>NC_051850.1:177937673-178248552 GCF_905115235.1 Hermetia illucens | reverse complement strand
ATCGGGGGACCAACTGCTGCATCCAGGCGATAGCAGCGGTCGATGCAATAGACGGACTAGCGATTTTCAGTTTGGAAAATACTGCCGCCTTAGTACTCCTACCCCAAAATTATCGACGACAAGAATGTTGTCCACTGGATCCAGTGAAGAAACGAGGATCCACTGGATATTCTGAGCAACATTATGAAGAATAAGGACGGTACTCTTGGCAAACGGGATGAAAAAGACCTCGCTAAATCTTTGATGATTGCCGAGGAACACAATAGCAAACAACTGAAAAACCAGCAAAATGCGGAACCTACCGCCTTCAAGTGCAATCGATATCAAAATGAGGTTGAACAACAAAGCAAAAGGAGCAGACTATGCAAGGGCTCGGAGGACAAGAAACCTCTGCAACAGCAGCGGTCGGCGACGAAGTATGCACTGTGAAAGTCTTCAGCGATGTGTCCAGGACTCACTTATGGATGACCCTGGCGGATGGTAATTCCACTCGTCGCAAACTCCTCATCATATCCTGCTTTGACTTCTCCCTGGTGGTTAGTGGGTTTCACGTGATACCATATAAGGACGAGATTCTCAGGAGAGCGGTCGCTCGCATCTGGTTTCCAAAAATCCGCGTAGATAAGGACAAGACTGGACAAGAACCCTTGGGTCTTCAAAAGCTCAGGATGCGCACGGAGGACTGACTGGGTGGTGATCAAGGAGAAGGACCTCCAATTGTTTCAGTTCAGAGTCAGGAATGCAAAGGTGATCCACTCGCGAAACCGGATGACGATCTCGATGTAGTCCAGGAGTGTGTGAAGATAAACAGTGTGGAGGAGATGAAGACAGAAGATTCGACGTAGACTGACGTGTGCGTCTTGAAGTAATAGCCGGATTTCCATGAAATTTTGCTGCATTTTGCGCAATAATGCCCTCTATGCTTCTGCAGTACTCTTAGGAAGAATTTAAGGGGGGCTTTCACTAGATTTCATAAAATTGGCAATACACTATGTAAGTGCAATTCAGCAAATATTGGAACAGGACATTTTGAGGACAAGATTTCATATAAGCGCATGACTCTGATTTTTTTTTCAGAATTTTGGGTTGGGTACTTTCCGAAGACGAATTCTGTCTCAATTTAACTGGGTAGTCCTTACTCATGCATTTTGCAATCTAGGTCAAAACTTATATCATATTTGGAAAGTACTGATCGACAATTTCAATGTATACATCACCCTTTGCATATATGGGAAACCTGTCTTTAAACTACACGTAAATTTATGTCACTCACTGCAGGTGTGGGATTTCATAGTTCTCATGTGTCCCCCAAATTTCGTTTGAATCGGTGTAGCCGTTTTGGAGAAAAATGCGTGTAAGACACAGATAAATAGACGAACGGCACGAAATCGATTTTAATAAGGTCTAGGGTCTGTGAATGGGCAACAGAGCAACAGAAACGGCATTTGAAACTGCTTTCAAAGTTACGTGCCCGCAAAATGCAGCAAGAAGACATTGTCACTGTGTTGCAATACATACCTGTCCAACATCAGTGGACTAGTGTCATTGATAGCCCCAGTGAGCCTGCGAGGCTCAATAAGATTCTGGTCAAGGAACATAGGAGCTCATTCTTTCTTAGAAAGTCAGAGGGCTCTTGGACACAGTCTTCTGTTGGGACCCTGGAGCTACTAGTCCATACGCACTGCCCCCAAAATGAGGAGCCCTGTTAGTCAGAACTTTGCTTGAAGGGTTCGTAGCCCTAGGCTGCCCAAATCGGTAATTATCGAGGATAAAATCAACTGAGCTATAACAAACTTTTCCGCATAAAAATCCCTGGGTCTATATGGCATAATGTCTGTCATGCTACAAAATCTGAAAGAAAGGATTTTTCGGTGGCTTGAAGAGATTTACCGGAGCTGCATTTCTTTCGTACCGCACTCCTGGAGACACAAGAGCATGGTTTTCATGTCGAAAGCCGGAAGGTAGTGTCATAAGTCTGCAAAAGACTTTCGACCAATCAGCCTCACCTCTTTCGTGCTAAAGAGCCTAGAGCGCGTGATGGACATCTACAAGCCGCGGAATGCCTACCTCAAAGCAAATCTCCAGAAACCACATTTCGTGAGGTGATAAGCACAATCCAGCGTTCGTTACACTTCAAGCAATATACCCTAGTTGCTTCTTTCAATATAGAGGGAGCATTCAACGACGTTAGTACTAAAGACATCAAAGAAACTCGAACTAAAATAAGATTGGAACATAATGAAAAGTAACCATGTTAAGAACCAAAATAATACACCCAAAGATGAACTATTTCTCAAGTGCTTTGGTTGATAATTATGGAAGAAATTCTACACATATTCGACGGCGGCGTAGGTGTCATTGTTGTCAGTGATATTCCTCCGGTTATAGTGAAATCCTTGAGGAGATTCGGCATAAATCCAAACATAATGTTGTTTAACTATTAAGTCAAGAGCACCCCAATTTGACCTCCAGCGGCTTAATGGGACAAAGATTTATTGTTTCTTCAAATGTGGTGCTCAGAGGTGGCGATGAGGAAGAGGGGATGGCAACCCTGTCGGCCAAACCAAAACCAAGTGGCCGAGTAGAACCTCCATAGTGGTAGCACCGGGAGATGCTGTACTCACTTTGGTTTGCCGGCCGTAGGACAGTAGGCGAATGCTCCAAAGGTCTAATCAGGGCGATTAAACCCGAGCCAGCCCGGGGACTCATCTCAAGTGGAAAATTGGTCACGAAACCTCACCAGGGGTATACTGGTACCATGGGGACCGAGATAGCTCCTGGACTCTCATACTTCGGATGAACTCCCGTTGTATGTGAGTACAGCTCGATTATTTGCGGTTGCCCCCTTAGTGGGAGCTTCATGGGGGTTGTTGGTTATGCTCAAGCGAGAAAGGACCTTTGGGCCTCGGCGTGGCGTTGCGTTTCAACGCGGTTGCCGTACTCCTTAGTTCGGTAGAGATTTAGGTAGGTCTTGCATCCACCAGTATGAATGCTAAGCCATGCACTTAGTATAGACTGGTGCCATTGCTGCTTGTCACAGAGGGGCTCTGATTGTGGTCACAGAATCAATCCGTGTCTGAAAAGGACCGTAGGATTAAGCCTCCACAACAGGTACCTACGTTAAACACCCAAGGGCTTAACTGTTTCTTCAAATGTAAAAAAAACTAAGGGTGATCCTGGATCATAAGGTAAATTGGAGAAAGTACGTATAGCCTTCTACGCCTATAAGAGGATCTCTCTAAGGAAATTGGGTCTTCGGTCGAGGATAGTTCTCTGGATGTACACTGCTGGGATACGCCCTATCTTAACATATAGTTCTATTCTGTGGTCCTAACCAGTAGATGTCCTCAACGTAACATTGAACGTCCACCTCCTGGATCTACACATCGAATCCGTTGTAGTGTGTGGCGTCATCAAATTATGTGTGTTCGGATGTAGGTCAGCGAAGCTCTACGGCCGTAGCAATATCTTAGGCGAAGTACCTTGGGATCTGTGAACATTCTCTACGGACTACGTCACACGAAAGCCGAGCTTGGTGAGGATTTTTTCTGTGCTCCTTCTTGTAAGGTTATGACACGGCATTCTCCACTGATCAAAGATGGTCTGCGGAGTTAATGGGGGGGTTTTCTCAGATAAACACAGAATAGCCGAGTCGTACGACCTTCCGGGATTCGCCAGCGTTTTCCAAGCGAAGTATTGGCTGAGGCATGATTTGAGCCTTAGGCCTAACATAGCCATTCTGACCTACAGCAAAGTGGATACTATTCCCGGTGATAGGAACATAGAGGTTATGAGCGGACTGGGTAGGCGGGGTTCTGCAAGATTATCAGACCCTCGGTAGGCACAGTCTGTGTTCCGCAGTCGACTATCAGATGCGGAATCTACTAGCACGGAGCACTGGCTTCCAAGGGGCCATGCCGCCAGATTATGCATACTCTGCAATTCGCATTGCCGAAACTAAGAAGAGGAGGGAGAAACCCTCATTGTCCCCGATCCATCTTTAGCTAGGGCTAGACTGCCGACACAATTTGTTTTGGATTTTTTTAAAATTTAAATTCAGATAATATTTCAGGGAAAATTTAAAATATATTTCCGTTGAATTCAAAAACATTCCAGGTAGTGTTAATTCCAAAAATATCACTTCAAGTCAATTATCACTTCACTAAAGCAAACAATAATATCCCAACTGAACAGCACATGTGCCAGCACCGCAAGCATACATTACAACACTTTCTTCACACATGAATTAAACAAATCTATCTAATCCATTGTTGTTTATAATAATAATTATTTAATCTTAGCACTGGTCTCGTTTTTAACTTTGACGAAATAGTGGAAAGTGATTAAATTGGGACGGCCAGAAAAGGAAGCCGGCCAGGCTCATAATCCGGCGCTAAAGTGGCAGCCATGAAGTGGCTCCGTTTTCACGATTCCATTGCATCAATTGTTGGTTTCAAGTACTATTGTGGAATCGTACTTGAATTTGTAGGTTAAGAGCCTGTTCCTTATTGCGATTGCCAACTTTTTTGAGAGTATGGATATGTCTGGTTGGCTGTAGGCTATATGATATTGCAAGGCGTTGTTTTTGGGAAGAGTGATAGGTAGTGATATATTGGAGGATATCTGTTGTTCCTAGCAATGATGAATAATTTGCAGATACATGAGAGTACCCCTTGCTAGAGATGGGCTTTTATGCGGATGCTCATGAGAATCCCTCTGGCTACATAGTTCAGCCTATCCTAAGGTTCTTAGCAAACAGTTTTTCATTAATTAACCAAACGCATCTCAGAGAACCATCATTTCCACTTTACGGTTTCCTGGTTATGGAAAACAGAAATAGTACATTAAACCGGACACGATAGAAACGCATATATCATTTTCCCATCGACAGGATGACGATGCAATTCTGCTTCTGAGGGCTCCAGACGAACCTCACGACTTCGCACACTGAATGCCTGCATTACATAACACATTCATTGCAGTAGAATTTCCATTAGAGACGGTGGTTGCTAACGAAACAAGAAAATTGTTTTTTGCTTCTCAGTTGTTCCATGAAGGAGGAGCAGCTGAAATGAAGAATATAATTTATGCGATGAAATCACATAAAACACAAAACAATTAATTTTGCAACGAGTGAAAGATCAACAACCGTAGTGAAAGAAAGACATCACCACCGTTGGTTGCCTATCTTCCGAGCTTTTTTTTTGGACCGCTCCGTCAATCCGTCAAAGTCGTCTTACCGTAACAGAAATTACTCTATTTTTTGTGTTTGGTCTAAGACGTTCAAACCAACGACCTCAAAAAAATGCGTGTAGTCACTTTCCATTGACTGCAATCGCGTAAAGTCCGCATTTCATTGAGAAAACTTCACGGAGGATGGAACGTGTCCTACCTCTTTCAGATTCACTGTAATCGGATTTATGTATAAAAAATTGTTGTTGGCTTACCAGCGAATTGTTAATTGATATTTTTTTTTCTTCGAAATTGAACTTGAAAATCAATCTTGTATCTGTTGAAGTTTTCGAGCTTCTGATGCCCTTTTTATCTGATTCGATTGTGGGTCTCTAAATAGTTGATGAGTAATTTGGAGCGTCAAATTGGCCAATGAAGTCTGCATTCCAGACACAATGATTTCAATTTATTTAATTACAAAAGACTATGAGTACTTGCACCCGTAATATCTGAGCCACCGATTTGTTCATATTAGCGAAAATCAGATAAAAGATAAATGGAGCGACCACCAGAGTATAATGAAGGAGGCGGTTGCACTTCAAGTCAATTGAGCACCACCTTCACTTGGAATTAAAGGTTAACCTGCATCCATCAGGTCTCATGTAATCGGTGTTCACATTCGCTACCACAATTCGGGGAGTGGTATCACGATGCAGAGGGAACAACACAAATTCATAATGTTTCCATAATTAATTGTTGTTTCTTACAAAAGTTCCAACACGAATTTAAATTAAATCTCATAGTTTTTACCATAACAACTAACAACGAGCACGCATAACAATAGATTATTATATTTTGTATAAATTATGTGTTAAAATTAAAACAGTGGCGCGAATTCGAAATGAAAGGCCCACGTCGGCTACTGGAATCGGAACAAGAGCGGCGAATCTTGCCTTGATATTTTGCTTAATGTTTTGAAAATTCGTTACGTATTGTTGTGTTGCGTAAGTTGTACTTTGGGAGAAGAGAAATTTTCACGGATCGTTTTCAATTTTAGCGATATCTTGAAACTCTGCGGAGTTCCTGATCCATAAGTAAATATATACCCTTTGGGCCCCATCTGACAGTATCTCCAAGCAGAGCCTAGATACACCGGATTAATTCGTTAAAATTAAGATAGCACTGAAAGTCTTTTCCCTTTGTCTCTTCTTTGGATGAAAATCGAATTACCTTTTACATAACCTGGAACCTTTCCCAGAACGAAGAACAGCTGACAGCCAGAACTAATTTCCACACAATAGCATAAATCCACCATCAGAGAAAATCAACTTATTTTCATTATGTCGGATGTAATGGAGGAGAAACTATGGGTGAATCCAAATAACTGCATTCTTTTGCTTGGATTGCTTGGGTTGCTTGGATTGCTTGGATTACTTGGGTTGCTCTTCAAAACAGCTGAAAGTTCAATTTAACACACTGACCCTTATTGGTGCAATATTGATTTCAAATTAGCTTCATCATGAACGGTAGTGAAAACATCAATTCCTTCATTCAACTATGGATATCTTTGTAATCTGTATTTAAAACCGATTTTATCGAAAGATATAAATTAGTTTGAGGCATCGAAAGTGAATGCTGAATCATTTGCACAGTGAGTAAAGTTTCATTATCTTTCACTTTTGGAATTTGCTACCTAATGGCGTCTAAGAATTCTCAGACAATTGACCATTTTTTGAAAAAAGTGTAATTGGAGCAGCATTACAAATACAACTATAAGGATAACCTTGACCCGAAGAAGCAAAAGGGAAAAAGCCAGGATGTCTTACGAAGATTAGCCATATACCTACGTAGGTCAAACTAAAGGGCAAGTCAGCACTGGGGTCAAGCAACATTTAAAGAGGCTGACCTAATAAAATGGGACAGAAAACCACATATCAATCATGCATGCATATACATGACCATAAAATGGAGGGGGTAACGATGCTGAAAACCCTATGAAAACCCCTTCATTGGGAAAGAGCCTCAGGAGCACCAGCTGGGTAACAGGCATTCGAATTTGTATTCACTAATACCGTAAAGGGGAAATGGACTGTGCGGGGCAGATGGACTTCGCGGCTCATCGACAATTTAGACCCATGGCTGAACTGAAGGCAACCGCGGTGAGATCAATTACTTCTTCACCCAACTTCTAAGCAGGCATCGAGGTTTTCAGTCTTAACTGCACAGCATTGGGAAGGCGTGATCTCCTGGTTGTGTGTTTTGCAATGGAGTGGCGGACGACGCTGAAGGCTTGCAAAAGGTGAGACAGTTTTCGTCACCAGCTTTATGTAGACATAGGGGAGCTTTCACCAGACATCATTGTCAGAGAGATGCTGAACACGACTCCAGCTGCCAGGAATCGTGTTGTGGATTATGTCCTGGCTCTTCTTATTGCGAAGAAGATTGAATTCGATCGGCGGAGGGACCGGATGGCAAGGGGTCCCCTGAATTAACAATTCCCTTTCTCCCCTCCGCTCCCGTTGTTGATAGGAATTCCGTGACTTGAAGGCTCCGAAATCTGGGAGAACGGCAGGGCTAGCCCGAAGTAATGTGCCAAACGGTTAGAGGCTAGTTCTCTGATGACGGTGAGGTCTTTAGTTGGTAGTCTGATTGCGTACTACTGCGAGAGTGCAACACTCTGTGCGTAAACGCATCCACTTACCCTACTCCCGAAAAAAAGGAAAATTAAGATATAATTAAGGCCTAGTCATTAAGATAATTAGGTTAAAATAGTTAGTACATATTTAGATTAAGGACATTTCTGGCCTTATTCCGCTGAAGAACACAGCAAGTGGCTACTGAAATACGTATCATCATCATCATCAACGGCGCAACAACCGGTATCCGGTCTAGGCCTGCCTTTATAAGGAACTCCAGACATCCCGGTTTTGCGCCGAGGTCCACCAATTCGATATCCATAAAAGCTGTCTGGCGTCCTGACCTACGCCATCGCTCCATCTTAGGCAGGGTCTGCCTCGTCTTCTTTTTCTACCATAGATATTGCCCTTATAGACTTTCCGGGTGGGATCATCCTCATCCATACGGATTAAGTGACCCGCCCACCGTAACCTATTGAACCGGATTTTATCCACAACCGGACGGTCATAGTATCGCTCATAGATTTCGTCATTGTGTAGGCTACGGAATCGTCCATCCTCATGTAGGGGGCGAAAAATTCTTCGGATAATTCTTCTCTTGAAAGCGACCAAGAGTTCTCAATTTTTCTTGCTCGATCTGGATGAATGCAAAAATTATTGGCAAGATTTAACCAAATAGTGGTTGCTGAGGAAATCAATTTAATTTAGAGCATGTGGTACTTTAAAACAGGTAAACAAGCAAACAGATTTCGGAAATTTATATTTATTTATCCTTCTATTGTCAGCTGAGAAATATAGGCAGCTTCGCCATTATCTATGCACAATACATAGTTTACCCAAAAACACCACATGTAAATCTTTTAACTCCAAAGAAACACCAGGAGAACCAGCATCGTATCATCTACTAGTTGCAGAAAGCAAAATGACAGAGGAAGTCATCTACAACACTACCTTTTGACGAAGACAACAATGGATTATAGCGTCAGTATGAATTCTGGCACTATAAGCAGTAGATAGGAGAGGTCAAACGATAGTAAGGATCCCAGGGCGACACCGTGATCTGGCATAGGGCTAGCACAAATCCTGTGAAACCCTCCTATATTTCAACATGGATAGTTTCTACTTCCACCTCCACGCGGTGACCACTGTGTTGCTATCAAAACTGAAGACGGAGGAGGGTGAAAGCGAGCTTTCCGCAACTTAAAGTGGAAAAAAACTAGCCAAACCGACCCTCCTAGTAGGGGATTGAGGGAAGCGCTAAAAACGCTTTTTCGGAAAATGTAAACGTGTCCAGGAACCCAGGATACAGCCTTGGATTGGACGGATCAAAAGGCAGCGACTTCGGCAACATAAAATGGACTACTCTTTTGGGTCTTGGAATGTGCGATCCCTTTTTCGAACGGGTGCATTGAAGGAAGTATCCCGTAACAACATTAGCGTTCTTGCGCTTCAAGAAACGAAATGGCTCGGGAACGAAGTAAATGGACCACATACAATATTTACCAACGGCAAAGAGCGAGGAAACACAGAATTCCATGTTGCTTTAGGCTGCTGGTAACTGATTTCAAATCCATTAATCGCTTCAAGATGAAGTTTTTTCATATCTGGTATTTCAACTGTCAACAGACAGAGTTTTTTGACGGGTTGCCCGCCAATGACATCAATGCATTATTGGGAAACTTCAACACTAAAATTAGCAATGAACTGTTCCGGAGAGGCATAATAGGAGGGCACAGCCTCCATAATGAGACAAACAATAATGACTAAAGACTGACAGACTTCACCAGCAGCAGAAATTTAGTCGTAAGCTCCACTTGCTTCCCCCATAAGAACATATATAAAATGACGTGGGCATCACCTGACGGGCAGACATTCAAACAAATTAACCACGCCCTTGCCGAAGAAAGAACTGCCCCAAACATATTGAAAGTGAGGACGCTACGAGGTTCTAACTATGACTCGGACCATGGCGACAGCTTGAAGAGAATTATATGCGAGTAGCATTTGGCGCAGTGAAACAAATGAGGATAGGTTTTAAACCACGGACCACCCTCTGTAGAGATCAGAATGCAATATCATCAGCGACGCGACTTAAATAAAAGTAAGATGGGTTCAGTATTTGCTAGACTTTTCGAACCCAACGATGTCATATTTCCACCCCGTTGTCATTCCGGATAACCCAAACGGAGAACAAGTGTCTACATCCCCAACTTTGTACAAAATAGAGGCAGCTTTGTTGAAATCAAAATCACATAAAGCTCGCGGAATCCATGGCATCCCAGCTGATCACTTAAAAGAAGGGGGAACAGGGCTCTTCAGTTGAATCAACAAACTAATCAGCAGAATCTGGACGACGGAACAAATACCTGAAGAGTGGAGGAAAAATGTAATTTGTCCAGTGTACAAAAAGGGTGGTCGTTAGCGTTGCGGAAACTACAGGGAAATTTCATTGGGAAATACCAAGGTGGCTTCAAATCCGGACGATCGACAACGGACCAGACATTCGCAGTTAAATCCCTGGTGCTTGAAAAGTGCTGGGAATCGATGAGCACTGTTCGTTGACTTCTGTCAGGCATACGATAGTGTAAATCGTAATGCCCTGTGCAACGCTAGTGAAAGCCACAATGATTAACAACGAGGGCTTTCCTATAGTGTTAGCAATTAAGCTAGGGGGTGGTCTCCCCCCACCATCATTAACTTGGTGCTCGAATAGGTCATGAGGTAGATAGCCTCTGTTGACACCAGAGGTACGTTACTAGTAAAATCCGCGCAACTGGTGGCGCACGCAGCTGACCTGGATATTCTTCCCCGATCGTGCGAAGGAAGTGTTCGAGAAGTTCGAGACAGCGGCGAGTGAAGTGGGACTCAGGGTCAATGAATCTGAAACGCAGGACTCAGTGGACGCATATTGCAGATCAATTCTAAGATTTTCTAACTACCTAATTGGAGGCAATGCATCCGGGAGGCCAAGGTTCGTTGGCAAGATTTATATAATATATAACAGAGCAGAGGTTTCTAATATACATCCGCCCTTTGCATTTTTCTCTTCAGTTCTCCATTCGAGCGCCCCAGCATTAAAGTCAGCGGCAATCTCTTCTGGACTTTGCCCATCATCATAAACAAGGTTGTCTAACATGCCTTCCAACTCGAGTCTGTGCTATATATACTGGTTATTTAGTCCCTTCTTGTCTTCTCACAGAAGGCATTTGGTGTCCCCATTGTCCTCTTTGGTAATATGGCCTTTCTCCCCACACCTCCTGTATAGATTCCACTGATCAGTGCCATTGGTGCTTGCATTATAGTGAAATCTGCTCTCTCAGACGGCAAACAACCCATCCTATTCGAACTTTTTCCGCTAAAAATAATTTCTGCGCTGCCTCTTCTTGTAATTGCCTTATGGCTGTTTAAGTACTGCTACACTGACAAAGGCTTCTTCCCCCAGTTCGTCTAGCTTAAATTGTTGTTTCAAAGTAGTACAGATTTCTCCTTTGGATGTCATTTTAACATATCGAGATCCCTGCACTGAATAGAGGCATCTTGTTTTTTGGTCCTCAAATGAGTTCTTAACTTGGTTATGAAAGTCATCGGTTTTGACGAAGCTAGATCTTTTTCAGCTCAACATAATATCGCCATTTTAGGTCCATCTTTCTTATGCTCGGAGTCAGTTTTGACTCTTTTTAGTTTCTCCCGTAAAGACAGATTGTCCCCAGGGCGTAGCGGGCGGGCAAAAGTATTTTTCACGGGATATAGTCATGTAGGGTAAGGAATGAAAGGACTCGATTATGGTGATCTAGGCACTTATTCGATTATAAACAGAACTTCTCGGAATTAAGTATTTATTATTTGTTTCTAGCAATAACTCTCAGAATGCCACAACAAACACTTCCTTTTTGCTAGGAAGAATGAGTAGTACGGTACTCGTAGCTGTCATAAATTCCCCTCTCTCTCTTTCATTCATTCCTTTGGTGATGAAACGGAAAGCGGCAAACGAGGCATATAGGCTTGATACTATTGACGGGTGGAAAGGCGGCCATCCCTTGGGAAACATCAGGTGGCCCTGATACCCGCCGATCGTATAGTTTCCAGATTCGTCTTCGAAAAGACATACTCCGTCGCAGCCACCAACAGAGAAGAATGGTCGGTAAATGCCCACGAGTCCTTTACAATTAATAATCTTCACCGGCGGGTCAGCCATGGAAAATGCATCAGACGCAGGAGTGATCTCGTGAAATTTGATTATGGAACTGGCTCGACCTTTCGGAAAAATGGCGATCACTTTCCAGCCGGAGACATATGCTACTTCATTGGCAGTAGAAGAATGTTTGCGACCAAAATGAATGGGTCGCATTATTCGGGTTTGTTCCGACAGTCGGGCAGTGTTATCAGCACTTATCAGGAACGACCCCAAGCCAGTTGGTGTAAAGTTGTCATCAGGTGCTGTTGAAACTTGGCGGACTGAACGAAACATTTCTGATGTGGGTGCCAGGTCAATCAAACATCGCTGGTAATGAGGAAGGTGTCAGACTGACTCGCCGAAGTTCTGAATCCACAATAGTTGGACCAGTCTGCAGGGGAAAATTGCAATGGTTGACCTAGCCACACAGAGAAATTTAAACTTCTGCCCGCAGGCGAAAATTTTTTTGAAAGAACCCAGCGATATTTTTGGTGTCCTTTAGGAAGTGGGTCATCTAAACCTAAGTAGGGCTTTTAACGGGACATTGCTCCTTAAATTACCACATGGCAAAATCGGAGTGGTAGTCTCGGCCATATGCAGCGAATGTAAGGAGGAAGAAGAGACAGCTGCCCGGCCTCCTCAGATTTAGACTAAGATACCTTGATAAGTTTTTCTCCAATGAAGAGTCTGTGCATTCTCTGTCTCTGGAGAATGTTCTCAGATTTGCGAACGCGGCGACAAGTCGTTGAATAGGCGATCTCCGGGGATAGTACAATGCGCCTAACAAAGGTCTGAGTGGTTGGAGCTGCGATTCCCTCCACTTAACTAAACTAACTAGTTACTTTTTGCTAATATATCATTTTCGAGTTGGCTCAAACGATTTTTGCATGTACCACGAGAATTTTTGGAACAGAAGATGCAAATCCGACTTAAATTCAAGAGATTCCTGTATTGAATTTCGCAGTTAATACAACGACTGAATCCTTATAATGATGGTTTAGCCAAGAGCCACGTACTCGACAATTTCCGCAACTATGAAATAGTCCTTCACGGTTGCTACAGCAACGCAACATTTTCGACAATTTTTGTCAATAGTGGTTTATTTTGTATTGTGGGACTGCCACAATTATACTTCGGCAATTAGATGACACCGGAGACGTCACAGAGAACTGCCAAATAAATACGCCGAGGTAACTCATTGTGGGAGCAAGGTGTCGTTCCACACTACTGGTTTCTACTGGCTATTTTATTTTCCACCCTTTTGAAGTTTCCGCGACACATTTTCGAACCTCTCGATTATCTCAGGGTTCTTAAAACTGTGTTGGATTACTTCGCGATACAATAAATTATCATTCTAAAATCCTCCCTCCTTATCCGCCTTGAAGGCAGTTGGGTACGACCATAAAATACATTCGATATGATCTCGATGAATTTCTTTTCCGGGATAAATTCCTTCTCGCTCCGTTTCCGGATTGCAGATGTCATCCACAAAAGACCTAATTTCACACCTCTTGATAAAGTCTACTACCATATACCATATGTGTTAATGTCTCACTTCTGCTGCGAATTCCCGCAATTTATCGCTGTTCAGTTCCATTTGGAATCTTGTTTCTTATCTTTGTATCCATATTTTCTCCAGCAACCGTGATGTAATTATTTCATTCTGCATCCGTCACCGTCTGCAAACCTTCTTCATACAATGTCACAAATTCTATGCCGATATGCTGGGATCGATTACTGGTGGCATTGCATAGGGTCTTCAATTGACTGTAATTTTTTCACTTGCCAATAGTTCGTCGTTGATGAGATTAGGGATACTAAACGCAATCTAGCAGTTACCCATTTACAAATTATATTTGAATCTATTGGGAGTTTCCAATATCATCCACTATATACAATTATTATATTACAAGGTATGGGAGCAGGGCTGAATTATCAACTCAACCTAAAGTCAGGATTATGTATCTTATCTACACCTAAACCATACTTTCCCAAAGAAAAAAGAGAAAATAAATTATCTTAAGAAGGGTACAACTAAGAACCGTTCATAACTATCTAAGTATCTGCATTTCATAAAATTTAGGCTTCAACAATCTTTACAATAAAAATCTTCCCATCGAAAAAGGGGGTCACATTGTTAATTTAAGAACCAGCTGCACATTGTAGCCTTGCGAAGATACCATTCAATTAGTGCTACATAGTCAGAACGACAGTATCTAATTTGAATCTTATCTCGAAATAGACATATCTTGAGTTTCAATGATTGAAGCTATTATTTAAAATTCTTATCTATAAATCAACACTGCACAGTCGAAGCGCATACTAAAGAGCTAAATTCTAAAGGTTCGAGTGCAATCCAGCTTCAATAAATTTTATCGTCATTACAATCTTGGCATGCATCCCCTCATTATCCCCTCATACTCCAGAGAAAAATATTCTAATGAAAACTTATCCATGACACCTCGAGTGTTCACTTATTGAAGTTAAACACAAATGACACATGGAGAGGTGCTCCAATCTGTGGGAGCAACGCAGTGGAATGAATGGAAGGCCACAGAGTTCAGTACTTGGTCCACTTTGGTTTAAGCATTGAATAGACTCGATACCACCAATCTGTCCGCGTACCTACGAGTATCACATGTTGCGTTATGCTTTGTTAGTCAAGAAAAAAAAAATTGATATATGGGAAAAACCAAGTGTGTTTAAACCGTATTGCACCGGCCATTAATTCACTTTACCCGAACACTGTTATTCCATAAACGAAGGATGAATTCCCAAAGTCAACAAACGCATATGTGGTGTATGTCACCTGTGTAAAGAATTGTTAAAGCGATAGTACCCCGTATGTAGTATAGAAAATAATGTGTGGAGATAATTGAAGAGTACTGAGTAAATGGCAGAACTGTATAATAATAACGAATCTAAATTGCAGAGAATGACGTAAACTGAAAATGTTAACGCTATAAAGCGTAGCAATGATGCCGTGCTTTTAGAGAGGTGCGTTAAAATTAAGGTCACAGAATATTATGTATTTGTTCTGCTCAAGGTCGTTTTTGACTTGAAATTGATCATTTATTTCGATGATTGTATCTTTTAAATGCTTCCAGCACTTTTCGAACTTGAAATAAATGATATGAACGCCAGTCGCTAGAATCGAACGTTCTAATGTTTCATTGTTAGACTCTTGGTTCGCTAGACTATCCAAAAATATTTTTTTGAGGATCTTCTTTCATCACTTAGTCTCCGCATTCTTCTTTTCAAATTAATATATTTCGGGAACCATAAAACAAATCGCAATATTTAGTTCTTAACCCAAATTTTAGAATTTTAATGAAAACGATCGTTAAAAATCAGAGACCGACGAAAGACATATGTGACATGTGAAGTGATGACATATTAGAACAAACAATTTTCATCTGTCTTTCTATTGGAAATATCTGATATCTAGAGTCGTGACATACCACAAATATATTATGAAACCCTTTCGTAATCAAATCTTTGGCCACCAAAAATTTTTCACTAAATTTCATAGGGACTAATTAGGGATTTTAAAACAATTCGGCAAACCGAAAGCTTGACGTTTCAGGTATAGAAGGTTTTGTGTTTCCCTATGTGAGGGGCATAACACAGTTTTCCATTGGCTGATAGCATTGACTCGGGATATTTAAATCGCTCAGGTCTGCAGTGACCTGAGCGATTCAGACATCTCGGATCAACGGTATCACCCAATGGAGAACTGCGTTATGAAATTGCTTCACGCATTAACGCAACCTGAATGAAGTGGCTTTCCACAACTGGCGTTCTTTGTGATCAACATATCAACGAACGTCGCAAATTTAAAATTTATAGCAATGTCGTCCGTCCTGTCGCTCTCTATGGTTATGAGTGTTGGCCGACTCTAAAAGACAATGTGGCGTGACACGTTTTGATCACATCCGAAATGAGGATATCCGCGGTCGATATGGGGTTGCATCGATTGTGGAAAAACTGTGTGAAAGAGAGACTCTTCGATGTTATGGTCACATAATTCGCGTGAATGAGAATTTACGTGTCAAGATTGTCCTGAAAATCGAAGTCGATGGTAAGCGACCAAAAAACCGGCCGAAACAACGGTGGTTTGATACGCTGAATCTAAAAGCCCCCCATCTGGATTACATCGAGACCAGGCATTTGATAAAATAAAATGGCGAAACCGATCATGATGAGCCGGTCCCGCTTGTGAACGGGATAAAGGCTGAAGAAAAAGTGGAAGATGTGAGGAGCAACGAGTGCATGACAGTTCGGTGTCATATAGTTAAAAATTCCATTGTTCTCTATTTTTTAGAATGCGATTCAAGTAAATCATTTGATGGTTGATTTATTTCGGATTTTTGGGTTCGGTAGTTTCCTAAAATGAGTCCTGTCTCACTTTAAGTATGTAAATTCTGACTACTTACTCGCGCACTATATAATTTACGTGAAAACTAGTACCAGTTTTGGAAAGTATTACGCGTCCTTCCATTTGATACCCCACACGAAAAAAATTTGTAAACGCCCCCTTTGCATGTATGGGGAGCCCCCCTTTAAACTCCACCTAAATTTCACAGTTCCAATCTGCCCACCAAATTTCGTTCGGATCGGTTTAGCTGTTTTAGAGAAAAGTACTTGTGACAGACAGACAGGCAGTCAGACAGACAGACACTCTTGTGAGGAGTGCCCAGATCTCCCATCAGACGTGACCCCAGCTGGCGGATTGGGACATACCTATTGATGTGTAAATATGTGTTCATACACTTTTCTTTTCTGACTGTGCATGGGCTAGTGTTTGCTCATCTCCACTGCATGGACCAAAGTGGCTATGGGAAGGATGCCTAGAACATAAAATCACTATGGAAGACGTGGAAAGGAGGAAGCCAGGTCCGGCGGCTTTTGGGAGTGAGGAAGCGGGCTTCCGTTCGTCGATATCCCTCCATCGCAGTGCCTCAGTGGTGGAAAACTGGGCCACCGTGGCATATAATGCTACAAATGGTTTGCATCTGGAGAAGAAGGTGTTCAAGCGAAGTACCACTCTAACGAGAACACCAGTAAAAATATCGAAAAAAGACGAGTAGAAAGCAGATCGCTGGACGAGAAAAACGGCAACAACACCGACCGCACATATTCAAGAGGAGCGCCAGCAGGAGGTACTCCAGGACCAGGAAAAGGGCCCATTCAGAAGAAGAAGAAGAAAAAAAACGGAGGGAAGGTTAAAGAACCGGATAGCTGAGTGGATAGAGCACAAGGCTGTCGTACGGAAGGTCGCGGTTCAAATCTCGCTGGCGGCAGTGGGTTTTGTATCATGATTTGACGTCGGATACCAGTCAACTCAGTTGTGAGTGAGTACCTGAGTCAAATCACCTCAAATCGCCTCCTACCGTGTTATGTAGTGTACCGTTACGGTCTTGAATGAAGTGCTCTAACACACTTCAAGGCCCTGATCCAATATGGTTTGTTGTGCCAACGATTATTATTATAAGGCTAAAGAACGCCAAATATGAAGGACTATTTAAAAGCAGTAATCCGGTTAGAACTCATGGAGGGCAGAGCCCTGTTCCTGGGGAATCACCCTTCAAATAGCTTGGTGCTAAAAATAGTTGAGCTGCCCGAATTCATGAAAGACAAGCGCAACGTGCACCAAGCCATCAAAAATAAGGTGAGAGCTATTAGAGTGCTTTGCAAGAAATCGCAGCAACAGGAACGAAATCCCAAAGACAAGTCGAAATCTGCTGCCCCAACGGTATCACAGGCGACCCAAGTGACACCTAATCGTATTGCAAAAAATCTGCCACCAAACAAGAGAGTGTGGCACAAAGATGTGGATCCTCTGGGAAATCATCAGGCGCCTAAGAGGAAAAGGGCCATAGAAATAGTTCCCAAAAATGGAACTATTATAAAAGCATCGAAGAAAGAAAGCAGTTCCCCCAAGTGCGAGCTCCGGCAATGGAATCGGCAAAATGCAGGGGGAATGAAAATGGATGTGGATGGAGAAAGGTAGTTAATAAAAAGGCGCAGAAAAAGGCAAAAATGCGAATTCGCGCAAAAGCAATTATGATCTCCAGCAAAGGAAATTTGTCCTACGCGGAGATATTGAAAAATGTCAAAGCTGACCCCGATCTAAAAGATCTAGACGGAAATGTCAGCAAGATTCGAAGGAACCAGAAGAGTGACCTCATGTTATAGCTGAAAAAATCCAGCTTGGGAAAAACTTAAGACTTCCGAACTCAAGTTAAGAATTCACTTGGGGAGAATGTCACAGTACGGACCAAAAAACGTGAGGTCTACATACAGTGCAAGAATCTCGATGAAGTGACATCCAAAGGACCGTTCAAGTTAGAGCAACTTGCTTATTGTGCAAAGGTAGAGAGGCACGGGATTACCAGCAAATTGCCGGAAGTGCTAAATGCCCGCTGACTTGAATGGAAAAATAAACCTCAATCATTGCTCAAGATTTACTCGAGCAGACCACATACGAATCCAAAGTGGAAATTGGCATCATTAACGAACCCTATAGAAACCGTCACGGTGGTGTATGGGTTACAGATTCGACTGGTAGAACGGGGTATATGTGTACAGCTGTTACGCCCCATCAAGTCTGACATTGTTTGGTTTCGAGGAAATGCTTGACAATCTTGTTCTCGACGCAAGGGACCATAGTCCAAGGGTAATTGATGGTGACTATAATGCTTGGTCTATTAGACCTTTCAGAAAGGGGAGTCTACCTCAATTATAGATCTGTCAGCCCTGCACTGGTACGTGGTATGTCTTGGTGCGGCAGGCAATCTTCTTTGGGATACGGGTGGAGTCACCGGGCAGAAGACCCTTTTACCCGAAACCGAGAAAGATGTCAGGCTGGTCTGCAGAAACTCTGGATAAGCAGGCCTTCATTGAGATGAGGCTAGATCAACCTAATAAAGCATGCGCCTCTACGAAAAGAGCGGTCAATGTGGCTCAATGCATCGCCAAAGCGTGTGACGCGCTCATGCCGAGGAGGTGCTCATTCCCCAGTAGAAGACCAAACTACTACTGGAATAATGATCTGATCAGCCTTCGATCAGCTTGCCTGAAGCAGCCTGAAGAGCGACTCAGAAGGCAATAGGCAGAATCAACCAAAGTCAAAAAGAGTGCGCCTAGAAGGAAGTCCGGAAACCTCCCAGCTCGCCGTCCAATGGAGCAAGAGGGAATGCTTTAAGGGGCTCTGTTCGGAAGGGGACGTAAAGAAGCGCCATTAGAATCGTAATGGGGCGATTCAGAGGCCCATCGTCTCCGCAAATCACGTGCCTTTCATTCTTGTTAAAAATTATTCAAGGTTTATTCCCCCAGCAAGAGGAGACCACTGACAGCGTCCAGCGATCTCTGAGTGTGACGCCAATACCGGCCAGTCACCAGTGGCGAGCTGCTGGAGATGTGCGCTAGAATGGGAGATATCAAAGTCCCGGGTCTGGATGGAGTGTCGAATAGGACCTTTGAGCTTGCAATCAAATCTAGACTGGACATGTTCGGTGAGTTGTTCGAAGCGCGCATGTTCGAGGAGATATTTCCAGCATTATTGAAGCGACAGAAGTTTGTACTTCTGCCTAAACTTGGTAAACCTCCAGGTGCTGCGGAGCAAATGCTAGAGCGAATAATCTACAATAGGTTACTCCCGGTTGTTGAGAGTCAGGCCTCCCCGACCGACAACATGGGTTCTGTAAAGCTAGGTCAGCCATTGATGCCATCAAAATAGTTACTGATTTAGCCGAAGATGCAATCCTCCGAAGGGGTAGTACTAGCAAATATTACGTGATGATGACCCTGGATATGAGAAATGCATTCAATTCGGCCAATTGGAACCTAATACGGGAATCTCTGGCGAAGATTGGTATTTTCAACGATGAACTTAATCTTCCTCTTCCGGAGGAAGCCACGGTGGCAGGTTACGTCGACGATGTAGCGCTAGTTGTAGTCGCAAAGGATCTCGAAGATCCTGAGTTATTTTCATGTGAAGCGATCAGTGCTGTTAAGGGTTGGCTAGAGAGTTCTAGTCTGATGCTTGCGGAGGAAAAACGGAAGCCATCCTCATCACTAAGCGCCGCTAAAGGAATTATGCCTGTATTCAAATTGGGAATCATATCATCACTTCAAAGACTGCCATCAAATACTTCGGAGTGGTGATACACAAAACCTTAAAAATATAAAAGATATAAACTCTCCTCTTGTAAATTTTTGGGTGTTCAAAAAATAGATATCAGTCTTTGCGTGACTTAGAATTTGCAAGTTCGGATAGGAATATCAATAGATACACTTGCAAGGCCCCCCCAACAAAAAAGCGACAACGGAAAACAACACGAATCAAAGGCTCATTATTTGACTTTAAATCCCTAAAGAAATTTCTGCAAGTAATTTTTGTGAAAGTCGTTACACCACAGACATCGGGAAAATCTTCGTGTTTCTGCACAGTTTTTTTTTTGTCCCGTTTATCTCTAAATTCCAAATTGCAACGGATAACACAATAAAAGTATCAGCTCCAGTGATTTTTGCGTAACATACGAGCAATATCAATAGTCGATCAAATTATCTCTTTTCCCAACTAGACTGGGCCAAAATCAATCATTTCATGTGATCCCAGAAATTGATTTCGCTCTAATGTTTTATCCATTACAATAATTTGATTGTCTGTTCGGTGACTTAATGAGCAATTCATCTAGAGATAGTATTCTTACATCTAAACTAGCTGCAGGCGATAGATACGTAAGATATTTGATATGTTGCGATTTTTATGAACTGAGTCTACGTGTGTTCACATGAATGTACATTTGATGGGTTTAGTTGTGAGAAAAATAAAGGAAAAGCATAATCTCTATTTGATTGTAGCACTAGCGTATAGGGGGAGGCGTTTTTTGGGAGATCTCGCCTAGGAAATTGATGGATTGATGTCTTCGCGAAACGTTGTGGGACAGATATATTGATAGGGAACTTCTTTTGGTTCCGGATATGCTCGTGCATATCAGTTTAACATAAACTTCTTTGAAATTGCCGAAACCATTCATTTGGCAGATTGGTACCCCCTGGTACCTTCGAATATTCACACCAAACGATTACACCTGAGTAAACGACTAAGAAGTTCAACCGGCATGTTTTTAATAAGCTTAGATTGGATTGAATAATAATTTGAAAGCATTTATGTATATATGAGAAACAAATGTTCACTTTCAAATCTAAACGCGCGGGGTGGTCGTGGGATTTTTGAAATAAACCTTAGAATTGAAAAAAAACCCCGAATGAAACAGGGTCGAATTGATTGATCTGGACCGCCAAATCTAAATTTCTTGGACTGTATGTTTTGTGGGGCGGTCTTGTTGAAATCAGGCGTTATTTACATCCATATTTTGCAGCTTGGTTAAATAAAAAATTTGAATGTCATGTTGCAATAGCTAACTGTCACCGCATGGCGAACCGTATTGTTTAAGAAGAATAATCCTCTGTGCTAGCCAGGCTCGGGAATCCCTCACGTGTCATCAATACAAACTCAACGTGTCTATACCGATTGGTGGGCCCGCACCAAATTTCAAAATAGACAACAACAAGGAATTCGCGACGGTCTAACGAAAAAAAAACCCAGAAAGCCAGCTAAAATTGGAAAATAAAAAAAAACGGCTCGACCGCGGGCGTGGAGCCGTAAGTCTCCGGACCCGAGTGCCGCTATCGCGAGGGAAGGTCCACGATGGATCACAATCCCGATCATGGTTTCTTCTGCCTCAGGTCGTGATTGAGGCACGGCTCCTGAGGTTCCCTCCCAACCTTGACAGGCCCATATTTCAGAGGGTGTCCTAATAAAGTTTTGCGGTGTTAAGGAGGAAGAGAGAGGGAGGAAGTTGATAACAAATGGCGCCCAACGTGGGGTGCACCTCAATCACGATCTGAGGCAGAAGAAACCATGATCAGGATTTTAGGTTTCTGGGATAGCTCTTCCCTCTAGGTCGTTTTCGGCCACTTAGGATAATCATCTGATCCTCCTATTTCCCCCAAGTTCAAGCAACTATTAAGGTGCATAGGTCCAACCAAGTGAATTCTTAACTGGTATGGGGATGCTTTGACTGAAGGTTAGAAAGCAATCAGGATGCGGACAAACTGGCCAAAAAAGGCGCAAAGATGCCGTTACATAGGCTAGAACCCGTTTGTGGAATCGGAAATGGGTTTGTGGCTACGCTTGAACTCGAATAGGAATGACTGAGGAATTGTACTGGTAGAACCTAGCCAGGAATGGAACAGTCCAACAAGCTCTATAAAGATTGTTTAAAACTAATAAAGACCCTCCGGATCATAGTAGGAATATCCCCTGGTCAGCGCGGACTGAATTGGCGCGTGGGGAAGTATTACTTGTAGATTATGCGAGGAGAGTGAGGAAGCCTCTTGACATATTCTGGCATAGTGTCCGGCACTTGCGTAAAGTAGGTTGAGGCACCGAGGGGAGCACTTAATATCTACCACCAGGTTAAAAAACTTGAAAGTAGGGAGCAAAATAAAGTTCCTGTCGGAAATAGGCTTGAGATATCTATTTATAACCTGTGATGGACGCAATAGTCTTCTAAAACGACTTCCCTTAACAAACTGTTATTATTATTATCGAACAAGGTCTTGAGGAGCAAATCATCATTTCAACTCATTGTCAAACCCTTTGAAAAATGTTCTGCGATCTGGAAACCTTGTGATAAGTTCATGCAAATCCAGAGAATATTCTATTGATGTAAAGTAAAGAATAGCTGTGCTTGGAACTAGGAGCTACCTAGAATATGTGCTCATGTCTCCTCTTCATATTCATTTCATGATTAATTTTGAAGCTACAGATGTAATCTAACATGATGGAGCGCCAAAATAGGTTCAGAATTTACAGTATTATTAGTATTATTGTAGATGCTACAAGATGAATTCGTGGTGTGCGAACTAACATTAGGGCCCTGGGAGAGGGGTGTTCAAACTTTTACCTAATAACAGTGCGAAGCATTTAAGCTCAGACGATCCTACCTACTTAAAAGATAAATGCGCGCTGGTGGTGGTGGCCGGTGGTAGGTTAGTGGAAGAATCCGTTGAAAACTCCCCGCAATGTCGAACACGTATGCAGAATGGTGTATTTCTGCTTGGTTTGAGCCAGACTGTCAGAGTCCCAGGACATCAAGGGAAGCCGTGAGAGATTTAGGTTTGTATTTTTTTTATTTGTTTTACTTCATTTTATTATTTTTTCCTCAAGATTTATATCTGATTATTGGTTTTCTTTTTTTGATTTTGTTTGGATTAGTGAAATGAAACTGAGCTAAGTTTTTGATTTGAGAACTCCTTCCCCTTGCTCTTCTTTTACTCCTACGAAGTCGCACTATTCAAGGCCATGGAATATTGAGGTTTGAAAAAGGCTGTGGGTGAAACCCAAAGGCCGCGCTTCATTAAGAACTCAGGCCGGAGAGACATTCATTGAGAATGTAACCCGGTGTGAAACCTCCCTACTGATTGCGAAACTCGGGACCGGAATATTACGGTTTCAAACGCGGTCGAGTGTTATTTTTTGCCAAGAGTATTCTTAATATTGAAGCTGATGGGAAACGGCCAAAAGGGCGACCGAAACGACGATCGCTTAATACACTGGATGGCGATTTGAAAACTTCGCAACTCAAGAAAAATCACGTATTTGAACGAATAAAATGGCAAAGTCGATCAAAACGAGCTGACCATGCTTATGAGCAAGACAAAGGATGAAGAAAGACAAATACGAAAGGAAGAAAAGGAAGCATTTTTATGCGGAAAATTGACAACTTGGGAACCAATATCCGGTGAATAACTAAAATAGTGAGTCTTCAAAACTATAAAATCCATTTTCATTTAAATATTTCAAATTTTACCATAGCAATCTGACATCTGAAAATGAACGTTAACTTTTTGCTTGTAAATAACCTTGCCCATACTGCATAAGAGTATATGCAATCCAAAAGTTTTGTTTCTGGCTGGGGCGAATAACAATTTGTTTCTATAATGAGTTGAGGCACACGGATTATGAAAAATTGATATACTTTTTGCTTTTGCGACTGCTGACATTGAGTTTGAAGTCCATGATCGGTGTCAATGAAAGTAAAAACAGACTCAAATCAGAACTGCTACAGTGGGTCTATAGACACAAACATGGGTCAAAGTGCCAGCTGTGGAGCGTGAAGTCGAATATCGGCTCCCTGGAGATAACGGGTGGTTTGCCAGGAGGTTCCATTTGATATTCTCAGTAAGGCCGTGCACCTTCTAATCCGATTTGCGTTCGGCTCCCCCCAAAGGAGCCTGGATTTCTGTAAGTCTGGAATCCAAGGAGTGTTCTATGATAAAATAGTACCGATAATTTATAAATAAATGGTAAATTGATTTTATCTTATTCAAAATAACATCCGTCTGAAGCAAAACACGTGCGCCAGCGTTTCACCCACACGTCCATGCGCCGCTGGTAGCGCCCTAGGCCTTTAGTTTGCTCATCGCATTCTCTGTTTCGGTTTGGGCTGGTCTTTGAAATGCCACTCAGGTGATTGTTAACTTGTCCCTATGTCAAACTAGTTGCGTCACATGGCTCGTCACTAGTAATTATGCAATTCATGAGGGTCAGGGAATTATTCACCTGCGCGAAATTCTGGTCTTTTGGGATGAACCAGGATGCGAAACGTCTCAGACCGAAATTTTCACCAGAATGAACTGAGAGGTTCATACATAACGATTTTCGAGCACTATTTATTTTACTTTTTGGATGTTTGTGCTGTGGTTTGACGTGGATGGGCGTCTAAAAAGAGGAAAATCCTTTACCACTGTAGGGCGACTTTATACTACTCTTATGCCCCAGTTTTTGACAGTGTAGGTCACTCAACGGATTTTTACAACATTTTCAAAGCATGAGTATAAGAAATTTCGTTAGCGACGCAACATTTGTGACCACTCATATTTCAAAACGCAGTGTGAGTGGTTAAAACTAAACGTTGCTTACAACATTGGTTGAAGTCGAATTCACTGTCGTGGACCAGCGGACTCAGTAGTGAAGATCTTTAGGAATGAGTAGGGTTTGCGCAAAGGGTTTCGCTGAAAGTTCCCAATCAATTCCTAATTGGCGGCGTCTGACTAGTTAATTTTTGATCACTTTAAAATTTGATGGGCATTAGTGAAATTTAAGCGATGAAATCTATCTATCTATTTTTGATTTTTAAGGTTTTGTGTAAAGCAAAACTTTATCAAAATCGGTTTACTATCTGTCACACGCATTTTCCTCGGAGACGTTATAGCAATTAACACCAAATTTGGTGAAAAGGTGGAAACCGTGAACGCTTACGCATACAGTGAGTTACATCCTTTTACGTCGAGAGGGGGTGTAATTTTTTTTTTTATGAAATATAGTGATGTAAGGGATCAAACGAAAGGTCCCGGTTAGTACTTTCCGACGCCGTCTTAGTTTTACCATTTGTTGGAAAGGTGGGAAATGTGGGCAGACGAAAGTTATCATTTCTTTAACAGACCTATTCTCAGAAGCTACCCAATCGAAAAATCTGAAAAAAATCAGGAGACTGCCACTATATGGTGTCTAGGGTCCGAAATTTTCTCCATACCGATATCTGTTGAAATAAAGATAATAAAAGTATATTACTATATTGCAACTTTTAGTAATGTGTTTCAAAGCCCCCCTTAAGTTCATTCTAGCACTACGAAATTTTGCAGCAACGTAGGTTATAACATAGGAAAATAATACTAATATGAATAGAAATTAAAGCTTTGATTTGAGGACCCTCTCATCTACTACGCCTTTCTAAACTTGCAAAAATCAGACTAATAAAAAGTCATCCTCCAACTTTTTGGTCTCTGGTCTCTGGATGTCAAGGCTGGTTGAGAGCTCCAAAGTCCACGCCTCATTGCACATTTTAGGCAGGAGGAGCTTTAATTGAGGATGCGATCCATCGTGGATTTTCCTTCTCGACCGCGACACCCAAGTCCTGAGTTGCATGTAGTCACTTACGCGGTGAAGCTCCAATTTTTTTTCTCTGGATTTTCATTCTGAGGTTGGGCTCATGTGTCTAAGCTAAGGACGGTTGAAGTTTTTGTAAAGTGACATTTGAGGGACGGAACTGTGCAAGGAATTCCTATATTCCCCAACTAGCATAGAGGCAATCAAACGCATGTCGAGGGAACCCTTCGGTGGACATTTAATATTTGTGGGTGGACCTTCACGATCAAATTCGCTACATTTACAGGCTTTTTGGATAGTTCTCTCCTCTTGGTCATCTCAACCACTAAGGATGGATTTTGGCCATAGACAGACAACTCTCCATTTCTTAGACAGCGCGCTAGACCTCACACATAAATACTCATCTTCTTTTGTTCAATGGGTAAAAACTTCTAGGTTCTTTAAACCAGACATCAATGGTGGTTAACAATTGGGAATTTTTCGCGAAATCTCGACTTCCAAACTTTCTGACTTGTTGAGCTAAACACCGAAGTTTACAAAAGGATTAGATATTCTCTTCTGAAGATTCAGGACTCTCTCAATCCTCAAACAAAAATTTTTTTTTTAAAGAGAATGAACTATCCATAGTTACATGTAAAGGTCTCCCCATCCTTTTGGAAAAAGAAGGACGCAAGAAGTAATTAAATACCTTAAAAAGCAAACGTTAAATGGCTGCGAACATTAAAAATTTGGCAAACCATGTATGCCAGTGAATACTTTTTTTGCAATTAACATGGAATGGCAATCGTAGACACTAGTGGGTGTATGTACCGTGTACACTTGAACCACTTAATTACCCGATTCACGTGACTAAGTCTACTGAATGCTTCTGGGTATACATATGAAGATCATGATCATATGTCAATCAACAGGGGTAACTCGAGCGTATTATGCATGTTGCGCTCAAGGTCGCCTAGAATTCAAAGCGAAAATGGTCATACACGTGCAGTATCGCACAATTCTCCTTTCCGATGCCAAACAATTAATGTTGCATAGTTCAATGAAAATAACAATCCAACAAATAATATAAAAGATGCGTAGGCTTTTTATGTAACCATTAATTCATGAAGGAATACAGACAGGCGGGTGCAAAGTAATTACTGGGATTGCTTCAATTTTTGTGAATCACCTCGGGCGATTGATTGATGTTGATGCTTCCCACCAATTATAATTATTAACTGTTTAATTAGTCATGGCTTATCGTGGGATGGCAATTAGACTTAAATTAACAATTGAGATTTGCCCAACGGTTCTATTTTTAGAAGTGTTGATTCGTGCATCTCAGTCATCTGGGGAGTAATTTCCAAAAATAGTATTGAAGTCAATGATCCTTAAAAATATGTACATAAATATAAATAGGAAAAAATTAAATTATTAAAGATTTAATTGAAAAATTGCATCATCATTCTGTTTATAACTGACATTTCTTTTATTATTATTTTTCTCCTCAAATACTATCTAATATCTATCTAAGAAGAGAACCTGTTCCGCCTACCATATTGCTAGCTTCTTTTGCAATGAGTTGAGTTCAATTAGTATCTTAACTCACCACATCTTCTTTGGTGTTGTGACGGACTGCAAACCATCAATCTTTTACCTTACATCATATATGTAGAATCAAGGTTAATGCCATTCGCAAAAAAAGGAATATAAATTTTTCAGTTAATTGTTGGCGACATAACAATTAAAGGTGGACCACATCTGTTAATGAATTGAAATGAAGTAGGCTCCCTAAGGCGTAGACACTCAAAACGTCTGGTATATCTCGGAACAATGGTAAGGAATGGACAAAGATACAATTCAACAACTCAACTATGAATTGTCATAAAAAAGATTGAATAGTCAATTATGAGGGCGACTGCATTTAACCACATGTTTGAAGACTTTTGGATTGAGGAATACGAATATGGACATAGTTAAATACCGACCGCTGTTATATTGTGCCATCTACGGAAGCTAAAATAGCTGTAAATCAAATAATTACTTAGCAGTGTGATACCGGAACCAATTAGAATTGGAGGAGATTGGTAATACCATATTCGATTGATATGGAATTTTTTTTAATATTGGAAGACCTTGGTGACATCAAATCGTTAATAATTGCATTCGGAGTTCAATACATTTAATAGATCTATTTACACATCTAAGTTATTCGAAGAATTTAGCTTTTAGTTGCTTGATTAAAAAATATAAAAGGAACTCCAGATTAAAAGTTATGTTATTCCTGCTGAGGCGGACCTTGATTTTCGCATAGACGTTAAAGACCATCAACGTAATCAATGCGTATATCTTTAGTATCATTTTCGGTTCCATTAACAGATAAGAGTAATGAATGCCATTCAAAATTTAAATTATATTTTAGCGAAATGTATCTTTCGACCTAGAATACAGGAAACTACCAACGGTTTGCATTTTTGCCAAAATGTCAACGAAGGGGGCATTGTATAATGAAAATCTTCACCAGACGAACTAGGACATGACAAAAATAGGGATTCTGCCAACCATATTGCTGTGTTAGTATTTGGCTGAATGTGAAATTTCAGTAGGAAACCGAAGGTAAAACATGCTTGAATATCAAGGATGAATGCCTGATGAAAAAAGCATCATAAAGATGTAGAAGTTTATAACAAAGCTATGTATTAGGGTTCTGTTATTTCTTCTTGGAATTTAGAAAACAGCATGTGGTGTTCGCATTTAAATGAATCCCATGGAAAGCAAATGTATCTGCATTTTGGCAATCTGATGTACAGATTAACTATAAAGTATCTGCCAAAGGTTTTTGTTACTATTATAATTTCGTCCTGTATAACAAAAGGATCTCAAAGAATGCAAAAGAGGAGTAAACAGATTTTAAAGGAAAGACTATCTATGTACGGATCAATACCAACAATAATGGAGCTTATCGCTTGCTCACCGGCTTCTACTAGAAAACTACACAGCAGTAGAAATTAAAAAGGTTCACCAGGAATCAGTGTTATGTGACCAGATTCATCCCGAGCCGCATTAAAGGTCTTACAAAAAAGCAGAGCCTAAGGATCTATAGAAGTGTGATCAGACTCATCATTGACTACGCTGTTACCTCCACTCTACTAATACCCCCACATACATCGATTCTAAGCTAAAATCTTCAGCGGCTACACAGCTTAATAGCTGTTTAGGTCTCACTAGAACTGCCCCTTTCATGTTGCTTTTGCCCTGACTGGCGAACCTCTACCTCAAAAAAGAAAGCTCCTTCTGGCCGCCAAGAAACTTATCAGACTCAAGGTCAAATGCCCAAACACTTTCCTACAGGTCCAGAGAAACCCGGATGCCAAAAATATACTCTCAAAAGTTTACAAAAATATCCAAACTCTCTTTGATGGGCTTATAGTCAATGCTATTCCCAACCATTTCCCTAATTTACGCATCCAAACTGATTATGACACGGTCTCCAACTCCCCCAAAGACGAGGTGGCTAGAGCATGTGAGCTCCGCGTTTCGTCCCTTTGCAGACAACGTTTCACCCTTCTTGCTACTGATGCTACCCACCCCCAACTTTAAACTTCGTGTGCCTGCACCTGCCCGGACCTCAATCGCAATAGGCGCTTCATTCTCAACAATGTGTCCACCATCACAGCGGAATTATTTGGCATTCCTCAAGCTATCACTTTGGTACACCAAAGAGAGGTTAGCAAACTTTCCATTATCACCGATGCTCTTCATGTCTGGGTCCTTCTTCCCTCCAAGACTCCAGTGCACCCCCCCCCCCCTCAACGATTCACCAAGCCCTTTGGAACGCAAATTTTGAGCAAGTCACACTTCTGTTGTGCCCACTGCGGGGACTCCCTCAATGAAATCGTCCATGGTTTTGCTGCAGTCATGAAATCTATGCTAGAAAACTTGAACTCTCAGTTCCAGGCTATCTCCCGGTCCAAGGGATGATTCTTTGCCGAGTTTCTTCCCATCCTACCAGTTTTAACTAACGAAATCTCTATCCCGTCGTTGAGGAGAAAACTCTGAATCGACTTAGGTATGATCACACGTATAGCAAACTTTTCTTAGAGCTCATGAAAATCATAGAATCGGACCCCTAAATATGTCCAGATCAGAGCTAAATATAGCTGGAACGAGTCTTTTTCGTCCTTTCATGCGCTCTTAAAGAATGGGGGCCAATAACAGCACAAGGAGAAGTAATTAATTTTCTCACGGAAGCAAGGATCAGCCTCTACCACTTGTTATTCACTTTTTCTTTTTATTTCTTATGCTCGTTACGTAAACTTTTTAAGAAGCCCCAGCTTTTCCGAACTTTTTCGTTAAACTGCACAACTCTTAATCTTTCTTGTCTTGTTTGCTACTCGACACCGACGTTCGTTAGCAGTTTGGTGTAAATCTTCGGGTCAATTGTCGAACATCTGCTAAGCTCTAATTTTTTTCTTGTATACCTGTTTATCCATCCGACAACTGCTCATTAACGGCGGATATCGGCTTTTTGTTCTTTTTATAACTGGATGTAGGGATTCGTCCTCCATACATCGAACTGCAACCTGGGTATCAACCAGTACAGTCCACACTCTTCACGAATCATCGAAAGGAGTCGTCCTTCATCTATCTCTCGATAGATGCTGGCAGTTTAGGCACAGTCCTACCGTCAGACCTGGAGAACAACCAAAAAACACACACATGCACACAATAATCAAATAGGTAGGAGTATGTGGTCGTACGACCGTTCAGTTTGTATGCCAAACAATTTGGAAACAATTCTGACCTTCTATAACCTTGTTAATAATAGCAGGTTTTGGACCAAACTTTCCAGTATTATGCTCCATATTAAAGCCTGGATATATTTTTGCATATGCATGATGAATTTAAGATGAATTTCCGGCAAATTTTCGAAATATAATGCTGGGATGAGACGTTATTAGAGGCCTAGAAGTTATATAGGATCAGGATTAATCAACTAAAAGTTTGGGATGGCCAATAAACGTGCCTTAAATTGAACATCCGGGTTGACTATTTTCAATTCCAAACCGCGGAAGAGCTATCCTAAAAATCCCAAAAAGCTAAGAATTTTGATCGTTCAGGTCAGCTAGCTTCTATTGTTGTCTACTGCCGATACCCAGTTGCTAGCCAGCTCGGGAATATGAATTGAACCGCTCTGGAGCGTCCAGTGCATCAAAAACTCACGCTGGAGTGAAAATGAATTCACATAATTCCAGGAAATCTAGCAACGATAGCATGACAGATGATAATGCTAAAAAAGGAAGAGAAGAAAAATAGTGCTGGGTGCGAAGAGTCGAATTCCTAGCATACCTCCATCGAAGAAGGAAGAATTCATAAGGAACCTCATCTTCACATGACACTTCAACCTGTTTTTACCTGCTTCATCGAGATACGGGGCAAGGATTCCCCTAACTGCCCTCATATCTCTTGGCCGATACACGAAGCTAGACTGCCCTCAGAGGGCTTGAACAAGCAGTGCTTTGAAAGAGTTAAAATATTACCAAAGAAAATACCATGTATCAACCGAACAGATTTTTGTGTCAATAGATTCACTGGCTTAAGGACGGTTACAAGTAGTTATGGACAACATAATCATTCCAATGACTTCCAGGGCACTTCTTCTTTTTCTTCAGCCTTTGTCCCGTTCACGAGGGGGGTCGGCTCGTTGTGATCGGTTTCGCCATTTGGCTCTATCCTCATTTCGCAAATTTTAGAAAGTTTCCTAACCATCTCATAGTGTTGCGGTATAGTTTTCCTATGACCTCTTTTTTTGGAGAAACTTGATTCGTTCATATACAAGGAAATAGAAGAGGATCAGCGCTTTGATGCCAGTATAGGAGCATTGAGTAGTCGACGTTGATAAAAGTGTAGTGAGCCTACACAGCGATGTGTAAACTTTATGGAAAACCAGAATGCCTCACGGTGCATCTAAAGTTCTCAAACCACAACGTTAACATTTCTTTACTAAATTTCGATCGGCGTACGTCTAAATTATTGTTTTGAATGTAATGTTTTCGTCTTGAATGTACTACTTACTCTACGTACTCTTGAATACGCTACTCCCGAAAAAGATGTGAGAATGTGTCTGATATGCTGTCTCAACCTTGGCAGACCCGGCAAATCGTCAATTTTTTGGAAAATTATGAGCTAACCCAAAGCAGAGGAGTCCGTGCATTCATGGAAAAAGTTTCTTTCCAATTGGTCCATCAAATGGATTGCGAACCTAAGACTCTCTGAATTCCCAAATAAAGTGTATTATCTGAAAATGATTGGAGATATGATTGGAAAACTTTTTGTTGCACACTTCAACGCTAGGTACGGTGGCAAACACGGATTTATCAACGCTATTTAGGAACCTCTACTTAGGGAGATAAAAATTCCAGCATAATATGCACTTTTCATGATTAGCTAAAGATTAGCTAGGCATGGAACTCTTAACATCAGACCGCTCTCGTTAGGAAGGGAAAGACTGACGTTTAAATCCTACTTAATTTCTCAACTATCCGCAGAATATAGGGTTTTCTTTTGGATGAAATACAGTGACTTCTAGGATTGTGGTATGATTAAAAGATCCTTAAGTCGGCCGGAGTCGACCGTGAGGGGAGAGTAATTTCAAAAACTCAAAAAGCTTTAGAAAGTGTGCCTTGGATACGTGTTTGCAGCGCTCTGTGCCAGCCATTTTTGGGAATGCTATTGGGGTCGTTTTGTCCTTTAGTCGCTCATATGTCATTGTACAAAACATTACATGGCTTACAAACAATCGGTCGGCCTTGGCGTGGAACTGTAAGCTCGGGGCTCGAATGCCTAGATTTCGGTCACTTTACGGCAGCATGTACTAGTGAGATCAACGACACACGTTGTACAAAGCGAAAAAGGGAGTAGAGGATTGGCATGTTGCAAGTAGTGGCAGGTGCCCGGCTTATAGCAGAGATCTGAACCGTAGGACTAAATGAGTTGGACATAAATCGACCTCAACCATTGCGAGGCAGCTCAAGACTGGCTCTCGCAAGCCAGTCGATAGCCGAATGTGGACGTGGCGGTATTATGGGAACCTAACGAAAATTACGTTGGCGCTACGTGGGTGAAAGAACCATTGGGAAACATGGCGATATGGGTACGTGGACGGCAAGCCATTCAATAAGCAATGGTATTCCCAGGAGTCGGTTTTGTAAGCGCGAAAGTCAACGGCGTCCATTTCTACAGCTATTAAGCTCCTTCGAGTGCAACAATAGCGCAATATGAGGAGATGTCAGACAGCTTGGTGTTGAATGCTAGGAACCACAGCCAAAATCATTACCGGCGGTTTCAACGCGTGGGCTTTAGACTGAGGAAGTCGAGTAACAAATATCATGGGCCAAATGTTAGGAAATCAAACTACTCGTGGGACCAAGATATCGCGCTGTTGAGAGCATCATGTCGGCGTGCGAGGAGGCTTTGCCAAAGAACCAGAGGGAAGGCAGAACATTGGCAGTCGAAAAAGGAATACCGCGATCTTCGAAATGGTTTTAAGAAGGCTATACGGGAAACTAAGCGGAATTGCTACAAGCACTTGCCCCTTGAAGCAAATACGAAACAATGGGCGCTGCTTACAAGGCTGCAATAAACAAGAGTCGTGGACAAAAATCACCCCACAGCAGGAAGAAAATGAAGCTCAACCAATGGTGCAACAGGACGTCTTAACAATCCCAGGGGTTACCGAGGAGGAACTACTGAAGATCTGTGGACGAACTGGGTATAATAAAGCTCAGGGATTAGATGGGATTGCGAACAAAGCTCTGAAGTTGGCAACAGAATTATGCCCGCATGGTTCATAAGTACATTTGAATCGTGCATGGTGAAAGAAGCATTTTCCTCGCAGAGGAAAAAGGTGAAGTTGGTTCTCCTACCGAAGTCCTCAAAACCATCCTGGTTACTTAGCTCGGAAAATCGAGAGTTACCTTTCGGGGCGACTTCTTTGGTACGAGACGGACGACGGACTGAAGGAATATGTTACGACAGCAGGTGTTCCCCAAGGTTCTGTCCTAGGGCCCCTGCTGTGAAACATAATGTATGAGGGAATTCTCGGCCATCACGTGCCAAAAGAGACAACATTGATTGGTTTTCCAGACGGCCTGTCAGTGGCAGTAGTTGCGAAACACCAGACAGAAGACGCGGAATTGTATGCAAGCGGAACTATTCATGCCATGAAAGCATGACTCCAAATGGAGAAATTCTACCTGGCGGAAGATAAGATGGGGGCGGTCCTTATTACCAATCTTAGGAAAAATAACACTGTGAAAATTCGGGTTGGTAATCACGAAGTCCGGGGTAATGATCAATGCCAAGTTGAGCTTCACCTGGACTATGCCCGCGAAAAGGCAGCATAGGTTGGCTCATCTCTAGCAAGGATGGTACCTAATATTGGGGGCCCAAAATTTAGTTGGCGCTGCTTATCGCAGGGGTGATGAAGTTCACCCTGCTATATCCGGCTCCTGTATGGCTGTGCGCATTAGAAAACACAGGGAACCAGGAAAGGGTAAGTTTAGCATGCCGGCCAATCGTGCTGAGGGTGTGTAGTGCATATAGGACACTTTGAATGTCATTGGGGGATGATTCAGTTGGATCTTCTAGCGAATGAGGCACACTGTCTCTACTGGAGCTGTACAGGAGGTGGCAACAATAGTGGGATAATTCTGAAAAGGGCCACTGGACACATACACTGATCCCGCGTAAGGGGGGGGGGGGGGTTGAGCGCAAATGTGGAGAATTGAATTTCCTTACGGGATACAGGAAGTACTTGCATCACTTCGGATTGGACGAGCCCCCAGACTGTCTCGAATGCACTTGAGGACCCGGAACATGTTATGATCCACCGTCCGAGATTGGCGAATGAAAGGGAGAGGTTAAACGACGCTCTCAACACAGTTATTGGACCCCATAATTTCATGGAGGAGATGCTGACGCCCTCAGCAAATTGGAGTGCGATAAACGCAACAGTAACTGCGATACAGAAAAAGCTGCAGGAATTGGAATGAGATTGGAATGAGCCTGGAAAGCGCGACGGATGCGTGACTTAGTTGTGCTGGTGTAAACCGTAACCCTCCTCGCGAAATAATACTTCACGGTGTTCCACGGGGATATGAGCGGAGAAGTCGGGGTGGTTTTAGTGGGTGAGAATCCCAAACACTATTGCAACCAGGCGCATTTCGACCTCCACGCATTGGAAAAAAAAAACTGCAGAGAAAATTACACGGACTCTTTATTATCCCTTTTTCCATTGAAATTTTTTTTCTGAGCCCCTTACAGAACTCCGGACCTGGGATGAATCCCTCCCTTTCCACGTCCTTTTGTCAAGCCTGACACTGGGTGATCCAGAGGGAGAGTTGTTCACTAAAGCCTGACGCCGCTTCGATGGGATCCTATCCTATGGAAGGATTGCTAATTAAAGCCCTATGCCATTTGGAGCATTAGATACTCAGATCTAAATTTCCTTCAAGATGGATTTTTAGGAATAATTTGTCTCCATTTGCTTCATTGACAAAGGAGATCATTTTCAGTGTCTGTAAATGATGATCAAGCCGAACTTTAGAGTACAAATTTGTCAGTTTACCGGTATTCAGCAGAATTTCATACGGATCCAAGACAACATAGAATTTAAAAGGTCTTTATTATTATGGACTGAATATTTTCAGAGAGAGCTCTTGCTCCATTTTATTCAATTGAAAGTACTTAGAGAGAATGTGCTTTATGGAATGCATCGAATTGTTACTTCCTCACGAGGGACGCAAATTGCTCCTATCTAACTGAAAATTCTCCACTAGAAACTTGCTCAATTAAACTAGATTTTAGGACAATTGCTGAGAAGTCGTGTCTTACCGTTCGAAGGCTTCAATTTCCCCAAGTTCATGCATGAAAAGTGCTAACTTTTATGATTTCCCATTATCGCAAAGTCGATTTCCTCCATCACCTCCTGATCGTAACTTCATGCCCAGAACATGGCCTCATAAGTATCATCAAATAAATTGTTAAGTAGGTGCAAGTTCAAGTATCTCACATGTAATATCTTTCTCATGTTGGGTCAGTGGACTACACGCCAGGTATGAAATTGCTGATGACTCAGTAAGAAGCCTCAATAGTTGGTGAACGCCCTCAAAGTGCATATCGTGTGGTCCATTTTCACTGTTATTACCTATTTTGCCACAGCTACTACTGAGCCGCTCCCCCATTTGCTAATAGCCTCCTCAGAACATGGCATTATCTCTGGGTTTGTAAGTTTCATCGTTGGGCAGGGGGTCTTGGTATGTTTTTGATATCTTCAATTTAGATCGTGGATTGTGTGTGGGAAATTCATTACAATCCGAGGGTATCTAGATACGTTGATGGAAAATTCAATTTGGTCATTTTCAAGTTTTGAATGATTGAAGGCAATAGGTTAGTGGTCCTATGAGCCCCGTGGTAACTATCTCTTGTAATTTTTGACCCTTTGACTCGTAACTAATTTATATGTATCTTTTCTACAACAAATTAAATTTCGCCCTTAAATTTCCTCTGATACGTTAGCTTCAAGCTAGCCTTACAGACAGCGGACTAGGCGGACTTGCCGGCGGCGTGAGACCTGTTTCGTGCGATTTTGAACATAAAATATATCTGCATCTGTAATTATTTTCACAATAGCGGCAAGGCCTGGGAAAATATCTTCCCCTGTCGTTACGTTAGAATGCAAACGCGCATACAAGTATTATATTAACCTCATATTAAGTGTGGATTTATCTCCGGTATAGATGTTTCCACAGATTCAACCATCGCGTTTGTATACCATTAGCTTTGAGCAAGTCCAGAGATCATTAAGAAGTTGACCGAAGCTCACATGCAGATACCATGTTTCGCGTAGAAGTAACTCGAACGAGAGGTCAGATAGTTACCATCTACATTAGATACGGTTCGCTGAATAAATTGAATTCAATTTCATTGAATTTAAGCGTGATACAAGTATATGACTCGGATTTAAGGGAGTAGAGTCAACTTGACTTTGGACATGCGAGTTGAGGTTTGTTCTTCGAGAATTTCGAGCAGGGGATGCCACCCCCTCCTTAGATCTTTAACTTATTCGGAGGAAAATGTTTTAGGAAACGTCACTTTTCCTTAACGACCTCTAAATTTTCCTACCTCCCGGTATTGTTCCGGGTCCCTTAAGCTGGAATTATTCAACATTGCCTCAGACATATGTAGTCCCACCAAAAATCAGCTCCAAGGCCTGAAAGTGATTAATCAGCTGGAGGCGTTTGTGTTCGTTCAAATAATGCTGGAATCGGTTCGCGCACGCGTTTTCGAATACGTTTAGCATTCATCAATCTGATTGCCCCCTTTAGAAGCTTTGCGGCTTATTAAGCCAGTTAATAGCTTGTATAACTTATTAAAGTTGCTGGCTGAGACCGAGGTTGAGGTACTTGGGTACTTACTTGTCGAAAGTTGGGCGGTTGTTGACTTCCAAATCTGAAATGTTAAGAAAAAAATGAAAGGAATTGATGAACCAGTTAAGACAAGCAAAAATGATCTTTATCGGAAGATTGTGTATAAAATAAAAATGATTAGTTATTAAATAATAATTATGCATTTTTATGTTTGCGTTGAATGGGAAAGTAATTTAGATGTCTGGGGAGATTGTTGTTTTTACTGAACCAGTTTTTAATTGGAACGAAATTTTGCGGTAGGTAGTTGAGTTCTGACTGAGGGGATCCGATGAAAGAAAAATAGATAGAAAAATATCTGCAGAAATCTGAGAAAATCCCCAACTATAGGTGAAGAGCTAACATAATTTTGATCGAGAATATGTTTTTATTTAGCCGTGAACTGTGAGGTTTCTCATGGTTTGAAGTAGATGAATTGTTTTCTTGTTTCATCGCTTTGCAGATCGGAGTCTGTGTTGTGTGGAACAAGAAGTCAATTGGCGTCATGAAGGAGATACCCTGAAGGAAGAATAGCAGCTTAGAACACTGACCTTCAGTGCAGGAGATTCAAAGTTCAAGGTTTCTCAGAAGTGTTGCTGAATGACAAGCATTTATTCCGCTTATGTAATTTGGGTTTAACGATTGTCGAGAAAGAGGATTTGTATGTCAATGTGGCCATTTTTCAAGCCACTAACAGAGACTCGTCTTTATGCATTTATGTGAAGTATTTAGCGGAGTTTTTTTCGTCCGCAGATGCGTTCAACATAACTAAATGACCTGTCCAGAGCTAAGCGATTTATTTCGGGTCGATGTCATCAGCCAATGGAGAACTGCGTTGTGAAATTGCTTGACACATTAGCTCAACCTGGTTGAAGTGGCGTTCCACAACTTGTATTCTTTGTCAACGACGTATCAACGAACATCTCAAATCTAAATTTACCCTCTATGGTTCTGAGTGTTGACCGACTATAAAAGACAATGAACGGCGTCTTGCCATAATGGAAACGAAGATGTTCCGTTGAACGAATGGCGTGAGATGGTTTGATCACATCCGAAATGAGGATCCGCGATTAATATGGGGTTGCAACGGCCGAGGAAAAAATGCGAGGGGCGTCTTGGGTGGTATGGTCACGTAATTCGCGCTAACGTCAATTCACTCGCCAAAACGGGGCAGAACATCGAAGTCGTTGGTAAACGACCAAAAGGCTGGCGTAGACAATGATGACTTGATACGCTAGATGGTGATTTGAAAGTCTCGTGATTGCATCCAAATCAGGCTTTTGATAAAACAAAATGGCGGAAGCGATCACGAAGACCCCAAGCCGGCTTGTGAACAGAATAAAGACTGACGAAAAAGAACAACAAGAACAATATTCCAAAGGATGTCAAGAAAAGCACTGCACATGAAGATAAAAAGCTAGGGAACATCTGTTTTTGAAGAACACACGTGAAGTAGTTTAGCCTTTCTGCTATATGGAGCGCAACACTATCCAACCAATGGCCAAAACGACGACCGCGGCCACGGGATGGAATATCCCCGGTGTATAGCATCCTAAACTAATGCATAAAAGCAGAAAATGTTGGAAGATGAAGAATTGGTAGCATTGCTTAGTGAAGAGTCGTGCCAAATATGTACTTTTAGAGTTGTCCAAATTGCTTGGAGGTAACATATTTAGGGTTGAAATTCAAAGTCATTGGAATGACACCAAAGGAACATGGGTCACACACAAGTGAAAATCGAGGGACGTCGAACAGCGTGTAGCGGTCTGTAAGCAACTGCCCCAACGGCAGGCATGGAAAGGATTTTGCTTTGGAAAGTTAGTGGGGATGATACAGAAATCCTGAGAGCAGAATATCGTGGGAAATACCCACTCATTCATCAACATCACCTTGCAAACAGAATATATTTTTGAATAGCAGACTACGCTTTAAATATGGGGGCGTCAATTGGACGTAATCTATTATGAGCTACTTGAACCGACCATGTCAATTGATGGTGAACTGAACGAACAGCACGTCCAATTTGAGAATCAATACGACAATGCCAGATCTGATGTTGCAAGAGTTCCGAAAATTTATTTGGAAACGCTGAAATGGGAAGTTCTGCCCTACCCACCATATTCACGAGACATCTCCCCATGATTTCTACCTTCGACCTGACATCTGCTCTTTAGCAATAGTATGGCAAAAAGCAAAAGAAAACCAGGAAAGGGAGATTGAGGGCGTAAGCCGTGACAGATAGTCCACACGGTAAAAATCCTTTTTGAAAAAGAGGATCCGGGTAAATATATGTTGTTCAGCTTCAAGAGCACGACCGTCACGGTTGCGGAAAGGAAGGAACTGGAGAGCAATGTTAAGGGGGTGTTTCTGACAAGGGAGTTGAAAAGTGTTATGGAGGGCTGAGTTGAGGTAAAATCGGAAGAGGAATGTAGGATAAAACCAGATATTTTGGAACCTCAATTGATGATGTCAATGAAATTGGGGCAGAAACGAAGTTTGTCATCGAAGATTACATCCAGGTCCTGAAAGGAGGTCAGTAGTGAAAGGAGTTGTCCGCTAAGGAAGTATGGAAAGGAGATCAGGGAGGGCTTAAGTGAATAGCACATCCAGTGACAATTGCAGACATTCAGTGTAAGCCTGTTGACCGAGCTTCAACGGACTAAATTATCATGGTTGAACTGCAAGGCCAGCACAGTCTAGCGAAGACAAAACAGAAGCAAATAATTTAAGGTCGTTAACGTATAGCAAACATGGGCAGGGGGGATGGAGGGGAGGTTATTGATAAAAAAATAGAAATTGTAGGGGATCAAGTATAGAGCCTTGGGGACATCAGAAGAAGGAGAGAAGGAACGGGAAACGTATCAATGAAAACAAACTCAGCAGGATGTTTGAGAGGAATAAGGAAGAGGTGGTATAGGGTTGGGGAGAGTCGGATGAACAGCGTTTGGAGAAGGGAATGTTGGGGCCAACGGTATCAAAGACCTTGGCGGAATCGATATAAACAGCGTGTACCCCTTGCCGTGAATTATCTTTTATTAGCAACGAAGTTAGTAAGCACTAGATCGATCATGAAAAAAAGACGAATTTTATTTTTTTTTTAATTTTTATTCCCATTCCATATATCGGTATTTCGAGGCCGTCTGAGGGAACGGACAACTGGTCCTAGAAATACCGGTATATTAGGAAAACACCCATTATTCGGCATTTGAAAAATAAAATTTGTGTTTTTTTTTCATTACAAAATATGCCGAAGAAACGACACACATAACCGAAGAAATAAAACTGGATCGATATTTCACGAAACCATGCTGTTCTCCCATAATAAGGTAACCGGTGTGAGTGGTCAGCTAATTGTAGACGCATTTCTGGAGAATTTTGGAGAAAGAGGAGAGAAGAGAGATGGGAAGGTGGTCCACAGCTAGCGAAGGATATGCGTTTCTGAGGACAGGGATGGTAAGGATCATTTTCCAAAGATGAGGAAAGGAACATTCTTCGAAACAGAAGGAGGGAAATGGGGTTTTTGCACTTCACAAAGAGGACGTTAGGAAGCCCCTTAGGACCATGTTCTACATTGGTGTCTGGATTACCACTAGGGAACCAAATTAAGGGAGGCGTGGGGAGAGAAATGGTCTGAGATTCGGAGCAGTCTGCACATAGAAGAGGTGTAGAGAGCATAGTGGTTGAGTGAGTAAATACGGAAGAGGAATAAAAACGGACAAATTTGCAAGATTGTAGTCCGATGTTGGTATCAAGATTACCAATGAGAACTCTACTAAGGAAGGCATGAGGAGAGGAATAGCGAGAGATTTGAAGCATTCGGCGCCTGGGGGGTTGCGCCTCCTCTAAACGCCGGGTTTCGACGCTCATCAAGTATCTCTTATAGTCATCGACTTTACAGTGGAGCGCATAGCCTTCAAATGAACAAGGTCCGCGTCATTTTTAAAAGCCCAAAACTTCTTCGGCAATACATGTTTCAGAGGGATGTTATTAAGGGTCTCCATCCTGAACCAAGCTTGGTAAGAGTGAAGACAAATAGGAGGCAAATATTGGCCCTTCCAGCAGAGCATATCACCTACCTAATGTAGGAAGTAACACAAATCTATCACCGAAGTTACTTGCTGAATTAAAAAAGCTGCTTTTAAGCCAACTGCTAAGCCAGGGGAGAATGACAAAAGCACAGGTCTCCAGCGCTCAACCAGCACTTAGTAGTAACTACCAGATAGCTGGAGTGAGCTCTGAAGGAGGATCGGGATACAAATCTTGAAATGTATGCGAGCTAGTTGTCCCTTTTAGAAGCATCTTTTTACTCGCTTTGAAAATCAGTAAAAAGATTGCCCATAAAAATGCAAATCTTTAATAAAATAGGAGGATAACTCTTGAACAAGAACTGATATCGACGAAATGTGATGTTTGTTAATTATTTACAATCAGTGTTTATCATTCATTCGAAGCGAAAAAGTCCTGGCAGATGTAATCCAAGATTTAATTCTGGAACAAGAGATGTACTCTTTCGAAAACATGCAGAATATTGGCACAGTCAAAAATTGTATCAAACCAAAGATCTCAGGATCAGGATATGATACTATTATTGAATGAATAATTAAAGGGCTTCCAAGCATGGTGGTAACCGAAGCTTCAGTATTACCTTCAACCTTGGAAAATTTTCTCCCTACCCTGTCAAAGGTGTGTCAGAAATTTTTGCTGAAGGGAATGTAGCCATTCCTTTTTGGAAACCATATCCCCCCTCCTGTAAAACCGTCTCCCTTCATGGTGCTGTTGACATAATTCCAAAAATAAATTCTTGGAAAACCATGAAGTTAGGCATAGGTAGCAGTTAGTACATATAGTGAAAGGTATGCTCCTTGGGACGGGCAGACCCTTCCTGAAATGGAACGATGGCGTAGGCCAGGACGCCAGGCAGCTTTTGGGGAAATCGAATTGGTGAACCTCGGCGCAAAACCGGAATGTCTGGAGCTCCTTATTAAGGCAGGCCTAGACCGGATACCGGTTGTTGCGTCATTGATGATGATGGTGCTCCTTGGAATTTGTCCAGGGAGCATAGCTCAAGCTTCGTAATTTTGGAGTCTTTCCTTACTTAAAACAGGTCCTTAGTATAGTGTGGAGCCCTTAGGCTGACGGAAACACAATATACGAGCAGGAATCCGCAAAGAAGTGCACTAGACTGGGGACTGTTCTTTATTTTCACTTCAGGTCTGCCAACAGACAGTAGCCTGACAACCTCGATATTCGCAGACGATGCATAAATTTTTATCTTTCACCAAAATCTATAAATTTCAACAGATTCGCCTAATTTTCACTTTAGAAAAATCGAGTAGTGGCTCAAAAACTGAGGAGCACACTCAGGCGAGAAACGCCTCCAGCTGTTAAGCTAAACTGTGGACAGTGAATTTGGGAAAGCCTATGAATTCCTTGAATGAAATCCGAGTCCAAAATGATTGTTTAACCTACTATTGTGGACGAATTCCACTAACTAAACAAAAAGATTTACAGATACTGGACGAAAGGATCTAATGTAATATTGTTTAGCCTCCTTTGATCCACTGTTATTACCTAAAAACGAGGTATATCTACTTGATACTGTTGAAAAATATATTAAGTTTACTATTTAAACAGATACGTGCTTGCGAGTATCTATGACTAAATTAGATTCTAGACATTTTCAGTTGGAGGAATGCTACGAAGTCCATCTTCAAGATTGACAAAATGGATCGGTGAAATAACAATATCCTCAAAGTTTCTTTGAAGTAATTCATATATTTTTTCAGTACAGTAGGATGCAAGTTTCGTGCTGTTGGAGACTAAAATGCAAAACGGCCTTGCTGGTATTTACGTGTTGCCTCAACAAAATGGAGTCAACTGTGCAGGCATTAAATGTGGATAACACTCTAGACCGGGCAAACCGGGTATATTGGCTACTGATCTGTGAAAAAAGCGAACCGATAAACTACTAAGGAGGGCTTCTTGGGACCATTCTCCAGTGAGACTGATAATCTTTAAAAATGTTAAGTCCAATGACGGCTCTGGCAAGGTCGCAGAGAGAAAATCTGGGCCTGCGGTTAAAATTATATTTTCTTTAGTCTTTGCCCTGTTCACAAGAGGGGAGGGCTCATCGTGATCGGTTGCGTCATTTTGTTCTATCAAAGGCCTGCTCTGGACGCAGTCGCGACGCTTTCAAATCCCCACCCAGCGAATCAAGCCAGGTCAATATTATGCGGGTCAAAGGTAAAAATTAAGCGGGCCCCCGTATTACCCATTTTTAATTGAATTTTTTTTTCAGGTCTCCTTTCAGTCTTAGCGGGAATCCCCCTTTTCACCCTCTTCTCGTCAGGCCTGGGTTCTGCCAAATGAAACCAGCACCTTAATCACCAACTGAGATTCTATCCACGTGCCAAGAAAAGGGAGAGTGGCAAAAACTCACTTTTCCATCACTGAAGCAGCTGAAAAGGCCTTAAAGCAAGATCGAGGTTCCAATCTTCAAACGTAGTTGAGCCATTTGTTCCTTAAACATCATCTGCATAGTTGCTTTGACTGGTCACAAAAGGAATGAAGTACCCACTAAAATTCGAACTTTCTATAAAACCAAAAGCAAGAAGTAACGCCGAAAATCAGTGTTTAATTTTAATGTAGCACCAGGAAATGGATATTATCCAGGACTTACCCCATGAACAACAAATAGTTGTACCCATCTTAAAAGTAAGTAGATTATCGACACAATCAAAGGACATTTCAAACCAAGGAGAGACCCAATGACCATATTACAGAATGAATAATTAAAAGGTTTCCAAATATGGCGGTAATCTACCTGCCTTATGTTTTTAGTAAGCCACAGTAGCGCTTCAGGACATTAGAAAATTTCGATGATTTCGAAATGCGGGAAAGACAAAAACTTGGTCACTCCCCACAAATTTGGGGACTACCAGTTTGGATTTCACGAAGAACGAGATACTAAACTCAATCTGTCGAAAAATAGGTGTATTGAAAAACCAGGAAGTTGGACACAGACTGCAGCCAGCACATTCCTCGAAGGAGCATACTTTTTGCTAAAGCTTCGTAATTTTAGAGCCTTTCTTTTCTGAAAGCAGGTGCTAAGTGCAGTGTAAAACTCTTACGTTTCGGAATCACCATATAGGAGTAGAAATCCGCAAGGTAGTGCACTAGACCCAGGGCTGTATTTCACCTTCCCTTCAGGCCTGTCAACAGATAGCCTGACAACCTCGATATTCACTGACGAGACATCAATTCTTACTTTTCTAACCTTAACCTTAGAAAAATTGAGCAGTGGCTCAAAAAGGGGTTAGTCACACGAGGAACCTTAAACTATTCCTTGAATGAAATTGTATTCCAAAACGATAGTCTAACCAGCTATCATGCGCAAATTCCAACAACGAAACAAGAGGATTCCTCAATGAAGTCCAAATAAACTGTCTAAAAGGATACAAGTATTGAACGAAAGGATCTGTGAAATATGGTTTAGCCTGCTTTGATCATAGCTAGCTTCAACTACTACTTCCATAGAATGAGATATATTTACCTGACACTGATGACAAACATATTAAATTTACTAGTTAAATAGATACGACGAGTATCTATGACTAAATTAGATTCTTATCTCCACTGAATACCTTCATAGAAGCTCATACTATACTCCGAGCATCCTCTGCTGCCAAGTTTAAATTACAAAGTTAATAGCCTGGAACTTTGTCTCGAAGGACGATAACCTGCGATGACACCAGCCACTATCGAATCAAGTGCGGAAAATAATCTTGTATGCATATCAGAATGCAGATATTTCTGCATTTTATGGCGATATTTCCAGTCTGTTAACCCCGACAAAGTCGTGAAGAAAAAGACCATTGAGTAAGTGCCGCACGGATATAGGCCCAGCATGCAAAATGCGGCGGCAAATCGTTCATATGAATTTTCCAATTCTGAGAAACTAAGTAAGCATTCGGCCCCAGAACGGAGTGATTCATCCGTAAGGAATCCACCAGCGACTCATTCAGGCTTATCTAATTCACGGTGTATCCAAGTCCGATTCGCGTTTCGTTTCGCTTTAAGAATGCTCCTCTGCAGCTTATTGTTTTTATCATTCATTTTTTTCCCGTGCAAATCTTTCGCTTTCTTTCCTTATGATAGCAATTTGAAAGGAAGACCGCGTACCGGGCAGAATCAGACCTGGACCGCTATCAACGTCATCTTAAGCCCTCACATTGCACAGAACAAGTTTCCCGAGGCAGAGTCCAAGAACCAGTTTAGATGGAATCGTTCTCTAGCGAGATTTTAGTTCTTTTAGGTTTTTGCACCTAAAAAAAGCACGAAAGACTCCGTATTGGATCCTAAGTAGACTCAACTCAATCTTCTTGCCTGGATAGCATAGGTATTTTCTGAATGAAAAATGAGAAGATTGTCGGGAATACCTGGCTAGCCGTAGTCATTATTTGTTACGGGTAATGTTGCGGATGCATCTGCAGAAGGCCATCTATAAAAAGATGGAAACGTAAAAGAGTCATATTTTGCCGGTCAATGTGCATCAGGCTTGTTTCCAGTCAAAGATTGAAATTAATAAATTTTGATATTTATGTTGGCATTTTTCATGAGGGTCAGACAAATAAGCTGGAATGGCTATAGATGCATAGTCGTCGTAGAAGTTTCTGGAAGGAGAGGATATTAAATCTTAGATTTATGAATTATGCGGATGCAGTCCATGTGAAAGATTTTGACTCCCATGAAACTTGTAATAGTAGAGAAAAATGTGGACTTAAGGAAAGATATGGCAACCACATATCTTAACTATTAGTTAGTTTTGACAATCTTTTCAACTTAGATGGCACACTTAATTCTCAACTGAAAAAAGCCGTAATTTATACGTATACTTATCCATTTTTCAGTACTTCGACTCCTAAATCCTGGGTGGCCAAGAAACTGAGAAAACTGAGAATAAATGACTTCCGAAATACGTACCTACGTAAAATAGATAATTTTATTCCTGGAGATTCTCGACTTTCTCGTTATTATTACAAAAAAGAACTGCGAGCATCCAGAAGCGTAAATACTCATGCTATTCAATTAAAAGATTGTTTCGCTAAAAATTTTATTTTGGGAACATGTACCATATTTCGGGAACCATCTGTCAGATTTTACACTAGAGAAGATTTTTCCATTTTAGACTAATATTTTTATTTGGATATCAAGTACTGTATTTCATGAACAATTTGGTCCCCTCTCGGGATAAGGTCTTATGCTGAAAAAGGAATCAAATGGTTCCCGAAATTCTGGACACATAGTCAAAGTGAGAAATTTATTCCAAAACGGGACAATTATCACATTATCATGTTTCAAAGTAAAAGATATTCAGTTATTATTATCTAAAGGCATGAATCGGCAAATTGGTTGACTTCATTCAATGACTTTCCTGGTTCTGACAGTTGCTTCTTGGTCTGAACTATGAAGAGAGATGCGACATTTACTCCAGGTATGGCAGAATTTCAATTGCATCGAGATTATTATCTGTTCTTTGGATTTCTTGGCAATGTGAGATCTAGAGCAATGTTGTAGGGAGGGAGAGTCGACCCAGGGGTGAAAATCATATAGGCCTCACTTAAATTGCCCAATTGATTAAATTTTGTTAAAGTTTCTTTATTCCAGGTTCCTCGGAGAACTCCTGACCCGGAGGTAATTAATTTCTTTCCCCTAGAGTTATCATACTACAACAGGGGTATTACTTACTTCTGATCAAAACTGGATACATCCTACCCAACTCTCGGTATATTCAGTCGACTCTGGTATAATAGAAGCCTGAGTCGATGGTATGACTGTTCTGAGCATGCTCAAATTGAATAATATCTTCGAAACTCCACCAAAGAAGGAGTGAAATTTTCCTAGAAAACCGGCGTCGTTGGCAATCTAGCTCCCTTATTTTCTCAGATTTAACCACTAATTTCGCTATTATCATTTCAGGAGGCCGAATAGTTTGCGTTAAAATTTTATACATCGCTTGGTAGCCAAGGTATATCGTATGAGAGCCTGACTTATTAGAATTTCATGAATATTTTGCCGGTAAATTGAAAAAGGATCAGTGCGCATAACCTTTAGTCCGATTCTAGTTGCTTCTTCCTTCAAGTCCAGAACTACAAAGCTTTGGTCATGACTCAGTGGGAGAACGTTTAGCCGAGGCCTTTTTTTTCTGAGGAATGAAAATATCGAAATCTTCAAAAGGTTAACCCCAAGGTCAATGCGTCTAAAGGTGTGCGATTTTTAGGCACTCCCTTTCTGCACCACATTTTGCCTAGCAGCTTCCTTTTGCATATTACAGATCAACATCTGCAGGAGAAAAAAACTATACCCAATCCCAGTACCTTGGTTAGCTTTACTGTGAAACAGAGTAACCCTCATATGATTTCGTCCTTCGGCTGTTTGTCCTTTAAGAGATTAAATCGTCCGGCTTAAATTTTCCCAGTCTCCCCAACCGACTCCAGCTATCAGTCAATTTTTGGACTTTATTCTTCATATGGGAAAGATATCGCTGATTATGTTAAATAGCCCCTCACTAACTATTTATAATCATGGCTCCTTACTAATATTCTCACTTTATGTACCAGGGAACATCTACTACGTTTGTTAGAATGATATAGCCACTGTAACCGAGTGGTCATTGTGTTACAAGCCGAAATAATAACGATACTGGATGCCTGTTAATGGCTGGGACCTGATTTGAGCCAAAAAAGCAACTTTGACGAGAGCCAAGCAGCCATTATGGCTTTGTTCCTTGTGGCGACATCCTTTAGGCTGGTGGGGTAGCGCAGGGACGCGATGAACTGTCTGGACGCTACACTCGAAGTCACCCTCCTTTGGCTTTCCGGTCATGGGAATATAGAAATTAATGAGTAGGTTGACCAACTGCCTAGGAGCGGGTCTGTTCTTGGCCGTCCCTCGGTGGGCACAGTCGGCACTTCGTTTATGGCTTTTGAAAGCGGACTCTATTTGCACTTACTAAGTAGCCATTGACTTCAAATTGTGAAGGTTTGTCAGTTGGGCCAAATCAAGGAGGATTTGACCCACCTAGAACAAGACCTTTGAGTCAGACGCGTGCATATGCATACAAGATTACGGCGGTTCGTACGAGGCATTTGCCTAAAGGGCCATAGGTTTTTAAATTGGGACCGGGGGTTATTAGCATTGTAGAGTACTACTACACCATAGCGGTCGAAGAAGTGCAAGGAATTACAGGGAAAAAAGAACTTGAGGGAACAGATAAGTATGAAGAAGGTTTCCTCATTGTTCTCACTAGGTTAGATCGATTATATTTTTATTATACATTCAATGGGTTTAACATTTTTAATATGTTCTTCAGAAATCGTCTAGTCATATGTGATCAGTCAAGAGGCTGATTGAATGTTCATTGTTTTTTCCAAAGTCTTGGTGAAGAGGTTAATGCTGATAACATTGAACGCTCCCTGCGCCCACAGTTCTGAAGCTATTTCTTGGGCCAAGAAAGAGGAATCAAGGTCTCGGCGGATAAGACTGGTTGTCTTTTCGGAAGACAACAAAGAATTTATTATGTTCCTCTGCCAAGTTTTCGCCGGCATAGAGTAGTTTTCATGGGTTTGGGTAATGATTCAATGAGGTAATTAGGTGGTGGTCAAACGGTAGTATAGGTCTCACGGCGAAACGTGGATTGGTACTCACGGTGGAACATAAAACCTGGGAAACGCCTGCTGAACCAACACCAACAGCAATACTACCAAACCCTCCCTCCACCTCCCCGTGGTGACTGCTGGGAGCTCAGACGGAGAAGGATGAAGGCGAGTCTCCCGCGCCTAAAAACGGGGGACACATTGCACCAACTGGTCCTCCAGGTTGGGGAGTGGGTAGGCTCTCATAGCTAACATCAAAATACAAATGATAACGGACTGCGGATTATTCAATTAGCAGCGTCATACGAAATGGTTGTTGGAAGTACCTGGTTTGCGCAGAACACACATACACAGGCCTCTCCAGACGGGACCAATTTCAACCAAATTGATCACGTATTGATCGAACGCCGCCACTTCTCAGCCTTGATGAATGTCAGAACATATAGGGGGGCCATGATAGACTCGGATCACTATCTCGTTGGTATGGTACTCCGAGCTCGAATAACAATACCACCCAGAACCCCCTCTGACAATCAGGTGAGAGTTAACACTGAAGCCATCCAAAACACAGCCCTCCGCAACACCTATAAGAGGGAAATGGATGCCGCAATAACCGCAGTCAATAGAGGACCTGGAGATGAAGCATCAACAAATGATCTTCACAATCACCTGAAGAACGTTATCATGGATACGGCCACAAACATACTTGGCCCCAGCTGCAAAAGGAGTCGGAACGGCTGGTTTGACGATGAATGTAAGCTAGCAACGGAACGGAAGAATGCCGCATACCAAGTAATGTTGCATTGTCAAAGAACGCGGGCACGCGCAGAGACTTATCACGAATTCCATCGAGCAAAGAAGCGACTGAGAGGACCAACAGGTCTGTGACCTCCAAAAGTACAGGGAGCAACCACACCAGGCGCGGAAGTTTTACCAACAAGTCAGCAGGATGAAGCCTTACACACCTCGATGTGCATCCTGCCGGGACAAAGAGGGAAATCTGATTTCCGACTGAAAGGGCATATTGGAGCGATGGGTTCAGTACTTTGATGAACTACTGAACAACCAGAACATCGGCGAGTTCGAGGTCCCGCCAACTGAAGACGACGGACAAATACTGCCACCACCAAGAAGAAACGGTCCCTGCAATTCAGCGTGGTTCAAGTGGGTCATCAACTGTTCTGAAGGTGTGGGACAGCGAATTAACATCTTATCTGCCCCATACATAAAAAGGGAGATATCACACAGTGCAGCAATTTTAGAGGTATCACGTTTACTGAGTACCATCTATAAGATATTCTCTGCTATCTCGCTAGGCCGGATAACCCCATACGCTCAGAACATCATTGGCCCATATCAAAGAGGCTTTACTCAAGGAAAGTAAGTGACAGATCAGATTTTCTCCGTGCGGCAAGCGATGGGAAAACTGTTAGAATATGGACATCAGTTGCACCATTTTTTCATCCACTTTAAATCCGCGTATGATAGCATACCCACGGCCATGAGAGACATCAACAACGGTCTACGACAAGGGGATGCCCTATCATGCGCCCTCTTTAACCTGACCCTCGAGAAACCGGTCCATGATGCTGAGGTAAATGCGAGGAGTACGATCCTCTTTAGGTCCACCCAACTACTGGCCTACGCTGACGATATCGACATCATGGGAAGAACAACCCCAAAGACTTGGGTTCTTAGCAAGAAGAATTGCGAACTCTTGGCCGCGTTCGAGTGAAGAATCCTCCGAACACTTTTTGACCCCCTACATGAGGATGGATGTCTCCGTAGCCTGGATAACGACGAAATCTATTAGCGAAACCACGACCATCTTGTGGATAAAATCCGGCACACAGCTTTTAGGGATATCAAATTGGTGGACCTCGGTGCAAGACAGGGGTGTCTGGACTTCCTAGACCAGATACCGATTGTTGCGCCGTTGATGATCATGATGATGATTTTATGGCAGTTTCAATGTCGATGATGATTTCTTCCCTTGGAATTTTATTGTTGCGGATCGCATAGTTGACTCCATTTTTAAGGAGCTGTAGTTGTGCTTCTGAAAATGTCTCTGAAGACTGTCGCTGTTGCTATTCGATGCAGCTACCGATTCAAAAGTAAACGCACTTTTGGTCCATATATATATATATGCGATCCTAAGGGCGGCAAACTGGGTGATTGACGAGCGGTTGAAGGGCAGGCGCATTTCAATCTGCAGTGATAGCCAGGCTGCATTGACAGCACTGAGTAGTCCTTTGATCACCTTGTGAACTCTATCTCCAGATTCAATACGGTGAAACTACTCTGGGTACCTGGTCACTGTTGCGTAGAGGGAAGTTAAAATTTAAGATGCTTTAGCAAAAGAGGGTTCAATCCCCCATGCCAGGACCGGAATCAGCATTTGGAGTATGGGTAGCATTGGCGAAGGCTGTTTTCAAAAACTGGGAATAAGCTATCCACAATGAGCCTAAATACTGCTAGGTACACCAAGCTCTTCCTGTCAGAACTGAACATGCGTACCGCAAAGTTGACCCTGTCGGAAAATAGGAGGGTTTACAGGCATTCTGACTGGCCATTATTCACTAGCTGAGCATATGTTCAGAATAGGAATTATTTAGGATGATACGTGCCCCTCGTGTAATAAGGAAGCGGAATCGTTAATATTTGGAAACAAATTGTAAATACTTTGTTGTACTCAGGACCAGACATGAGGTGTCAAAGAATAACTCCAATTACGGAGAGGCTCTCATGTTTCAATGGTCAACATAACCAAAGTTTTGATGGATGGTAGTTGCGTAACATTCACAGTAAAACATTAAAGAAAAGAATCCATTTATTTACCGCTAAAAATATTAAATTCTCCAAACAAAAGACCAAATTGGTCGAGACCAATTATCACGATTTGTTTCGCAATCATGAAGCTCTGGCTTCATCAAAAAACCAGCTGAGATGCTTAGACAATCTAAACAGGAGCGCTACAAACTCCTGGTATTGTTTCCCAACACTTCACGTACCCACAATGCAAATGGTTACGACGATATCGAACAAAATTATGACATACCCGAGTAATACCATAAGCGAATAATAGCTTCCTAATGGCGCTAATTCGACTCAAACAAAGGCAAAACAATATGGGCCCAGCTCTTTTAGGTCATTTACCGTCGATGGTATTTCCCGATAAAGAGCCTGGGAGGATTTTTTCATAGAGTCCCACAAAGAAAGGAAGTAGCGAATGGCTGTACTGGCAAACATTTGAATTCTGGTCCATTTGTTAAGATCGCGCGGTCTAACACGATTTTATGTTGCATTTAGCAACATGGAGCAGCTGATTTGCATACAAATCGCACATTTTCCCCAGTTGGACTTGAGTTATGCGATCGTGATACAAATAGACAATAGATTCGTACAATAACAGTCAAGAGGCTGAGTCGAGATAACGGCGACCGACCAGCAAGATACCTAATATCTGCCGTTTAAAGTAGGTTAATACATCCGAAAATGAGCTAAGTTTGCGGCTGAGAAGGTACAAAGACCACTCAGCCCGACAACTAATATGTTGCCATTAAGATGCTAACTGATCCACTTAAGCCCCCATAGAGACATTCGCGTGAGAATCTGTCGAGAATTAAATCTTATTTCCTGACGGACATTGTTCAGACTTTCTTGACCTCACTTTCAAATGGTCCCGATTGCCGGGAACTGAACTAAATTTAAAAATTTCTTCAAAGATTTCTAGAACACAGATCGAGATCTAGCAGATACCATACGGTTTAAGCCTCGCTTTTCCGAAAGCGATAAAGACAAAATTACCCCCGATCAGTGTAAATCAATAAACAAGTAATATCCGATAATAAATGAGGAGCGGGCCGAAATTGCAGTTTACACATTTAACCTACATAGCCCCGATCGTAAAAAAGATCTCGATAATTTACTGAATTTAATAACTTGTTTCATTAATAACGTAATTGGAAGAGTGAATTGGTAGTACGTAATGGTCGGCAATTTGTAGCCAAACACCGGCGGATCAATTGATCCAAATGGGCTCGGAATGCCACCACTACCATTTGCATATGAGAGGCTTGAGAGTAACTACCTTCCTCCTTGGATATCTAATACTCCATGTCACCGTTTGGATCACTCAGAGATCAAACAGTTTGACTAAAGCACGCGATCGATTAATTGAGTCATTTGGACTCCTCATTAGTTCTACTCCTCTGAAATGAAAGCAGTTTAGAGTAATTTGTCTAGTAACATCAAGGAAATGGATCCAACGATCTGTGTGGTACCATAGATGTAATTCCGATGCTAATGGTATCGTTTTGTTCACTTAGCGATAATCTGTTGAAAGTTTCTGATGATCCGTTCTGGATTAGATTTTTTTCTCAGAAAGATAAAGCATAATTTAGAAAGCGACATCAAAGATTGATTTGCAGGAGGTTTGTCTTCATATATAAACTTTCTGGTGCCTCGTCGGTTTTAATGATCATACATTCCAGTTTCCAGTCAATTTTAAGAACGCGGGAGTATAAAATGTTTGGTAAGACCACGTAACGTCTGGTTTTTTTCTTAGCGCCGTTGAGGTATCTAGGTTGAAAATGCTAATATTCTCCTAAATTCCTAGATTCCTAGATTTTGAAGATAAGGAGTTCTAAGTCCACATCCACTTGATATCGAACCGGACCAAATGAAGAACAACTTACTTCCACCCTTTCTGGTCCACGGACTTCTATTTTTGAGCTTCTCACCCAAGGTTCAAAAATTAAAATAGGACGAAGACTCCGGTTTCGTACCAAGGCAGAGGCAACTCATCGGACGCTACCTCACCTCTGCCCTGGAAGCAGCAGAATTAGGACTCCTCAATCCTTAAACAAAATTTTCTAATTGAGATAATAAAACTTGTTTTTTCTTTTTCGTTGGTGTGGATATTTATTCTTGCAAAAACCGATATTTCGGGAACCACTTGTTCCCTTCATCAGTGCTAACAAGTTTGCTCATCTGTTGACATTAAGGTTCTATTTATACTACTTGCAATTAGCAGCAACAGAAAACTGAGCGGAATCTACTTTCTTCAAAATTCAACGGGGTTACGATTGTGAAAAGGAACGCAAACGGACTTTGCTAAGGAAAAAGCTCAACCTTTTGATAAAAAACTCCCCGCATACTAGACAGGAAAAAACCAACGGTAAGTACTATTCCTAATCAAGTTATTAATAAATCCTCTACTAGTTTCAGCAAGGAGGAAATGGATCTCCTAAACAAGGGTTGGAACTACGCTGTAAAAACGGACCTGCCAGTTGAGCACGTTGTAGTTGATGTGGATGGAGCTATAAAGTTCATGGGAAATGAAGCAAAGGAGGAAATCCGGCATGAAATGTCTAAAGCCATGGCTCACCAAAACAGGATTCGGAAGCCTGCTAACCAGCGAGAAATCAAGATCGTACGAGAACTGAAGAAGAAGCCAGTATACTACTTAAAAGCGGACAAAGGTAATATGATCGTAATTATGGACAAGCAACATTACGATAACCTAGTAATGGGAAAGTTGACGGGAGGAAACTACTTCGAACTAAGGAACGACCCGCTACCAGGATCCATAAAACGAGTAGAGAAGGCCCTCAAAGAATTCTCTCTATTGGTTGATAACCCAGCCCGGCTGCGGATGCCAAACCCCTCGTTATCTAGAATTAGATGCCAACCAAAAATTCACAAATCATTCAATGAGATGAGGGAGATCATTGCAGATTCTAACTCCGCTACGTACAACATTGTAAAATGGTTTGTCGAAGAATGCCAAAAATTGGGATCCATTAACGGAAACCAATCCGTCAAAAATTCGAAAGAATTGATTGATAGATTGAGTGCAGTGGGGGCTTTGGCGGATAATGAACGCCTAGTGTCATTTGACGTCAAAGCTCTTTTTCCAAGTACGCCTGTAAAAGAAGCCATAACAAAATTTGAACAGTGGCTACTACGTTTTGGTTCGACACCAGAATGGAGGAGAAGAGATAAGAAACATTTTCAACGGTCTCAAAGTTGTATTCTCCTATCTATATTGTTTTCAACACCATCTACTTATTTTTGCATTCATTAACGAGCAGATCGAGATATCGCGCCGCCTGATCGATCTAGATGAAGGCAGACTGTGCATCTCGGGTTGTTTTTCCCATAATGTTAACATCCTCAGCAAAGACCAGTAGTTGGGTGGACTTGAAGAGGATGGTGGCTGTAGCATTCACATCTGTATCCCAGGGTCAGCCTAGTCAGTCTTATAAGTTTCGCCGTGATTCTGAATTCTCTCATGGCCATGTTCAGGTTTACTCTCATGGCTATGCTGTCATTGGCGGCCTTAAAGTTGCTGAAACGATGCTGCAACTGATGGCCATATTATAAAAGTTTTCCCATCACTTGCCGCGCAGAAAAAATTTGATCTGTTGCTGATTTGCCTGGAGTGAAGCTTCTTTGGTATGGCAAAATGGTATTCTGCGCATATGGGGCTATCCGGCCTAGCAAGATAGCTGCACTGCGTAATATCTCCATTTTTATGTATGAGGCAGATAATGCCTCTTTACGTCGTCAGGCGTTGATTCGCTGTCCCACACCTTGAGAATCAGTTGGTGAACCACTTGGTGTATTATAGTTGGTCACTTTCACATTTAACCATTTCGGCTGTAATTCCATTGGCTTCTGACGACTTTTGTTTTTAAGCCGATCAAATGTGCGGACTGTTTCTTCCATACTTGGCGGTGCAGCATTTGTTCGTCCTCTTCAGTTGGCGAGACCTCCAACTCGCCAATATTTTGGTTGTTGAGCAGTTCATCAAAATACTCCATCCATAGCTCCAATATGCCCATTCTGTCGGAAATCAGATTTCCCTCTTTATCTCGCCAGGATGAGCATCGAAGTGTATAAGGCCTGGGACCTTGGGAGAACCAACAGATTTGCTAACTCGAAGAGTACAGGAAGCAACCGCGGCAGGCTGGTTGCTCCCTGTGCTGTTCGAGTTCACAGATCTGTTGGTTCTATTATACTTCGAAGTCCCTTGACTTCGTAGCACCTTTCCCAAATGTTTCGTTGGAATATTATAGTCCGAAATAATCGCGAGCAAGGAACCTACATGTGCCTATATAGCATATGGATCACATATCGTAGGTGTAGTCTAGAGATCCAAATCCCTATCCAAACGAAAGTGGAAGTGGATAGGTCACATTATTAAAAAAGGACGACGACTCCATTGCTGGCTGTATTGTGTACTAGAAAATATCACTCCAAAATGTCGGACGATTGGGTCGACCCAGAAATATGTGAAACAGGTCTCTATAAGAGGGTTATTGATGCCTTAGGAAGTCCTGGGGGGAGCTGAATTTGATTTCAGGAAATCAGCAAGAAAAACGGTTAATGAAGGCAAACAAACAAAATTTAGCATCTTTCGATCATTTGGTAGAAAATTTACAAGCAAAGTTGCCGAAAATTCATCGAGACAAAAGTGGAGCAAATTTTCATGGGAACAAGGGAAAATGCACAGCAGAAAAATTTGGATGACTAGCATTTAGCATTGAAAGAATAAAGGTGTATTGGTAGAGACAGTGCATGTGAAGGACCTCATTATTCTCTCCAACGCCACTCGATTCCATGGGAATATTGGTCGTCCTCCAAAGTTCCGACCTGTGAGGAATCTGACTGCGATTGCTTGCTTTCCAACACTTTCTTCTGGACTCTCCTGATCCGGTACCACCGCGAATACTTAAGTTACTGTCACATCCGGCATTCCCGGTAAAGCGCTCCTAATGTCGCTGATATCGGAAGAATCACATCATCCACGACGAAAAGGAGAGCATCCTCTAACTCATCAATTCTCGCTATTGGGATCTTTAACACAATAACCGGCTCTGGGTCTGGATAATATTCTCAATTCCGCAGCAACATACATTGTTGCTGAAGTGCGCGGCAGATCATTCTCCTCAGCCACGAACAATGACCTGCCTGCACCCAATAATATTCAATATGAGCAAGTTGATAAAAAAAAATAGTATTTGAAATTGGACTATGAAATTTAAGGGAAATGAACCAGTTGTTGGATTGTTTGAAAAAAGATAGAATTCAATTAGTTGAAGTATTAAGTATTGTATTTAAATGAAGGACGAGATGGGGATTGTGGGGAATAATTGGAAAACTAAAGGGGTAGAAAAAATGTGACGATAAAGAGACTATTACACATTACTGAATACCTTATCTGATCAAATTGGCCCCAGAAAAGGCTAATGGAATACCGCTCCTATCGCTAAGCCACGGGCACAACAAATCTAATGATTAATTCCAGTGAAATCCGGGTGCTATCTCTTAGGAAGTATCCTGACGCCACGACTGCCTCTCGAGTTCTTGCCCTGGCTTCCAGTGAGACTTGAACAACTACGAGGTCTTCAGTTAGAAACTCTGAAAGACATATCTTTTTTAAGTTCCTTCTGAATGTAGTCCGGATAGCTGAGTGGTTAGAGCACAAGGCTGTCGTACGGAAGGTCGCGGTTCAAATCTCATTGGTGGCAGTGAGATTTGTATCGTGATTTGACGTCGGATACCAGTCGACTCAGCTGTGAATGAGTACATGAGTCAAATCAGGGTAATAATCTCGGGCGAGTGCAATGCTGACCACATTGCCTCCTACAGTGCACTGTAGTGTATTGTTATGGTCTTGAATGAAGTACTCTAATGCACTTCAAGGCCCTGATCCAATATGGATTGTTGCGCCAATGATTATTATTATTATTATTTTGAGAATGATGCAAACTCTTAGTTTTTCACAAGAGGAATCTCAAATTACGTTCCTGCTTCCTCCTTGTGGACAGCGAATCTGCTGATGGCATACCCAGGGTCCTTAAGCCAGGACAATTACAATGTTAATCTTGGAACTTGCCCTTCCAATTATTGGAGAGGCGCAGCTTTGCCGTGATGAAAGTTTACCTGGATTATATTAGTGGTGGTTATCGGCGCCGTTAGTGTTGGAGCTCTTCTTAAATGTGGGAGTATTACATTTTGCTGTCCAACTTGAGTCCTACAAGATCTAGGTCATCCAGCTTCTCTTATTCTGTGGGCAGCTAGTACACTTCCTTCCTCGGTTGTGCTTTTTCAGGCTCAATGGCCCTCATAATTCCTTCGAAGACGTCGGTAGGCTTTCCACTGATGTGTCCTCCGAAATATCCTCCTTTTGTTTCTCTCTACGTATCCGTAGGTATGCTACCAAGTCTGCAATTGATGTTGCAGTTATGACGTTTATTTACCCAGCAGGATGGATCATCCACCCCGATCGTGAGGAGTTTGCCTTTGCCCCTCTCTTTATTCCATAAAACTCTCCATTACCGAGATCCATCAAAATCCATGTTTTGAGCGAGAAGGAGGCTTAGAGGCTTCTTCCTCTCAATGACCGCGGCTTTGGGAAGGTAGACAGTCACCATGTTTGCCCCAATCAACCGTTCCCTTCGCTTTCACCCTGGCAGTTTAGGGACTATAGTCCTAACCCAGTGCGCCGTAAAGCAGTCTACCAGTATAAGAGCTAGTCCAAGTCGTACAACGGGGATCATAGGCTGTTCAATCCTTCACATTTCTCCATAACGATGGGGTATTTCTCTTTTGTATCTAACACGCTCCTTGCTGAGCACGTTTCATTGGAATGGGACGCTTAAAATTAGGGATTTGGATGATGTTTGCAGAGATCTACTAACTGCCTTGTTCAGATTGCGGTTTTAAGAGAAGATGAGCGTGTCATCGACAAATTGGATCAGGCTCGTACCAATGTCAGGGGTCGAGACATCACCATGAGAATATTATACAGGGTTTGACCGAAAACTGATCCTTACGGTACTTCCGATATTACTGAAATGGAATAGGCTACACAGTTGACAGTGCAATAGCAGTGAAAGAACAGGATAGCTTACTGATCCAATGGAGATTTCGAGAAGGAGGCATTTCTGATGACTTTAGAAGGAGGTAATTTTCCAAAAGAAACAGTAGTTTAACCTTAAGCCAGACTAAAACTAAATTTTTGCTGAGGATATCGGGGGAGTAGTCCTAAGTCGACATATACTTGATGTTGGATTGAACTGGACTGGAGGTTTAAACTTTTGGCGGCCTTAAGTTGATATAACTCGCGCCCTTGGCGTGTTTGCGATTAGATAAAAAGAACAATTTCCATCTGTTGCCACTTTCGGTCACGCTGCTCTCAGGGCAGAGGTGAGGCGGCGTCTGATGAGTTGTCTTTGTCCTGTCAGTTTTTCTGTTTTTTGAATACTTGGGTGCTAGACCCAAAACTAGGGATCTGTGGATCAAAAAGTGAGTGTATGTTGCTTTTCATTTGGTCCGATCCAACATTAAGTAGATGTGGACTTAGGATACCTCATATCCCTAAAAAAAACAGAAAGTTGCTGTGGAAATCTATACCAATATAGTACTGTGCTTTGGTTCGACTCTCCTGAGGTCTTCGCGTAAAATAACCTGGGCTGCTGATAACGATGTGCCTGTTCTTCAATCGCTTGTCAACTATCCAGGTTGTCGCTCTTGACTCGAGCATCAGAAGGTATTACAAGAACTGGATTCAGTACTTCGAGTCTCTATTCTAAGGATCTATTCTTACATTCGGTCTTTCCTCGCAGAAGAATTAGTCCATGAGCTGCTTCCTTTGTAGTACTCTGAATATAGATGTATATCAAAGGGCTGAAAATTGAAAAGTGCTTCTAGAGTTGCCCGCAAAGCCTTGGTCACGGCATCGGTGACAACATGAGGACTCAGCCCCCATGCCGAGTAAAAAGTCCATCTGCATAGCTCGCTCTACTTACTCTCCTGAGTCGCTTGGCCACTTTTCCGTTATTCAGGCTATAATGAGTTTTCCTTTCTCCTTTCTGAACAGCACTTGAAACCGAGGCTAGACTTGGCTATTTATCAACTACTCATGACGAAACGAAGGACGAAATCATCTATTTTCGCACCGATCTAAAGATAGATACCGCGACTTCATGGGTTGATTGTAAGTGTATATGAATGCCGTTCCTCAATAGTAAATCACTCTTCAGTGGGCAAACTTGATTTTCGTTTTCTAAATTTGCAACAAACATAATTAATGTATTGTAAATTTTCCACAGCCATTCATCATTATTCTTGTCGTGATTTTTATAGAATCAAATATGATTATTGATCAACCCCATGCGAAGCATTGATGTTTGAATCGGAGACACACAAGCGCCTACATGCCCCCCGAGAGCAATGATTCATTTCCAAAAACACATCACGAATTAATCGCTGTCGTGAGCTGTGTTTAGTTGAATTTAACTTGATTTAGCTCCATTCTGAAATTAATTGCTGGATAACACGCCGGGCCGAGCTCTAACGATCCACGGGGCTAAGCAGCCAATCTCGTTCAAAAAGTAGGTTTTGAAAAAGTGCAAAACCTGCAAAACATCAACAATGCAACAACCAACATGATGTTGACGCCATTCTGGGAATTTATCGCAATCCATGCAATGCGACCTGAGCTGGGAATTCAAGGTTGTTTCTTTAACAATACAAGAAAAGTCGATGTTGCTGCATCTTTTCGAATAAAACTTGCGAAATGCTTTTAATTGGCTAATTTATTATTGTTTTCATGTGTTGGCGGAGCGGAATAGTTGTGAAGTTCGCATGGTTGTGGTATGCATTTTTTCGCGATTGGATCAGATTTGTGGCTGGTGATTTCCTAACTTGGTATTTTTCGAGCCATTTCAGCGATTATTCGCGTGAATGGTGAATTTAAAATGAGAAATTGGAACTATCATTAAAGGTCGAACAATCTAAACATTACCACGTACAAGTATAGGCGTGTGAACACCTCACACTTCTCGTTGGCTTACCAAAGGAGCACCACCTGATGAATCAGACTTCCTTCTTTCAGAAGGCCAATTGAATTGAATGAAGGGAAGCTGTTTCGCTGACCACTTTTGGCTACTTCCTCAACGCTTCCTGTTTCCTATGTCCAGAACGAACCACCGTCTCGCGAAAATCACCCGAATCCCCAAAGCAGAAGTTCATTTCATACGCACGTAGTACTGGAATCATCATAAAAGATTCTATATATGAAAATTATAGATACACCTACATATTTAGATGGATAAAACGTGATTTCATATCCACATGTCTGAATGCAAGGCACAAAACCATTGAAGACAAGTGGCCAGAAAAAGTGCATCGCCACATTGGCCCACATAAGTGCAATGTTGCTGCTGTTGCACTAAAATTCCTGAGTGCTATTATGGGCACATATGCCGAAAGGAAATTGGCAACTCCACACTTCACCTTGCGCTAATCCACCACTCCCAGCATTTACCGACTGGTTGGCAGTCGTGAGGCTCTGCTGACTGCAAATTTTTGCGCCACGTCCAATTAACCCTAATTCGGGTGATGGAAACGTATTGAAAGTCCATATTGGGGATGTGACTTGGATCCAGTAATTCATATCGACATAACGTCAGGAGTTAGTTGATTTTTGGATGAAAATCGAAATGAGAGCAGAGAACTTAATGGCTTTGATGATGGGATGGTTGGTGTAATTTAGATTTTGATGGGGTGATTTTCATATATGAGTTGCAGAGTAATTCATTGATACGGTATCCAATTTACCATGATGAGTTTTTCATTATTGAATTACGCAAGAGTGAAGGATTTTCATATCTGTTCATGTATGCTTCGAGGACCAAATTAGTGAAAATAGTCCCCCTAATAAAGAACTATATAGCCTACTCTGCTTGAGCCATCGTTAATCCATAATATTAACCACATACCTATAATAGTCTGACAAGATTCCAAGGAACCCTAAGAAGGGAAAAAGGTGGTCAAAGCCCGAAGGCCCTAAAACGCTTAACGCCCGCTCAACGGAGGACTTACCCGGGAACTGTCCCGGAGCCCCTTCCTTCCAACCTAAATTCTAAAGTAGTACTCAGTGATGCAATGAATGCTGTGGCGTATTCTGCAGCAGCGGAATAGGTGGCTGCTAACCACCCCTCAACTACTAACGTTATAAGCTCCAACCCCCTTGAAATTTCTTTACTTACTTCAAACCTGAGCACTGACAACATCAACAATAAATTGTCCCTCCGCCCTTGGAACCCGATTCTGTGGAGGCTCCCAACCCGGCTTCCAAAACTTTTGGGGAACAGGTGGGTTCTAGAGAGACGGGAATCCAATTTCATCTTTCTCCAGAAGAAAGGTGTTATGGGCGTTGTCGACAACCCCATTGCAAACCACACAATCAGGAGATTGTGCATTCCCAATCTTATGCAGGTAAGACTGAAAACTTACATGCCCGCTTAGGAGCTGAGTAAGAACAAAAAAACCACCACATCATGCGTTCGATTCAGCCACGCACCTAAGTTGCCAGTGAACCGTGCGGTCCATCTTCCCCCTGTCTCGTCTTGTCACACCTCCACTAAGTAGAGCAAAACAGAATGCCGACTTAAGGCCGAAACTTCAGCTACAGCCTTGTCCGCTGCTACTTTAATTTGCTCGCAAAGGCTCATCCTTAAGTCGAATATCAATCCGAGGTACTTAACCACTTATTTTGAATCGATTACCGATTCACCGAACGATATGCGACGCATGGCCAGGATTCTCTTTGTAATCAGGATAACTACTTCAATTTTTTTCTAGTACAAATGAAATCATGAACAGTTATCCATCTGCTTCTCCGTGTCGAATCAATATGCCAATTCTGATTTGCGCCTGTTCAACAGTTCGCCAGGCAACAAGTGCCCAACATCATTTGCATAACTGACGAGGCGCGATTCCTGCCATGCCATGTTGAATCTTAGTTGACCATCATCAGAGCCGTTCCAGAGGTCCAGCCTTGGATGGATCCCTGTGCTACCTCCGGCGCTCTCTCCATTCCCCTCTGACCCTCTAGCATCTCCTGAAGCAGGAATTGGTTTCTCAGATAATCCCTAAATATCCGTAAGAGATAGCTCGGCACGTGCAATCTCGTGAGCCTAAAATGTCTTTCCATCTTTTTGTGTGCCGAGAAATTATCTTGAACAAATCGTGAGCCCGGAGGTGATGCGAGTACCCTCAAGCACTGTGATGGTGGCCTTCATGGGAAAGGAATTACCAGATCATATTTTTTTTGACTAAACGCGAGTGGAGGTCTCCTATTTCAAACTTAAGGCGTTCCGATGTTTTAAGTGTAGTAGATCGGGCCACATTAACAAGTTTTGCAAGGCCCGGAATTGCAGATATACTGGTGAAAACTACTCTGGGACTCGAGGGTATTCCTCACGAGGGAATTGAAGAGAGCTAAGAAGGGTTGGATGGAGTCAAAATCAGAGGAGGAGTGAAGAATAAAGCCTGACAATTTTGATGCTCGATTGGTGACATCGAGGCAATGGGTGTCAAAGCGGAGCTTATTGTCGAAAGTGACTCCGAGGTCTTGAGTGGAATTTAAGCAGGATAAGGAATGTCCGTTAAGCGAGTAGGAGAAAGAAATGGGTGAGAATTTTAGGGAGTAGCACATAGAGTGACACTTTCTGACTTTTAGCGCTAAACTATTAGTCGAGCACCAACGAATCAGAGTGTCCAGGTTATTCTGAAGGTAAACACAGTCCATAGGCGACGATATAGCGGAAAACAGGTTAAGGTCGTCTGCATAGAGCAAACAGGGACAAGTAAGGAGGGGAGGAAGGTCGTTAATAAAAAAATAAAAATAGAAAAGGACCCAGAATAGACTCCTGTCGGACGTCAGAAGAGGGGGAGAAGGAGCGGGAAGTACAGCCGTCAAAAGAGACGCGGCAGGACCGGTTGGAAAGATAAGAGGCAAGCTATAAAACAAGTGGTATGGGACCGTTTAGGGACGAGAGTTTGGATAGAAGTATCCTGTGATTTACAGTGTCGAAGGCTTCCGCGAAGTCAGTGTAAATGGTATGCACTTCTTGTCGTGAATTTAGACATTTGGCGACAAAGTTGGTAAAGTCAAGCAGGTTGGAGGCAGTGGACCTACGTTTAACGAAGCCGTGTTGCTCTTTCACTATGTGTTGGCCAAAGTGGGCGGACAACCAGTCGCTGACATATCTTTCCAGGATTTTGGAACAGGAGGAGAGGAAGGAAATAGGACGGTAATTCTCGGCAAGCGAACGATCGCCACTTTTGTGAATGGGGACAATGAGATCCTCTTTCCACAAGCTGGGAAAATTATTCTCTTCAAGGCTTTTGTTGAAAATAAGAGATAGGGGAAGGGAGATGGACTTACCAGTTTTGAGCAAAAAGAGGTTTGGAAGACCATCGTAGCAAGGTCCGACCTTGGCATCAAGTTCGCCAATGAGGTATTCGACAAGGATAGGGGTAAGAAGGGGAATGGTAGGCGATGCGGTATAGAAAGTGTTGAGTGCTTGTTCACATGTAAATGGAGAGAAACAAAACGGTTAGGGCCTCTGATAATATGTCGAAGAAATCCTCGTACAGAGAAGGCGGGCTTAGGCAGGGAAAATATACACACGATATGATAAAGGGACATACGTTTGGCGGAAGGACACGTATGGTAACAGAATCGTAGGAGGAGGAGGAGGAGGAAAAGATGATTTCGGCACGGAGAGGGGACTTAACAGCTATTAGGGCACCTCCGCCAGTTGTCTTGCCAAGCCCAACGTAGTCTCTTTCACAAAGAAAGACAGAGTAACCTTCGAGGAGCTCAGAATCTAAAATCCTGTCATCCAGCCAGGTTTCAGAAATGCAGATGACACGATGTTGGAATGCTAAGGCAGACAGTTTGAAATCCGACAGCTTGGTCCTTAGACCCCTTACATTTTGATAAAATAGCGTACAGTTATTGGAATCATTCAAGTTTGGCGAGGCAGACGGCCGGGCCGGAAATTTTCACGAAGCTTAGACCTCTGATAAGGCTTAACGAAGACCCCCCGTGGCCAAAAGGAGGATTGGACGATAGCATCGAAGTCATGGGGATATGTCACTTTGAAGGAAGCTATCACTCGATCAGGAGAGCCATCCTTCGTCAGCTTCACACAGGAAAGAGGTAACAAAGTCAAAAATGCTTATTGTGGAGATAGTTTACACAACGCCAGGGACAGACGATCCCCAAAGTCGGTAGAATATGTCAAGAATGTAGAAATTGCCTCAATCAGGAACATTACTACTACAGAAGTTGATCGTGAATTAAATAATTATTATACCCCACTCCAAGGTTCGGATAGCTATGATAGTTTTTTTCCCTCCCTATCTAGTAAAGGGAGCTCAAGTATCAAAAGTACTACTCAGGACTCAAATAGGTTCGCTAAAGGCCCTGCCAAATTTAGGACGCTGTGAAGAAGAGAAGTCCTGGCACTACCAAACACACTGCCCCTGGAACCGCCTTTCCAAATATTTTTAAACCAACCACCCCTGTCCACGAGAACCCTTTGTATGTCATTGTAACGAACTACCAGAGAGAATTAGTAAAATATTGCTAATACTCAATGAAACAGTCCTTCGATTGGAAGATCAGGAGCTTAAGAACAGTGTTTCTGACGTCATGAAGACACTTAACCAAACTGACTTAGAAAGTGACCAACTAATCTCTCTTTGCAGCATTTGTGAAAATACTTCAGTGTAATGTTCAGAGCCGGAAGGCCAATGAACCCATCATCGAATTTTATGCTAATAGCAAGAATTTCGACCTACTTACTTTGCAAGAAACCTACACAATCAATCATTCACCCCCTTCAAAGTTCATTTTGGGCTTTGATCTAATAGCAAAATTTAGGGGAGATAGCTAGGGCGGCGTCGTTTTGGCGTTCCGCAAGTCCATTCTCGTCCGCCAAATTAACTATGTTTCAGAACATGATATTATTATAGCTGAAACGCTCAATCAGAGAGTTCAACATGGCCCATGGAAAGCTTCTTCTTTTTGTGAGAGATATATTGCCCTCATGACTAGGGATCTAAATGCCAGATCCAAAAATCTTGGAGACTACCTCAGTAATTGCAAAGGGATGACATTAGAAGATGCTGTTCTCAGCTCTTCGTTTAATTTCTCAATAATGGGCTGCCCACCATCTATGGTTAATCAATTAGGTTCGGTTCTAGACATCACTCTCGCTAATTCCGCCATTCGATGCTAGCAGTGGAATACGATTATGAATAAAATATCCAACAGTCACTACACTCCCATTTGCATGTCCACGCAGCTGCTTAATGTTTTTCGTAAATTCAAAACTGATTCTAATAGGTTAAAAGTTCAGATCAGCAACATAAGGCCACAAGTAGATATCCCCGCTCTAACTAACATAATGAAAAGGCAAACTGCTGATTGAACCAGAGCTATCACGGATAATAAAGGCCAGCCCAAGTCTTGGTCGGCTCCGGAGCTCAAGATTTTCCCTAAAAGGAAACAAGGGCCAGATAAAACAATACAATTTTCCGCCTCCTTCAGGAGACCAAAAACTTATGGAAAACGGTCATCACGGATGCAAAAAGGAAGCAACGGCGTAAGATTTGGACTGACTTAACTGTAATCAAGGATGTCAAATCTTTCTGGAAATCAATTGAGGGTTTTTGGCAACTACCTTAGTGACAAATCCTCGTGCTGGGACTCAAGAAAAAAACTCGAATATCTGGAACTTCTGGCTGAGCAGTATTGCCCCCCCCCCTCCCCCTCTCTTCCGCATGTCCTTACATATCTAACAGTTTTCAGCCCTTCTCTGAAGAAGAGCTAACTACTATCTTGCGTAGGCATAAACGTGTCTCCGCCCCTGGGTCTGACAATATTACTTACCAGTATGTATACTGGTTAGCGTTGGAAACTTTCTCTGCTTTGCTGCAGGGTCTAAACCTGATCTGGTTCAAATTAAATCCGCCTGAGGACTGGTCCATTATTAGCTTGGTACCGATCCCCCAAAATACTTAAGGACCCTGAACTTTTGACTAGTTACCGCCCAATTGCTCTCATTAATGTATTTGCCAAACTGTTTAATACAATGATGAAGTTTCTAATAAATTAATTCATTGATGAATATAAAGTCCCACCTGCAAACTGTTGTTATTCTCTTGATCCCTAAAAGTATGGGTCAGCGCTGATGTAAAGAACGCCTACGAGGAAGTTGATCTTACGAGCCAGAGTGACATAATGTCAAATTTCCTTTTCCCTGTCTGCCTGCCTGTTGTCAAGATATCTAAACATAAACGTTTCCAATATTTGTCGATACTAACTACCTTAAGGAAATGAAAGCACCTGAAGAGTCGCACTATTGGTGCACATCGTCATTGCATGTATTACAACTAGTCTTCATCTATCGATATTTGTACTTATATTCGTTGCCCAAAAAAATGAAAAACCTTCCCCGTTTGAAACCATACTTACAATCGATTTTTCCCAACAGAAAGCTTCAAGAGGGAGCGTATTGAAGTTATTGCATAGATGCGAATACTGATCGCGTTGTAGCACAACTCCGACCATAGTGCTCCCAACATGAAAATAATTTGTTGGTAGCGGTTGGAGGACGGTTATCTAGATAAAATTAATCCTCTAAATTAGGATCAACCACACAATACAATTTGAACGACTTGCAGTCATCATTTCCTCAGAGGATCCAGGCAAGGAATCACGACATTCTATCACTGTAAAGGCCTTAGATAGTCAGTAATTTTCTCTAATCTCTTAATCATACGATTTGGACAAAAGTCCAAATTTTCCTCACCTAAAATTCCCCTATCGCTCATAATATGACTCGCGACGTTTCTGCGTTGATTCTTTCGACGGGTGGATATCCCGTCCCCTTTCTCCCTCTTCTGGTGTACCGCAACGATACACTTTGGGTCCACTAGCAATTCCGTGCTCATCAATGATTTTCATTTACCAATAACTTCGAAGGCGAGGACGGTTGTACCCTCTCCACTGTTTTTATCTTACTTACCTTAATACTGACGGAGAATTCCAAAACTTCCTATTGGCCTCACCGCTTGCTCTGCAGCACATACCTCACAGCCTCATGCAGCACGAATAACTTGGAGACTTTTCAAGTGCGGAGTTGGAACTTTATTTCCACTCCCCGATTCCCAGGTTATATTTACGCTAAAATAACTTAGAGCTTCGTCCTTTTGACTGGATTCAGTCAGTCCATAGTATTCTTGAATATGTGCTTAAAGGTGGTGAGGAGGCAGACGAGGTAGCAACCCTGTCGACTGATAGGCGGAGGGGAAAGTCGAAGTGGTGGCACCGAGAAACACGGTATTCACATTGACTTGCTGGTCGTGATCCAGTAGATAAATGCACTAAGACCCAGCTGGGGTGATCAGACCCGAGACTAAGGTGGCTCGCCAGAGGTTATATGGTACCATTTGCCTGTTCATATGTTACAGAAAAATTTCTGGGCGATGTGCTCTCAGTTCGATTAGTTGCTATTGGCCCACATTGCGGATTCAGCTTCTTGGGGGTCTATAGTGGAGTAACGCTGTACAGCTCCTTAGTTCCGAGAGTCTTTTGATAGGCCTTCCATCCAGTATAAATGCGGAGCTTGCACTCAGTATAAACTGGTACCGTTGTGCCAGTCTGAAGAAAACCGTGGGGTAAAGTTAATACGACGGGTACTCATTACGGCATGTGTTAGCTGAACTCTTAACTGAATAAATAAATATATATATTTCTTAAATACCCCCTGAATGTATTGGACGGTACTTTAGGTAAAACGAAAGTTAGGAGGGCGATTGTCGACATGTACGTCTAATTTACCATGAATTGTATTTATTTCTCAATAAATGAGAAAGCCGGGTTGCATTGAGGAACAGTTGTACACATCAAGTCGCATCACTTATATTGCCAAATGAAGACGAATCTAAAAGAAAGAGACAACGTGGTGGTTATTGGTATTCATAGCCCTATCTGCTATATGCTAGTTGTCAACCTGGAGTACATTTTAAATCATTAAGAGGGGCTCATTTGACTTTGCGCAAAGAGCTGACATACTTAGCAATCGAACTTTCTAAGCCCCTTTGAACAGAAAACTGAGTAAACCTACATAGATGATGACAGTATAAGCTCTACTTTTGTTCAACTTATATGTTTACAATATGCCAGTAGCTTTAGTTCCAATATTTCAAGGGAGTATTTGAGGAAATGGAGGCTAAGCTGGACTTGTTAAAACAAAGGTGACATCCTTCTTTAGGGCTTTTAAGTTATAACGGAGTGACCCAACATCAGAAATGAAGGCATACTCACTCCCCAGTTTGTGGGGTCTGACATGACTTAAGGCTCTCTCAACCTCATAAACGAAAGTCAGATAAAGCGTGTACCACCGTGGTTTTTCGGTTAATATAATTAGCATTTGCGGTCAGCCTTAGTAGGGACAAACCGCATGGTGTTGGGGTAAACCGCCAGTAGTCACTAGATAATCGAGAAAAAGCGTCATAAATGTCAGAGCCTAAGAAAGCTGGACTCTGCTTCATGAATGATTTTATTCCCTGAAACGTTGAGAAAATTGCCTCCTCAAATTTTCCTTCATTGGTGAAATGAATGGCAAACTTCGTTCAAATAAAGGTTTAATTTAATACCACATCTGATTTACCCTATAGATTATCATATTACGTTTATTAACAGGAACTTCAGGTTGGAGGAGTTCTCCTGAAACAAACGCTCTCAGAGGGTCGTCCAGGTTCTCATGGTACCAGATAATCTTCGGTGAGGGTTCGTGGAAAGAGACACTTCAAACGAGTCCCATTGAAAGGTGAAAAGGATATACATATCAAGGAAGATGCGGCGTTGTTGCAGAGCAAGGGGGATTGAGGGTGCAGAACTGTGACGAATAGTCCACCCGGAGAACGTTCTTTTTGAAAAACGGGGTCCGGGTGAATAGACGTTATACAGCTTTAAGAGCGCGACAGTCAGGATTCCGAAAGGGAGATGACGATCCCACTGTTGACGGGGAGCCTTGCTATTCCGCTTTATACTGTCTAATACCGTTCGCACTCCAGCGGCAGATTATTGCAGAGCCTATATTTTAGCGAGAAGGGTTTAGAGAATCAGCTTCTGGTTTCGCATCAATTCTTGCATGATGTCTTGAATTATGAATGAGTTAGACCTTCACAGACCCCTACACAGGCGTGTTTGAATGAAGGAAACGGTTCAAGGAGAGACGTGAATCGGTGGATAAGGATCCGCATATAGAAGTTCTTGTTCATTTCTGGTATTGTTTGAAAGTCGACCTACTGCGGGCTCATCACACCTGTCCGGTGCCTAAATATCTGCGCGTTGTCCGATTAGTTAAGGGTTAACAAAGTAATAGCTTACATGATGTTGGACAAGAGTTTGAACATGTCAAAAAAGACCCACCATTGAGCAGAATCACATATGAAAATGGATCTGTGAGGATTCGTGCTCGGCTTTCTTCATCGTGAATATGTTCCTGTCGGCTAGAGAGTGGCTCGAAAGTTCTATGTTGGCGAGAACGGCTGAGTTTCATGACAAGGCCCCGTCCCATCCCTCATTCACTGTGCAAGAGTTACTTTTTGACGATATCACCCTCTCCAAGTTTTTAATCCCCGAAATGAAGTCACACCTCCAGGAACCCATGAAATCATGGTGGCGTACATTCGTGGTGCTGAACGGGATCGCTTCGAATGATTGCCAAGAAGACATCCAATCGTGGAATAACAGGTGAATCCTCGTATAGAGCTAGAAGGAGACTATTACTGTATACATTGATTGGCTAGTGTTTTGTTGATAAACTCCCGAGACTAAATTGCCACTATCTGGTATTCCTACTAAGTCGAATATAGGAGTTAGAGTGAGGGTCGTCAGCTGTCACTGTAGAGCCTGATTGTGACATAATCATAAACGGTGTTTTCTACGGAGGGTTTATTGTTATGGAATCAATCAGTTTCCGAAGAACATCAAGTCTTTAGTTGACAAAAGCAGCCGTAAAGCAATAAATCGAAATTATTTTTAGAACCTTTACCTAGACTGAAAAGTACCGGAATTTAATTGAGGAAATATACTTAAACTTGGTTTCTACCAATAATTATATAACAGATTTTTTCAAAAAGATAGTTAATCTGTCTATTCATTCTACTTGCAGAATGTTAGGAATTTCCACCTATTTACAGTCCAATTAAATCTTTAACGCAGTTCGTTGAAAATCCAATAAACCCGAAATGGTTTTTGTTTTCGTAGATTCTGGGTGAAACCAGCAATCCTTATTTCTAAAATGGTTTGTTGTAAATATTGTTTTACCATTTTTTGTGAAAAATAGGCGAGAATTGTTAGGAAATGTCAATCAATGGTGATTTGAAAGTGTGCCAACAGTTCATACCAAGTGACTCTCGTACGAACCTACAGCAAATGACGCTCATTAAAGGACAGATAAAAACTATATCCGCAGATTGAAAAGAAATCAATTGAATCTGAGTAATTTCCAATAAAGGAATGGCGCCGGTAATAAGTCGCGTAACACTCATATAATATCCAAATACACTCAAATTGGGGCTTTCGTGACAAGTGACAGTAAATTCACGGAAATAAGTGATTTTGTCAACTGAATTGCAGCAATCTTTTATGCAATTAATCAATAAAATGACAGATCAAGTATCTATGGTTCCATGATGCAGTTTTTAACACTTGATTGCACTTCGATTTTCCCCAATTATCATATGACCTCAAAAGTATGAATTATATTCGCATAAAAATATGAAAGTATCTTATTACTGGTTGTCTGGGAGATTGCAGCAAAAAATTGGTTATTGACGACCTAATGCAGTTCTTCCATGCATTGTTGGCATAAGTTACCATAATTCCCGGCATAACCAAATATGATTTTCCGGTTATGATGAAAGCCTTGACCAAGCGCAGTTGAACCTACTTCACAGTGTATCTTCCAATTACTGTCGAAAATACAGGTTCATCCGTGAAATGCTTCACCTATAGCTTGTAGAAAAAAAAACTTCCTCGACTTGGAACAAACAAGTGACGTAAGTATGCATGAAGAAAGTGTGGATATGCAGATAGGTTCTTGTCCACTATATTGCCAAGGTGTTCTCAGGTATATCCATGACGATGTGTGCCAGTCCATATTTATGCTATTTTGTCTAAACTAACGAAAATCCAATGTTTATTCTACAAAGTTGCTTCCGCCGTTCCTAGTCTGATACTTGACCCAAAACGACAATGATAATTACTTTCAAGAACAAAAAGAAATTGCAAGTCAGTGGTACCCGTCCCATTTGGATTCTATTCTAATTTCAGGTGAGTTCATTAGAATCGGTTTTAAGCTGGAAGCAATAATTTAACTGGCCACAAAAAAGTATCTAACAATGCATTTCACATCTTGAAACGGAGCGAACAATGAGTGTTCGAATAGTTGTTTATGGCATAATCTTGTAGCTCGGTCGTTAGTTATTTTATTTCCCCATTATGACAAAAGCTATGTTTGTTGATTTAAATACAAAGCACTAACTGTATCTTTTAAGTACAGTCCAAGTACGTATTCGGCACTAAAATTAAGAAGATAGAGCTTCTACTCAGCAACCGCGTAATGACAGTAGTGGAATTAAGATAACTTTATAGGACCAGAAACGCGTGGAGAAGCAGGAGTGGTGTCTGAATTTCGTTATGCAGGCAACTACCTCAGTTGCCAAATCTCTAGTGTAAATTCGTGAGTATCTGCAAGAAAGCTGCTTGAGATAAATTAATCTATTGGAAGTCTGTCAGGTTTGGGAAAGATTTAGAGACCAAATGGGATCCACATCTTACAAAACAAAGCGGTCGCTGACCTGTTTGGTCACTAAACTTCGCTGGCTGGTCCATTAACATACTCGTTCTCGGCCATAAAGAATCTGCGTTGCTGCAACAGGTCCGGATTGTGCATATGTGTATAAAAGTATGCAAGTTGAAGCAGGGCCATTGCAATAGTACTTGATGTTAATAAACATACATAAGGTAGTGCGTGCATGCATATATAGAACCTACCACCAATGGTGGAGGCTGGCGGAGTTCTGCAACCTGTGCGCAAAATTATTTACCTTATGAAAAGGAAAAGCCAAGGAACAGCAACGCTCAGAGGGTATGACCAAGACGAAAATGGTACGAGTTTAGTTAGTTCTTGCCACCGTTATACATATGGACTGAGTGACTTTATGTACACTTATGCAAGTTAATGCGAATTTTAAAAATTCCATCGATACTCTCTGCGTGCGTTCTGGTCGGTGCACTGAATCCTACGCTTCTCGAAAATGAGTGCATTCACTATTTAACGACTTCTTAGTTTATGTTGGGTTTTCCTACAATGGGGAGGTGTTAAAAGGGCAGTTTTCCTTTTTCCAAATATGTAGACCTGGCAGTAATAATGTTTTATGACTCCCTGTAACCTCTTTATTGGATAGTTTGACAACTTTGGACACTAGTTTGTTCCAGAGAATTACAAAAAAATTTGGTTTGTCCAATCAATGGGAGCAAGGTCTCTTCATTGCCTGTCGGTAAAGAGCAACATAGAAAACAAAAGTAAACTAAAAAGTGATTTTTTCATCAATTACGATATATTGACCTCAGTGTTCAGTAGAAAATCTTATGAACTTTACTAGGTTAGGGCTCCCTTCAACTACTCACTCAAATGTGTGTAAAAGTGGTTGATAAATAAAGAGAAAGGAACTGCTAACCTATGGTTGGAAGTGAAGAAGTAAGATAAATCTAGGTGTATATATCTGACTATCTGAAATTTTGATTTAAGCCCCACCCCCACCCAGAAATCTCAACTTGTCATAAGACATACAAAGTACCGGCAAAAAGATTCTACTTCTTTTGTGAACTGGCTCTCAATTACAAATTTTGGCTATCGATAAGCATAGAATTCTGGAATTACTCCTTAACCGACGCTCTCCGAAATACTCATTTTTTGAGCTGTGGTATGAATTTCAACGAAGCTGGCTGAAATCCTTAAGTATTTATCTAAGACAGAATGCAGTTGCGCAAGGAAACATTTGAATATGCTAGAGTCATGTCATTCTATAATTTTGGCTTACTATGATTTTCTTAACAATAATCAGATTTGCACCAAACTTTTGATTATGTTATGTTCCTATAAAATTTTGAAATATGGTTAACCACTATTGACAAATTAACTTAAGATATTGGATTGAGCTTTTATTCTACCTCTTTTTATTTGCTTTCCTGTTCGATAGGTTTAGTGTTTGTGAAAACAGGACCTGTTGTGGTTTATGATGTCCACATTAAAACATTTTGAGTGAAAGCCTTAAAAAGAACAATATACAATGCATATCAGAAGAGGAAGGAAGATGACCTGCCCAAAAACTGCTTATTTTTGGCATGAAAATTCCATTCGCAAGTTTTTCATTGACATCACAGGGATACTAGAGTTTCATCTTCATGTATTTTAGTGTACGTAAACCTGTCGGTGACACTTTTGCCTAACGCTTCCAGAGAATGGGAGAGGAAGGCTCGGCAGAAGGAAACTTCTGCCACAAAGGAGAAGGACTACGGGCTTGCTTGTCAAAACCTTTTCCTCCGTCCTGCCGGGAAAAACGGAAGCTGGTGATGTTAACGCAACTGGTCTAATTTTGGTATGTCGAAACAGATCCCTGCAGCCTGGACACTGTGAACCTGGCAGGGCCGAAGACGACGATTGATAAAGAAGGCGCAGTTTCTTGGGAATGAAAACATGGGCGTTGCTACGCAACCAGGTGTTGCGATATTCAGAGAAATTGGACGCACGAAAATGGAACTTTCATCAGAAGATAAAGACAAGCAGCTTACACCGGTGAAATTCACACTGAACGCAGCAGACTTTTCAGCTAGAGGCGGTTTTCCCAATAGACTGCATTTATGGCTACGAACATAAGAGTTAGTCAAGTTAACCTGCAGTATGCAAAAGCCTCTTCCTATGTCCTGGCAGCAAGGTCGGCAAAGTTGAAGGACTGTCCTTATATAGTTCTGATTCAAGAGCCATTGGATCGTTTTAACAAAATCTATGGTATTGGATCAGTCAAGGGGAGCATAATCCTCTTCGATGAGAGATCGTCAAGACCGAGAGCCTGCGTTCTGATGTCAAAATTATTAGAGGCATCTATGAGATCATTCTGTTCATAGGACCTTGTTGTTAATGGTAAGAAGAGAAACGTCATAGTTGCCTCTGTTGCCTTACTCTATGATTGATTGTGTCTTCCGCAGACGCAAGAACTAAGGGGTCTGATAATGTATGCAGAATTAAGAGGCCTTGAATTCTTAAAAGGTTGTGATGCGAAAACACAGCATATTTGTTGGGACAGCAGCAAATGCAATCATAGAGGTGAAAAGCTGTTTGATTTTATCAATTCAGCTACTCTGATGACTGCGAACGTAGGAAGCGTATCTACGTCCGTGGTCTCAAGAAGCGGTGAAGCAATTGACCTAACAATCTGCACTTCAATGTTGCTAGAGACGGAATTCTAGAAAAATGGATTGGATGAAGTTCAATGTACTTCTTGGTTACAATGTTGAGTTCCCTAGCCGACTAAAGACTCCTTTGCCACTGCTATAGTGCTTCGAAGAGGCCAACGCGGTAAAACGGTTCCATGTTGGAACCGAGAACTACAAAGACTAAGGCAATAAACCAGATGACTTCTAAATCGTTCTTACAAGAGCAATTAGAATGCAGACTTTTTAATCTTTCGGAACTGACATCGTGAATATAAGAAGCTCGTAAAACATTCGAAACGAGACTCTTTTAGAGCTTACTATGAGGAACTGGAAGGTGGAAGGGAGACTTTCAGGCTATTCAGTGCTTACCAAGGACAAGTCGGCCCAGCTGAACTCTCTCAGAAAACCAGATGTACTTCCACGAACTCCAGAGTTAAGTCTACACATACTCTTTTGGAAGCACACCACCCGGGGGAACAGGTCTCAGAAGTGTTGCGAGGAGAATTGGAACACTACGAGAGCCGTTGTTATCAATCGAAAGGCTATAGCTGCTATTCTATCGTTTGAATACTTGCACGTGGCATGGATGGCATCTATCCAGCGATGCTAAAGAAGGGTATAGAGCACTTAGAGCAACTAGAATCAATACGGTGGAACTTCTTTTGATACCTGGGTGGGTTTTTGTATTTTTTTAATGGGAGAAATTTTCATCATCGTATACTGTTTCTTTTTTTAAGATTAGTTTTATTTATTGGGTTGAGCGAAATTCTTGAGCACTTTTTGTTTAACATGTAAGCAGCAAGAATATTTTTATTGTGTACGTGGACCTTAATTATGTCAGTGATAAAGACATTCTACTACAATCGTAACATTTTTGTTACCATTACCGCGAGGCGCCGTTCACTTTTTTATAGTCAGCCAACACTCAGAACCATAGAGGGCGACAGGGCGGACGACATTGCGGTAAATTTAAGATTTGTTGCGTTTATTGATACTGGTCTTTAAGTGAGGCAATTCATGTTGTCGATTGAATCTAATATATGTCGGTCCCTACCAGGGCTCTTTAAGGCGCTTATACTCTGCTGTTCTGTGCTATATTGTTGAGGTAATTCACTCGTTGCCTACTTTCGGCTAGCGAACTCCATTTTTTATAACATCTAGCATCAGAGATGTTAGGCTTTGTCAACAGTAGTAGGATGTCCGGTGTACATTCCTGTTCATAGAATTAATCTATGTTCGAAAAGGATTCATTGTGGTTAGTTGAATCGACGCAACAGTTGGAGAATAGCGTCGCTCGCGCGAAGTGACTAGGACCTGAAACAGACCGATGTATCATAATTGGGTTCCAAGATAGTGAATAGGCTAGACATTGATTTAAATAAATTGCCAACCTTACTTCCTTTTCGGATTTTAAATATGGCGTTTGTGTAGGTCTCCTAGCAAAGATCTTGGAAAATTTCTTTGTCCATTATATACTGGAAGTTTATACTCCTAAATAGGAGACTGACAGACAGTAACTGCCTTTCTAAGGTTTTAAGTGAAAAAAAAACCTGATTAAAGTCGGTTTACTATCTGTCCATCCATTTGTCTGTCTCGACGGAAGGTGGTAAGCTTCAGAAGCTACCGATGGCTCCTACCAGACTCTTACAGACTAAAACCACCTCCGTCTCCATCCACTCTCCCCACAAGACTTCCATATGGTATTATGTCGCGGGTCTGGACCAGGATCTATCCTGCAATCGTATTAATATTCGTGTTCCAATTTCGTTCATTTTTCTGGGTGACTTCTCCCTGCTTAAGATTTTTATGGATGGCTGCCATCGCCTTCAGTCCTAATCTCCTTCGACTTCAACATATCATGCATGATATTTTCAGCTTTGAAGCGCTCTGCGGTTCTAGCTTTCAATGGAGCCCTCTGAGTTGCGAATCTCAGGCAATAACATAAAATGTGTTCTGCTTCCTTTAAAATATTCGTGCATTAGGGGCATGGCTAGTTGTCTTGCCCAAATCGATAGAGACATGTTCAATAACCTCCGCTCAAAAACTGGGTTAGGCCAAACCTAATTCACTGTAGGGTCGCTCCATCCATTTCCAAATATACCATATGATTCTGTGGGTCCAGCGGCCTTTTCCTGACTCGTCCCACTTGCCAATCAGCGATATTTTCAGTGTGTGCAAATGCTGCCGGCGACAGAAGATTCTCCTGTGAGATCAGTTGCATCGTGAAGTCGTTGTGCTTCTCTCGCCAAAATATTAATCGGGATCAGTCCTGTTATCGCGGAGGCTGCTTCATCGGATATTGTTCAGTAAACGCAACATGCTTGGAATACACTTACATGATACACAGCTCCAATCTTCCTCTTATTTGTTGTATTTTTCAGTGCATCTACTATAGTAGGATCGGAGTGACTACTCGAAATGAGGAGTCGACGGTTTCGCCTTGGGCCATTTATATTTGGTAGCATTCTCGCAATCAGTGTTCCAGTGGTATATGCGTTCGTTGCTCAATACTTCGCACGTAATTTGATGTTTAGCTACTGGTCAATCATTACGCCTAAGCACCTTCATATATACTTGGAATGTATTGTTATTGTTCCAATTTCGATCCTTATAGACGTGCACTTTCACCGCTTGGTAATAAGTACTACCACTGTGTTATGTTCTGCGAACAGTAGACCAGCATTCTCTAACCAGGACTTAATGTCATATACTGCTTCATTCACATAGAGCTCGACTTCTTCGAGGAGTTACGCAATAACGGTCACACCAATGTTGTCCGCGAAACCAATGGAGACCACATCAGTAGGGAGGTCTAGCGTCAGTACTCCATTATACATAATAATCCACTAGAGTGGGCCTAAGACGGGCCCTTGGGGAAATCCACATGTCGTTCGATATGATTTCATTCCTTCATCTGATTCACAGCACAGAAGCCTACCGATTAGGGAGTCGTCAACGATACGCATCAGGGACTTCGGCGCGCTGATTAGGGACTCAAATATTTTGGTGCATCCCGCGGAATTGAAGGTATTCTTGATGACAACGAGTGTGATAACTGCACAGCGTTTATCCTCGTGAAGTCGACATTAGCTGTGTTAACCACCCGGCTAACAGCATCCCTCCTAGACCTGTCCTTTTGAAAACCGAACTTATTCTCAGAGAGAAAACCTTCCTTTCCGGCAATAAATTTATTCGTTCCATTGTGTAGGAAATGCTCCATCTTTAAAATATGTGGGGAATGTCTAGGAAAACATATTTGGCGCTAATTTGACTGCTGCATTGAGGGTTTTGTTGGGGATGCTATTCAAGCCAGGGGCTTTATTTCTAGCTACTTACTCCGCAGCTTCTGGGACCCTCCCCGCACTTACCAAGAGGACTTCGGCGGTGTTTATCTCGACAGTGGGAAGCACATTAAGGCAAGAAATTGGCAGAGAGCGTTTGTCTTTAACTTCCGACCTTATTGCCTTGCAGGCGCCATCCCAGGGATCCGTGCCAGTTTAAAGTATACACTCTTTCTTTTCTTTATATTCTTGATGGAGGAGCTCATCTCTGGCCTTGAGGCAAATCTTGCGGCTTTCTCCGGTTGAACTGTCCCACCAAAGATTCGGAACTCGCTTCAGGGATACAATAAACATTAGCATAGAGGCGTCACATGCTCGTCGTAATTTTCTGCTAATCTATAAAGCTTTATCTCCTGCGTTTCCTTCGGGGGCTGTATTTTGCTGCAAAACTTCTTTGAAATCATTCTTGTACGATATATGTTTTCAAAAGTGATGGCCTGGTGGTCACTATACGTATATTCGTTCGCAGACGTACCACTGGAGATTCTTAGTTAAAATATCGCATAAAAAAGGTAACATCTATTACGGATCCTATTTCCCTATTTTGGAAAGTGTTCACGCATCCAGTGTTAGCAAGTACAAGATTCAGATGAAAAAGAGCTTCGAGTAATACATGTCCTCTTGGCGGCTCCATCCTTCAGTCCAGGCATTGAGATAGCCAGCTATGATCGTTAGTAACCATCGTGAACCTCACCACTATATATTGGAACTCCCTTCTCGTAAGGGTTGACGCTGCATAGCAGCTCTAGATGGATGTTCTACCTATTTTTGCTCTTGTGAAGTCACTCTCGAGGATCTTCGTAGTTTCAACTATGACTCGATTCCCGCATGTCAATATCACCACTATTTCGCTGTTTTGCATAGTCTGAGGAAGCAGGTTCTGAGCGGCTTGGTAATGGTTCAGGTTCAGCTGCAAGAGTCTCGTTTGGGCTTTGGGCTCCGTCAATGCAACTTATTTGGCTGAGGAACAGACAGTTGAGTTTTTTTCGCAGCAGTCTTTTGCTGTGTCTGTCTGTCACACTCAGTTCGTCCGAAATGCCTATTCAGACGAAAGTTGTGTGAAAAGTCAGGAACTTTTAGTCTTCCCGTATGCAGTGAGTAACATTATTCTACGTTGAGTTTAGGGGGGATCCCCATGCATGCAAATAGTGCGGAAAATTATTGTTTTATCAAATCTAGTTATGTAAGGTATCAATGAAAAGTCTCGATTTGTTTTGATATTGGTTGTAAAGGAGATGGGTTTCAAAAGGGGTCAGTTACTCTAAAGATCTGTTCTCAGAAGGAAGGAAAGAATTTTTGGCCCCCTACATGAGGATGGACGATTCCGTAGCCTACATAACGACGAAATCTATGAGCGATACCATGACCGTCAGGTTGTGGAGAAAATCCGGCTCAATAGGTTACGGTGGGCGGGTCACTTAATCCGTATGGATGGAGAGGATCCAGTCCGGAAAGTCTATAAAGGTAATATCTATGGTAGAAAAAAAAAGACGAGGCAGATCCTGCCTAAGATGGAGCCATGGCGTAGGTCAGGACGCCAGACAGCCAGACAGGGATATCGAATTGGTGGACCTCGGCGCAAAACCGGGATGTGTGGAGTGTGTGGAATAAGGCAGGCCTAGACCGGATACCGGTTGTTGCGCATTTGATGATGATGATGATTGATTAAGTCCTTAGTCCTCATCAGCTTAATTTCGGTCTGAACTAGTTGGAGAACAACTGCCTCTCATACTTTTGGTGCCCAGATCAATCGTTTGTAGGAGAAGGGAGATGGGAGTGGGAATCAAGTCAATTCTCAAAAAAGGATCTCAAGAAAGCGATATGATTAATAGCGGAAAAGGTCGATAACGAAACGGTCACTCGCTTAATTTTGCCTGGTTCGGGTGGCTTTCCCAAATTATTTCTATTATTGCTTTGTCTGGACCAGTTCCCCTGAAAAAGAAGATTACAATGCATGGAATTCGGAAAATCACTAAACCACCAGTTTTAATAAAGAGTTCGGCCGTAGCCCAGTGGGCAGAAGGCGATTTCTAGGAAGTGAAAACTTAGTCAGTGTTTCCCTTATTCATCCCCTTTTCGTGTTGTAAGCGGTGTGTCACATTTTGGTTCTCCCCGGATTTTTGAAAACGATGGAAAAGAGTCGGATTGTAGACGGCAACATAAATAACCAATATTACAGCAGATCTTTAGTATTATGGGTTGCGTTTCGCTAGTTTGCATTGACTGAAGTAATACCTTAAAATTTAAAAAAGACGAAATTTCGTCCCTACGATGAAAAGGAACTTTTTTTAGGTGAATGGATTAAACAACACGGTAGTATTTTAATTGGTAAAAAAGCCAAACTCTACACTAACGGCGGTCAGAAAACTACTTTCTGAAAAGTTGGGAACCCATTATTCCTACTTTAAGCGCAATCTTCATGGCATACTTAGAAATAAAAATGAAAGGACATAGGACCAAACCTAGAGTTTGGGTACGCTATAAATGAAATCAATTTCGGTCAGATTTTATCCAAATTTTAATAAGAAGGAAGCAGGTCCTTAACATTTCCAAAGAAAGGATTGAGGCGAACGGATCCAGCAGGAACTACACACACAAAGGGTTATTAGGCATCGAAAAAGACCCTAAGAAGCAGGAAGAAAAAAGGCGGCATCTGCAGGACATCTTTTGAAGATTACCCATATTCCTACATATGGCAAACCAAACCTTAAGTCAGCGGTCGGATTGAGGAGTTTCCGAAAGAAGCTGCTAGTTAACTGCAGTCCCACGGCACATAGTGAAAACAGATCATAAAATGTGGGAGGTGACGGTACTCAAAGGGCATCGCCATGTGTTAAACCGTCGTTGATGTCGAATGGTCTCGAAAGTGATCCTTGCTGCTTTTATCTGACCTCGCACATTGGTCAGGGTCAGCCTAGTCAGTCGTGTTGAAACTAGTGACAGCTATGGAAATCCAATATCTAGTAACATCTTTTTGGACCAGAAGCAATTGTTATTTATTTTATTCTTTAGTTTTTCTACGCCAGAAGCTAACGAGTCTAGCTTGCGCTCAGACAAGCCGACAAGCGTACTCGAAAACATTACTAACAAGGGATGGAGAAGCTCCTTAGTTTGAGATGGATCAATCAATTTAGGTTTGCTCACCCCCTTAAAAAAACCCAGAAAACAAAACAGACTAGAACTCAAGGTTCTGTACTTCAGTCGTGGAAAGTTTGAAATAAAAAAAAATGTTGTTTCTTTTTCGCTGGTGTAGATATTTATTCTTGCAAATACCGTTTTTCCGAAACCACTTGTTCCCTTCATCAGTGCTAACAAGTCTTGGATAGTTTTCTATTTTCTTTAATGGAAGACACTTGGGGGGACAAAAACCATTTTTTACTTTAAAATTCGTTGCATATTTCAAGAATGATTCAAATTTATATGAAAAGCGGAAGTTTACATGGTTGATTTTGAAGTAAGGTTTTCTTCATTTTCAGTTTTTGTCCCGTTTGGAAGCGATGAGATGAAGTATTGAATGCCGGCCGACCTAGTTGTCATCGTCGCTAGTTTATGTCAATGTGTCTCTGCTTCTTACAAAACATTCTGGAACATATGCATTACTCTTTCACTATTCTGCTCCAAATATTTTTAGAGTATCTCACTCGTTGCTCATCATGATGATCAGTTAACCACAAAGATGGTTGATCTAGTATGACTTTGTTAAAAATAGCGGGGGAGAGGGAGAGCAGCCATTACATTGCTGGCTACGCTATGCAGTGGAATTCAATCTCCGAAGATGGCAGACGAGTAGGCCACCCCAAGGACACTTAGCGCAGAATAGGAGACAAGGAGTGCGGGCATCTCGTAAGGTCGTGGGGAGTGCTGAAGAGCATTTCAGGTAACCTAGAATGGGCATAGGTGTGGTTAACGCGCTATATCCCAAAAAGGGGCAAATGGCAACCATATACATATATATGTTCTAGATTTTGGTGCGAAGAAAGCAAAGAAATTAGATTAAGGACTGACTGACTTATCGTTAACACATATACCGATTTATGTGTTGTTGAAAAATTGAAATGTGCTCATACAAATACCACCCCGAATGAAACCTCAAAATTTCATGGTTTCCCAAATTCCAAATTTAGGCAAATCGGTGGAACTGTTTCTGAGTAAAGCACGTATAAATGATAAATAGAAAATCAGACAGATGGACAAATCATACCTAAAGTCCGCAGACTTTTCACTAATCATTGATTCAATTTAAGAAAAAAAATTCTGTTGTTTTTGGAAAAAGAACGCTTGCACCCTCATTAGCGCGAATTACGTGACGATACCATCAAAGACGACTCTTTCGCATTTTTTCCACGATTGCTGCAACCCATGTGGGTCGCGGATATCCACAATTCGGATATGATCATGACGTTCTACGTCACTGGTCCAATGCAACATTTTCATTTCAACTACCCCGAGTCACGGTTCATTATATTTTATAGTCGGTCAACACTCAGAACCAAAGAGGGCGACAGGACGGACGACACAGCGATAAATTTTGAATTTGAAGCGTTCGTTGATATGTCAGTCACAAAGAACGCCACTGCCCCCAGGTTGCGCTAATGTTTTACGTGGTAACGTTTATATGTATGTAGGTCCGTAGTTATTCTCCCCTTGCAGCACTGTGCCTTGAACTTTGGAAAGCAATAGCGGAAGCGACTCCGATGTCGAATTGTTGCCGACGTTGCCGTTGGCTTGACCTGGGAGGCGGTTTCTGACAGGACTCTGTCTGCAAGATTCCGGTTTAGCATTTCAGAGGGTTCTTCTTCTGAGAGTTGTACTCCTAGAGAATGTAGCGCGCTCAAGATTAGAAGAATACAAATTTTGTAACCAAGGATCCTCTTGTTTCAAATTTAAGGTAGACATAGTTTAATTTTTGGGGCTTTGATAAAAGTAAGGTGGCTATTATACTAGGAAGGAATGGGTTTTCGAAAAGGAAAAAACTGACTTGTTATTGAAGACCACGGCCACTTCTTCCTCCATGATTTCCTAATCACCTTTGGTTTGGCAGATTCCCCTGATGACGATAATGCCAAAACTTGAGTTCGAAATCAAGCAAAAAACTTTGTGTAGTAGGCGAGAAAAGAGGTTTGAAAAATAGTGCTTGCATTAAAAAATATCATAGGATACTCGAATCGACTGAGTTGACACTGACACTTTTCGCAGCCGGTCCGCTTCAAAAACATATTTTGGAAGAAGGAAGTTCTTTAGAAAATCCCTCTCCTATCAAGCAGCTCAATATAAAATACATATTTGTGATTGATGCCTACATGGTTGTTGAGGGGGGGGGGGGACTTATTATGTTACAGGTAAGCTAAATTAAGTGCTCTATTTCTGATTTCCAGGATAGGGTAGGTCTAAAGTGAACTAATGAAAAGGGTGAAATTGCATTCTATCTACATAAACTCCTGTTGATAGAACAGAACAGAACGGAGATGGCCAACTAATTTCTTTCTCCTTTCCTATGGACACGAGCTTTTTTGAAAAACAAATTTCCATTTTTACATCCGTTTTTAGCTTGGAAAAAATGGTAGAAAACGACTTTTTTGTTCTAACTTTTTTGAAAAAGCTGGTGTCCGGGCCTATCGAAGGATATAACAATTACAGAAATGTTATTTTTTTCAGTTTCGTTTATCCCAACCTGAGGAAATCTGGCTAAAAAATCGGGTGTGATATGTTTTAACTTGGTGCAGTTAAGGTCACTTCTAGATCGCCATTTTCAAAAAAAAATTTCAATTCATAAATTTTAGGAGAAAAGGAATGTAATAAAATATCTGCATCTCAATATCTTGTTTACGTTTTTTGTAATCCATCCTTAAAAATACACTTGAAATTCTGATTCGTAACCGGATGACCCCCTTAAAATTTAATAAAATCGTATAAATTCATATTTTTAGTTGAGCTTACCTTAATCAGAATTTGGAGCCTTCGTGGTGAACCAAAATTAGGTTCTTAAGTAGTTACTTTTGTGTTCGAATGTGGTACTGAAAAAAAATGAAAATTGAACCTTTATTAGTTAACAATTCCGCATATAATTAGCCAGCATACTTTTGGCCTTAGAAGTCCTAGTAAAACTTAGTAGATATTACGTGAAAAAACCATCTAAATATCCTATTCGTCAAAAATAACGTAAGACCATCACATTTCCTAAAGTTCCCCAAACATCATTCTGCACCACAAGCTGTCCACTTATGTCCGGTTTATTAGAGTTCCCATTCATTTGGAAAACCCAGGCGGACATTGAATGAAACAACCACTTCTGGCAGGCTCTTGTAAATTTCCATTTAATTGTTTAAAATTAATTTTCGCTATCATCATAATTCACTGGCAAGGTTAATAGTGTCTCATTAGCTCTGTTAGTATATTTACGTTGACCAATTACTTTTTGTGTACAACAGTTTATTAGGGTCACTAAAATTAAGCGTTCCACTAATTTATCTAAATTTATCTTAGCCGTTCTGTCCAGTGAATATTTTGAATGAAAATTTCTACATCTTGACTCAAAATAATGGCTACTGGTTTTCTTGAAATAGTTGGAGTTCCAAGAAGATCCTTGAGTAAGGAAACCTGTTATGGCTGCAAATGGTCACTTGAGTTAGATATATGACTTGCATGACCTTCACTCTGCTATTTGTATTCTTTGTGCTGTTTATTTTTCTATACATCTTCAAGTATGCTATCTTATCTCACTTTATTTTTATGATCGCCTAAGAAAGTACATTTGCCAGAAGTATCTTAAATTGATTGAGAGATATTTACAGCAAACCATGAGGTTTCGTAAATTGAAAACCTTTTGTAACTCTTCTTTTAGCATCGAACTGTAAAAGTAGTATCTGCCCTAAAAACAATCTGACAAGCCAGTGATATCTTTGGATCCGCAGTTTTTTTTCGGCTCCTAAATTCCAGTCGAATCAACTAAGCAATTTGTATTTTGTAATTACCAAACTATTCGACGCCGTTACTCATTACCTCAACATGGCAAACTTGGAAAAAAAAAATTATTAATCGTTTTCGTTAACACTAAATGATGACTTAATAGTTTCTGGCTAAGAAAACCACGGATTTCCGATTATTGGTTGCAACTATGGTGGCAAGCAGGCGCTGGCCAGGCAGGTGGTGTTCTTCTACCGCAGGGTCTATAGGCACCTGCGTCTGGAGGAGAGTTCAACCGCAGTGGCCAAGATTGTTGTTCCCCGGATTCTGCGGCCAAACTATTAATGAATCTTCCTCAGCGTCCAGGAAGATTATTGATGGGTTCTGAATGTGACCAAATCGGCGTCAAATTCTCTTTCTTGGTATTATATTTAATTTTAGATTAGCTGGGGAGGGAATTCCAATGGGACCATGTATCTGTATCTCCCACATTTAGATCGAAGCCGCGGATTCAAAGACAAAGGCAAATGTGACCTGCTAAAGTGTTTAAGTCAGTAGAATCTGAAGGCTCCTTGATCACCATCTAAACCATAATTACCAGTGAAAAGTGATTAAAAGTCAGTTTGGAGGTTGTTTTTCAAACAGATACTATTGAATTATGTTCAGATAGTCTAGAAAATCCAATATATCTGAAACCTCAACTAATGTTCTTCTCAGGGTTAATTGAATACTTTTTTTTTCCTCCTTGAGCAAGTGAGTCTATAATTTTTCTTAATTTTTTCAGATTTTCCACCTTCATGATTGCAAGCTGTGTTAGCTTTCTAGAGAAGCTCATGTGAAATATTTGTTCCGGTTCTAAATTGTTTAGCACTTGCCTGCTTCTGCGCTCAGTTCTTAAATGTTGTTTAGAACATGTTTTCGGTTGTTGAGTGGAGTTGCTTCCTAAAGTGAGCAACAATTAAAATAGTTGAGTCATTTTCTGTCCATTGAACTTTGCAATATTTCACTTCGACACTTGAAATTTAGTAAATTTGTTGCCTCCAGGTGGATGAAAAAATTAATTCCACTTTCAGGAATTCAAGAGCTGCAGGTCAGAATCAATGGGATAAGATCACAGTGACGAGGAAGAGATGAGAAAACGTGAAATGATGCTGATAGTGTCAATGGCTTTTTAATGTGTGGCACTCAACGTGGACTGCTTTATTCTTCGGGGAATTTACCTCAAGATGGAGGATTACTAGCTGAAATTAGAGGCAAAAAAGTATATGTCTAAGTATGCAAAAATGGTTGAGGAAGCTAGAAACTCTTTGGGTACTTGATGGAAAGAATGAAGTTGGCATACCACACTAGTGGAATTCATAAAACTAGCGGATTAATTACCTTAAATAAAATCAGTTTATTAGGAAACTTCGTGATATGATGGCGAGAACTAATTTGCGTTTTCTTGCAGCACCAGTTTGGCTACCTTCCAAAATTCAAACTTTAAATAGGCTCAAATGTCGGTGCTTCCTTCAACGTGTCAGGCGTTCTCTTATGATATTATGCCAGGTTCACCCTTTGCATCCCTTAGAAAAAAATAACTGAATTTTTCGGGCCTCGGCAAAACAGGAGCCATTGGGTAAGTAATGGCAATCCCATGGCACAAAGGAGAAACTGTTTGATCAGTTTGACCAACATTTACGGATTCATAAATAATGACGCGAAACCCTTCTTAGGTTCATAGTATGTAGGCCGAATATCCCGAAGCATTATGCATGTTTTGAGCTCCTATTCCGGGCAAAGGATTCGATTGTGGAGAATCCTGGGGGTCGTGAGTCCGCATCCACTTGATGGCGGCCTGAACCACTTGGGAATCAACTTAATTTCTCTCTTGTGGTCCATTGGGTTTTGGGTTGAACATCTAAGTTCACCAAAAATCTTGACTGGCGATCTGACGAGTTGCCTGTCCCCTGAACGAAACCGTCAGTCAAGATAAACTTGGGTATTTAATCCAAAAAGAGGAATCCTTGGACCACAAGAGAGGAAGTAAGTTGCTTCACAAGTGGTCCCATCCGTCATCAAGAAGCATCTACTTGATGACCTCAAACCTTTCAGCGTCTTTAACAAAAAAATTCACTTCGGCCTGGTCTAGGTTTGAACTTAGGACGGATTTCATTTAAATAAAATCTGCACCCATGTCGTGTTTGCGATTATATATAAATGGAGTCATTATCGCCTGTCACTACTTTCGGTCACGCTGCTCCCAGAGCAGAGGTGAGGCAGCATCTGATGAGTTGCCTGTGCCCTGGACGAAACTGTCAGTCAAGACTAAAAAAAAGGATTCGAGCTGTATAATTCTGTTGATGTAATTCACTAGCACACCCTGGAGCATGCGCAACAATGGTTCACTTCTGCATCTTTTAAACTAAAGGAAGAGCCCCACAGTTCAAGGGCAAAGTAAAACAGTAGACCAAAAAGGGTGAGCAGCGAGAATTTCAGCTCCATAAAAGGGAGACGCACCATAAATACCTTATTTATGTAAGCTAACATGAACTACTAACTACTAAAAAGTTTTCCTGTTTCCAAGTGGTCTCCTCCAACAGTGATGCAGAGCCTCAAACCATTTGAAGAATTTTTGTTGCAATCAGGCAACTTTTGGGGTGAGATATAGTTAAAACACCGGCGCATACAGTCCTTTAGACAAAAATCCAGCCAACATGGGCTTTTTTACCATATTCGCTATTTGGAATGCCGAGGACCATGTTGAAATTTGGTTTCGAAAATATTGCGACATGTTCTGATTGATCTTGACATTTGAATCCAGACCACAATTCTGGCCCATTGCCAGTGTTCGATAATCGCCGATACATCAGGAATCTCTTCGGATCAGATCTTACCATTTTGGCAATTATAAGGCTAGCCCACTGTTACAGGCTTCTTATTTGCTAATTTTCTCTCAGCTCAGGGGTATTTAATGCCAAATTAGTCGTTAGCATCCTTCGAGCCGAACGTGCTTCCTGTTAATATCTCTTGGTATACCTCAGAAAGATTCGATTTCGGGGGTTATTGATCAAGTAGAAACCCTCGAATTTTTGCCTAATCTAATTGATTCCAGATGAGCTTACGATTGCTGGAAGGTCGGATGCAAGAATACAACACACAAAAGATCGTATCCCGGTACATAGCTTGAATTTACATCATCATCAACGGCGCAACAACAGGATTTCCTGTCTAGGCCCGGCTTAATTTGGAACTCAAAACATCTTGATTTTGCACCGAAATCCACCAATTCGATATCCCTAATCTAAATCCCTAATATCCCCATCACTCTATCGCAGAGTCTGTCTCGTCTTCTTGAATTTGCATGGTGGAAGAAAATCATTGCACATGTACGACCTTCTTCGGTCACTTGCGCGAGAAAAATTCCACGTATTTACTCTCGTTTTAATGTCATGCATGAGATGCAGATCATTGGTGTGCGGCCACTTGGTTATGAGCACATGGCTGCAAGCACAGCTGCGGGGAAACACACACAAGAAATTTGAGACTACTGGTTTGCCATTTGAAAATGATCTATTGAAAGGGGGTGAAAAAAGAAAACTAAACTCGATTGTAGAGTGGTGGAATCCAACTCAACTTCAGAAAAGGAAATAAAGAAGCCAGGTTATCGCACAAACAACTAATTTCCGACTGCTTTTTTGCCACCATGAATTTGGCTCTTGAACGTAATTTATTCTTCCTCTTTCACCTCTGTCCAGTACAGTTGCCAGCTTGGTTCGTTCAGTCGAGTCATTTTTCCTCTGTCATAGGCTTGACTCAGGTGGAGTCGGGGTGGTCTCATATCACTATTTAGTATGTCAACCCATTGTTGTTTCGGTAGCCCTTTTGGTTGTTTCCCATCGGCATGCCTCGATTAGCTGAAGAGTTCTCATTAGAACAAATTACATAACCCTACCATCGCAGACGCCTTTGTCTCTCAATTCCTCCATCATCGCTGCAACCCCATATCATAATCACGAATGTTCTCATTTCGGACGTGATCTTTGTGTGTTTGCCACTTATTCAATGCAATATTTCCGTCTCGATTTCTACCAGGCACGGTATACAACAAGCCAACAAGTTTTGAAATATTGGAAGAAAATCTACAGCCTAGATGGTGGAGGGGGTATAGCGTCAGCCTCCAAATTGCGCTGCTCTGAGTACGAATCCCAGTCGTCAGGGGTGTCTGTATTCGTCTTGTGTTTGGCTCGCTGCTGTGAACTTATCACTTACACAGCGTCATGTATGATGATTTTCCTGTATATGCTGTGAGAACAAAAGAGACAATAAAATCTTATAATGCATCAAGGAACTCAGCACAACAGCCGGGGAGTTACACAAACTTCAAAGATTGGCTTGCTTGTGTATCAGTGGGGTAATGAAAACCTCCGCAATGGCATCCCTAGAGGTCCTTTTGAGGTTGACTGCTCTTCATCTGTGCGTACAAATGCAGGCAAGGAGGGCAACCTTCAGAAGGTCCAGGAGTACCAGTGATGCGGGAAGTTGCAGATTCGAAAGAAAATTGATATTATTTCTAGGTGGCATCCCGAAATATTAATACCAAGGGATAACATGACAAGGAGCTTCCACTTCGGTAAGAAGTTTAAAACACGTTGGCAAACTGGGAGAGCGTGATATTGGTATGCGGCTTAAACCAGTGACGATATTATACGAGCGAGACCCATTCTGTGGAGTTGGAAAATGGTTCATGACTACAGCATTGACAATTGAAGAGAAACGGCTGAGGGAACTTTATTGGGCCAACATACCAGGAATGGAACCGTCCATCGTGCTCATGGAGGGATATGAACCCAAGCGCTCGAAAGATTGGTTAAACCTTGTCAAGAAGAGCCTGCGGATCATAGTGGGAATATTCACTGATCACTACAGGCTAAACTATCATCTGGGTAAACCAGGGATATCTACGCACACTGTCTGCAGATTCTGTGAGGATAATGACGATATCTCCACACATGTTCTGGAAGAGTGTCCGGCACTTGTACAAAGTAGGTTCAGGCACCTGGGAGAATTCTTAATAACACACATCCTTTGGAATGTAGCAAGAATTGCATATTTCTATATCGTTTAGACTAAAGTGAAAGCCTGAGAATTTCTGAACAATACAAAAAATAGATCAAAAACAGTAAATAGAGGAATTTAAATTTTATAAAGTAAAGATGAGGCAAACGGTCCTCGCAATTGGAGATAGTTGACTTTTCAGGGAACTCATTGGCATTGAACTCAAAATTGAGTCCCAAGTGGGATAAGTAACGCCTATTACAGCAACAGAAAATTTAATGAATTATAAATTTCATGCATGGAACTTATGGTTTCCACTGAAGATTGATGTGTTGATGGAACGGATTGGAAAATGCAGTGCCCATGGTCTAGAAAAATGGCACAAAACTATTAGGTAACAATCTACATGGCGACACACAGAGCATAAAACTTCAGGTGATCCCTGGAACTTTTTGGGTAAAATACCTAATTATTCCTGGCGCAGCGATTATTTCAGCGGCTCCAAATTTTTGTGGTGCTTAAGGTAGGCACTGGCCTTAAAAATTGACTTCAGGCTATAGTAAATTGGAAAAAGCTGCGGCGAGCAGATCGGCTGATGTGATGGGATCTGAAAAATTGGTTTCTTACTGACCTTCGCCCTCTCGACTGGCGACGGTTTTGTTGAAATTCACATTAAAAAGCCTGCTGTGCACACGGAATTACGAAGGTTTCAGCTTTCAAACCATCTTTTCGGCTTTATCTCAGCCTCCGGGATTATCTCAGCCTATTCAAGGCACATATTCCAAACTGAATCTGGTATCGCGTGTCATTTTTCATATAGGAACTCTCAAATTTTGTGAATTTCCACCGAGATAATCTGATTGCTTCTGAAGAATCAAAAGATTCGCTTTCTGTCATATCCTAGATGGTGGTCTTTGTATCTGTATACATTTTTTTTTTAGGTGGCTGCGGTTTCGTTCTTGACAGAGGGGGTGCGCATTATATCTAAGGGAAAAACCGCCAAGTATCATATTTCTGGCCAAAGCTGGCCGAAGCTGAAATAATTTGTTGTCACGAATTGAGGGAGCTCTGAATCCGCTATCAACTTGATGACGGACCGGATTAATTGGAGAGAAACTGTCTCTCACTTTTCTGGTTCATGGGCTTTCACCCAAAATTTAAAAACAAAAAATTAACGACTTGGCGGCATGTGTTTGCTTTATCCGGTGACAAACGTACAAGAGAATGCATTTGCTAATATGCACAAATTTTTTTCCTATTTTCTAATTCCCATCCTAATATTCACTAAAAAAAATAATTTTAAGTGTGAAAATTTTTATTTTCTTTTTCAGAATTTTATTCACAAATCCTATCATCTTGAAGCTTCCTCCCAAGCCTCGAAATCCATTTAAACCTATCTGAATTTTAATATATCTATTTGCAATATTCCGAAAACGATCATTAAGGTTTTTGTTGTTGCTTTCACATAGACCTAATCATGTTGCATATTATTAAAGGTAGTCCTAGTGCTTGTTTCTCGCTAAAGCAAAATGTATTCGAATGCAAATCGATTTTGATGGTATAAAGCCAAGGAAGCTTTTGCTATTGTCCCAGCCGACGTTGAATTTTGAATTCAAGATCTAAGTCTAAAACAAAATTTAGTGAGACATTGGTCAGCTGAGGAAGGTGGACCGGTAGTCAGCTGACTTGAAGCCAGTATTGTTTCGAATCCGGATAGTTGAGTGGCTACAGGAGGCGTGGAGTGGTTACAAGGCTGTCATACGGAAGGTCGTGGTTCAAATCTCACTGGTGGCAGTGGACCACCCATCTACATTCTCGAGTCTGGCTAGCAAAGAAGTAGTCAACCGATTGCCAATGGAGCACTTTAGAGGGCCTTCAATATTTGTGGGCAAATCTTCACGGTCAATTTCGGCTACTTTTTGGGTTTCGGAGAAGTTCTTCCCACACGGTCATCTCCGGCCACTCAGAATCATCTTTTGGTCATCACCAATCGTAAAAGTCAAACCTACAATTCTGAGTCAAATCTAAATGAATTTGTATCTTTTACCAATAGGGAAAGATTGTCAACAGACTACCTTAATTTTCAATTCAGAATCTTTCTGGTCAAAACTTCTAATAAAATAAGTACGTCAGCTTTCTTTCCAAACAGATGCGAATCAATATCCAGAGAATTCAGTGAGACGGCAAAAATTGTAGATAGAGTCCCAGCCCTTGTTTTCAATTAACGGATCGGCTTATCTTATGTAACTGTACAGTAGTACATCATCAACTTCTCCAGCTTCAACTAAAAGAACAATTTTCATGGAAAATCACAAGAATAAAACTCCATGACCTTAGATGAAATGAATCATCTTTCATTGACGTTAAGAAGTTGTAAATTCATCCATCTTCTGCCAATAGTCTCCTCTATTATCTTCAGATAATTTATCTGACAAGAAATGCCTAGAATAGACTTAAAATATAAACTGATGATAAAATCTTACTAATATCATACTAAAAACTTACCACGTATTAAAGAAGCATAAAATATTGCTTTGTTGGGGTAACAACTTAGCGTTTGCAATTAAATCCGATGATGGTGGAAATAGATAGAAGTTGGGTTTATGTAGCTTAAAAAAAGCGTAATCTTGTATGTGGCACACCTTTCCTCAGTATGTATGAAGAGGTGAGTGGAAGCTAATAACATTTTGCTAATATTTATTAACAATTTATGAGCGGCGATTCGGTGTTTTCCATTCAATGCGGACATTGGGAGGAACGAATCTTTTTGTGTTTAGCGGGCAGCCACCGACTTTGGAGGTAATGCTGCAACATACAATAGGATGTCTCTGCATATGAATAGAGACTTGTCTCGGTGGTGATATGATAGTAGCTTCCTTTGGCGTGGTGAGTGGTGCGAAACGATGTTTACAATTTTGGAATGATTGGAAGACAAGTTTAGATAGATTGCGTACACCATGCAAAGTGTTGCGTTTGAATATTGACTAATAATTCTTATATGATTTGACACGACATTTTCTAACACTTGGCTCATTGTCAGGGGGAACGCGACACCGAAGGTCTTGGTTACTCGCATGATACGTGCAAGACAGAAGGATTTAATAATGGTTATGAAAACCATGTTTTCAGAATCTTTTACCTCCTGAGAATACTTGGTTTACTATCGGTTAGATACTCTTTTGATAACAATTTACGATATATGCATAATCCTCAGGCGTGCAAGCCGAAGGAACATCATCACTATTTGCAGCAACATAAGGGAGGCACTCTTTATGAGGTATAAGATAACAGATTGACAGCAGCTATATATGGATGTCATCGTAGTGCTGTCATAGCGGCAGATCACCGAGGTCCGTGACATCATTAAAAGGTCGGTGACAGACAGCTCATACAACCATAAATAACTAAAAAAGTGGTTCTGTGCCAGTTAGGAGGAAAACATAAGACAACCCACGGAGAGATCGTCAATGAGCCACGGGAAGCCGTTTCCGTCGTCGGCAGGGTCTCAGCGGAATTCTAGAGTCGCTGATGAGGAGTAAGACGCCTACCATTTGCTCTTTGGCTGATTATGACGACCCCACATGCTACTACGAACTACAGCCGACTTACCCAGTAAGGTCTGCACACATTCGCCAAGCACCGCATCATGAACAAAAAGCGTTTAATGCAAAGGTATAAACGAAGTTGTACAAGAGTCGTGAATTCTTCCGAAGGAAACGTAATTCTTCTCGGCAAAGTCAAAGGAAATGCATCAATCAACTGGAGGACTCCGGATTAATTACAGTTAGGAGCCATTTTATTCCTTCACAAGAAGCTCGGTCTGGTGGAGGGTATAACTGAGAACTACTTCAAAAATACTCCGCCTCCACAGTTAAGGTGGCCCAAGAAATTAATCATATTTATCGATAAAGTATTTCCTCGATTAGGATTCATACCAATGCATCCCAGTATCGAGTTTACCCTGGAGACGGAAAGGAAGGTCAATTACCTTTTCTCGACCTGGTGTTGAGGAGGAAGTAAAAAAAATTAAACGTGGAAATCTACAGTACGACGGACACCGACAATGAGGTACCTCCAGTATAAAGCCGCCCCCTTTAAACCCATCCATCGAATGCTAACTCTTTTTATTTCCCCGGAGGGTGTAATGAAAGACACGAAGCACATTTATGAGATCGCCAAACTCGATCGATTAAAACATCAACAGCTTCATCAGCAAACGAAAGGGGTTCCTCTAACCAATAGTCCAGACGGAGAATAGCTCTAGAATTCAACGAAATTTCCCTTCCATTGAAAAAAAAATGAGGTAACATAGTTTGGACGTCGTTTTAGCAACAAGAACAACCTGTTCAAAAACCCTTCTAGGATCAACCAAGGATCCAATCGATCAAATGGGGAGTTCGGGATATACGAAATTTCCTGCGCAGATTGCAAAAAAGTAAACATCGGACAGACCAAAAGGAGTGCGGAAACATGTATTGAAAAACGCGGGCAGAAAGCCCAGTTGCAGAAAAAGGATGTGACGTCCTCACCAGATGGTTTCCTGCAAAAATGTAAGACCGGAGAAGTACGTGAGAGATACAGGGAAGTTAGACGGGTCCGCATGTCTGGAAATTTATTGAACACCGTAATTGTATTCTGGTACCTAATAGATCAGGGGAGTCAAAGCAATTATATAGCTGAGAATCTGGTACAGAAGCTAAGGTTCTCCAAGAAGATGACGAGGAAAACCAGTTAGAGGACGGAAAAACCATTCAAACCATTGTAAAAGGGGTCACCAAAAGAGCTCTTCACAACACCCACAGCAAGTAAAATCACTAAGAGGAGATAAACAACTGACGGATTCGGTAAGAGGACTGGTAATATCTGCAAGGTGTGCAGGTGATATATCTTCAAAAATACCTCACTTGAGTGGATTGTCTTCGATCCAAGGGATGCTCTGGGTTGTCCGAACACTTTAGCTCAGGTCTTCTTAAAAAAACTGGAGCTGGCGTTTTGTGATGAGCTTTTGAATAAAAAACCAATGCTGTGGATTAGCAAACCTGCCAGGAATCGACCGGATCGGATAGGAGATATCTCGTTCCATGTCTCTTCAAGAGTAATATAGCAATAAACTACAACAACTACAAGTTCTGACCTTCCAGAAGGAATAGCATTCCGCTCGGGCAGTTTGCGAGATTTTAGTCAGGGGCAGACTTCGCTGGACGAAATGGGCCTCGAATTGGAAGGAAATATTGCAGCATGTGGATTAGTTACATCAGATAGGTTAGTTATTGAGGTAAAAAAACAGGGACTAACCTTAAAATAGGGGGAATCTATTTTATTCCCCAAGAGGAGTGCCTCCTCTGTCAAATCAATACGTTCTAAATTGTGGAAAATACCAAAAGGAGAGTCCTTGCTGTCATCGTCTCTTTATATGACCCTATAGGATGGTTCCTATCTGTCATAATGAAATTCAGGATAGAGATCCAAAGTTTGCGGCAAGAATACAACTTTTAGCCGGGAACACAAGGGAATAATTGGAAGGTATTTTTCCACTCTGACTTTAAAGTCCCTTGCTAGACTGGTTGGAATACCAGCGCTAACAAATTTGAGCTCTTCGAGTTTAGTGATATATGTGGACATGGATATGCCACTGTCATTTATAGTGGAGCAAAAATGGAATCAGGGTGTAATATTCAATTGTTAGCAGTTAGGGGACTCCCTTTGAAACTCGGGTCAATGAACACCCCGAAGTTTGCACAATTTCTATGCTAAAGTTTGGGAGTCTTGTGTCCCTAACAGGAGGCATGGAGGAATCCTGGAGCTTTAACGATGCATTTCACTGCGTCTTCCGAATCTGAAGTTGGGTTAATGGATTAAGTGTAGGGTAAGGGAAATTTGGAATGTCCTGTAGGAAATGTGCTTCATGTAAAGTCGAGGCTAACATTTCGCGATTCTGTCAATAGAGGAGTGTTTCCGAGTTTCCGATTTGTGGTTCACTGGACCTCTATTGCTACAGAAAAGATGGTGGTCTTTAAAAAGGCAACCGAGCAGTACCCATATTTTTAGATTATCCAACTTCTCGTGGTCTATTTGCATGGTTACTCTCTGTTTAACGATAATAGATTAGGTTATTTAGATAGATAGGTTATTTGTGATGATTCTGATGGTTACGAACTTATCTTAGTGTTGACTACGATCTTATTTTGTTGTCACTACTACTTAGCCTTTTACTAGCTGCGGCATGTTAGAGGTGGTGGCAGTGGTCCGGCATATAGGAGGAAGGTTTATACAAATACGCAGAAAGTCAAGGCCTGGGGAGAGTAGAGGAGAGGGGCTGATATTTCACACATCCAGACTTCTCGGTGGTGAGGGAAGGGGTAGCAGAATAAAGATACACAACAAAATAGTTAAAGCTAAGGAGATAATAAAGAGACCCATACAATGTTCACCCCCTGGCTTATCCCTCTACGACTATAATTGTATTCATTCACCAGGAGCGCTACATATTTTCTGTTAAGTTTTGACTTTCTGGATGCAGGCAATTAACCCAATTTCAAGAATATATACGTAGAAGCCTCAACCTTATACATGGCATAGAGGTTAATTCAGCGATTCTGTTAGTCGCCATTTATCTAAAGTCAAATAATCTCAACACTTTTCCGCTACTTCTAGTACTTGTTGTTACAGCGTTCTCAAAACCCTAACTTACAATATAATTTTCCCTTCTGCGTAGTTGCTTTCCGGGGGTGGAAAGGGGAAAGCGGCCTTTATCATTTCTCTGCGTTATAATCATGAAAGCTATTTAGCAAGGGATTTAATGCCAAGCGCCCACAATACTCGATGCAGATAATGTTTTTGAAGCGTCTACCAATAAAACTGATCTCGGGCAACTCGCACAAATTTGGAATGATCACCTTCAGTAGCGCAGTATTAAGCTAGATATCCTAAAGATCCAGTTTCTAAAAGCCAACCATATGAGTGCAGTACTCATACGGTCATGGTGACCGTGCATGTGAAATTGCGACGGTTTCCATGTCTCTATGGCTCTGAGAAAATTTTGTATAACCCGTTATGATTACATGCCAAATTAGGACACCCACAACCGATATGACATCGCACTGATAGCAACTCGGTAGCCTAAACAACCGAGTTGATGAGAAACAATCAAAAAGTCGACCCACACAGCAGCATCGTTATACTTGAGACAATGACTCCTCGACCAAATCTAGATCAAACCCGAGATTCAATTGAGTTAACCCCGCTATCGAAAGGGGTTGAATCTACAGAATAAGGAAGAAATTCAAAGTCAGATATGTCTTCCAACAAAAATAAACTGTTTTGCAGTGCACTGTTGCACTGTTTTGTGAAATGTACTTCAGCCCCCTCCCCCCAGGAATTTCCAAGAAGCTTTCTACCCATTGTGGTGTAAATTACCCATATTGTTTTGACAATTTTGACGTTAGAACTGCTGAGGCAAAACCTACTTCCAATTCTCTGATGAAAGGTATAGAACTCTCGTTTATCTACTTATAATGTTGGCCCCTAATGATGAAGTAGTTTTCTTCCATTCAGATCTCTCCCAGCTTTGTGCATGATTTCCCTTCACCCTTCCTCGTTGGTTAACTTTGCTGCTAGTTTGGACAATATTTTACTAGGGTGGTCACTTCTTCGACTAAAACAGTTGGAAAATGGACTTCCATTTCAAAGATTCAAGGGCGTTTCTGGAGTTCCCCTATTAACGACCTCAATGAATTTGCGTAGATTCGAATGTGTAGGTATAAGACTTATTTTAAAAGGGGGTGATATGGACATGCAAAAAACAAGTCATACAAGAAGCAATGGCATGCCCGGGAGCAGGTTCTGTAAGGGCAGATGTCAATGACGTCCATATTTACAGCTGTCACGCTTCTCTTAAAGCAATATCAGCGTAATATGAGGAGATGCTGTTGAACGCTAGAAGCCATAGTATTAAAACGACTGCCGGCGATTTAAAAAAATGGGCCTCAAGCTGGGGAAGCCGAGTGACAAATGCCAGTTTCTAAGTCCTATAGGTTTAGCACTTGCACGGCATTAAGTGTGATGATAATGAATCCAAATCACAGTTTAATTGAAAACTGCGATTGTATGAATGCCCTTTACTCTCCCGAATCTTCGGCGGCAGTTGAAATCGCAACAACGAGGAGCGCACTAAGAAATGTTATTCAGAGGACACTTCAGCATCTAGATCTGGAATGAAAAAGTATGAGGTCTAAGGGAAAAATTTTGGACCAAAAACGCTAGTGTTCGATATTCCAAAGTGATGCCACTCCAATCCAACTCAAATTATCGAGACTTTATTGCACCTACCCAGATCATCCGCTTTTCGATTTAATTGACCTAGCTGGCCTAACTGAACCCGAACTTAGATGTTGCACCAGTGCAACCTTCTAAGTATATACTATGATAATAAATGAGCGACTTCCCCTGCCAGCATCTAGTTTCGGTTGACCATGTAGGTATCACGTCAAGTAGAATAAAATCTGCCTTTACATTTTGGGATCTATAAGAACGTAACTACAAACGGCTTTCAAGATAAGTTCGTCTCTTCTTTATGCTTTGAACCTCCGTGATGTCATGTTGGCGTATACCTCGTGGTGGCCCTATTCTTGTAGGTTGCTATTGATTGCCTTGCTTGGCTTGATCCTGAGGGTTCATTCAACTAGGAGCCTGTACTTAAATATACCTGAAGTCCTTAAGAGATCTTGCATTCTCTGGTATGCATGACAAATATGCACTAGCATAAAGGGATGCTTCAACGAAGGTGAGAGAGCGCTAACAAGGACTTTTCGGCATTCTCACAGGCACCAGTTTTAGGCCGCTTCCTTCAGTGATGCGCTGCAGTTTAATGAGGAATAAGTTGGAAACAAAGGGTTTATTTTTAGGCCAGGGTACCAGTGTTTTGAGTTTGGGAGAGCCTGTTCGTAGAAAGGTGGGGTTGAAGCGCAAAATTGGTCCATGAAGGACAGCTATCTGAAGGACGATCATGTCAAATTTGGCATTATCCTCAAAAACGATCATAGCAAAAGCATATGTCCTGAAAAATCCTGCGTGTGGTTGCTTTCGGGTATGAAGCGGAAATGGTAAACTCTTGGACGGCAAGTACAGAGAGGAAACAGAGGGAGTAAAATAATTAAACGTAACGTTTGGAAGTGCTCAATTTGAAGAATTATAGGGAATAAATACTTAAATTGTACCTTTCTAAATTGAGATTGTCCGGTCTTTTATTATCCTCAATAAAAATAGCAATTATTGTAATTGTAACAGCTTTCTTTCCCGCCTTTATGTGCATCCAACCATTAATTACAAACCATTCCCACTAATCAAATTTCCTCCAAATGGCTTAATGGCGTAAGACTTTAACATTATTACCGGAAAATCTATTGTTCACAAAGGAGCTACCACGCTGTTAAACATGCTTACATCTACTCAAGTAATTGATACTCCCCTATCGTAAATTAATGAAAATCAACAGCTACCGACTCTTGGCAATGCGTTACAAAACACATTACTCCGTAGTTACTATCCCTCTTGATTTCTATTACTGGGAGAATGCACTCACTGCACTGCAGTGACAAGAAAAGCAAAAACAAAGAAGTTATGGAAGAAAATGCCTTTAAGGCCTTCAGCTTTTGGTTGATGGATTTATGATCCAAATGAAATCGATCCCGATACGATCGTTGAATATACCAACAGATCGGTTATGTCTGTAGGGCTATTAATCGCGTCAGAAAACATTCCCGGCAGTTGTAGGATGTATTGTCGCACCGTCATAAAGACAAGAAAGCCACTTTATTACAGACTGTGCTATATTGCTATTTTTTCAGCGGATCTCATAACCATTGTTAGGGGAGAGTGTCCTATTGGGAGTGGGTACCTACTGCTGGTAATATTGTGGAGGTTACTATTTCAGACAAAAATCTATCCTTTTATTCGATAAGGCTTTCAAAAACTTGATCTCCTGCCTAGACTCTACACACTCTCGGTCCTGGGATCTAGCACTTTTCTAGATTTTCAGATTTTCCGGCCTCTGACTAGTCTAGTCGCTTTCTGTTCGTCGTCTGAAGGTCGTTTTGCCATTTTCAGGTAACTTCGATCAACTAGTGACCATCTTCTTCATATAACTCCGGGACATTTTATTTGAAAATATAACTCGGATACGACCCCATCTACTGGGCCTAATTTTGAGAAGCAATCGACCCTTATATTTTAGTGCATAGACCACTCGTCTCAGGCAAGTACCCACTTTTTTAAAAAATTCAATAATAGCTGACAGTTGAGCCTCAAGTGCAGAGGTACCTCTTCAGATGCTACCTTACCTCTAAGCCTAAGTCTGAAGGAAAAGTCCTGCGTCAAAACCGCTAGCTGCTTTTTTATTTGACAAGGTGGGTACTTGTCCAAGACGATAGGTTTGTGCGCTTAAAACAAGGAGTCAGTTGCACCTTAAAGATGAGTGCATTCGGTCTCCAAGTGGATGAGGACTCAGGCCCAACTAATATCCTCCAACAAAATATTCGTATAAAGAAGAGCCAAATAAGGCTCTGGATGACCAGAAAAAAATTGGTCATAGTGAAGAATAGTGAACCAAATGTAAACCATGCGAACAACGCCATCATCATTAAAGGTCCTCTTGTCGACTACGTCCCCTAAAGTGTACTGTCACCTATGACTCTTTGAAAAACACCTCACTAAAGCATACCTACCACTATACGCAATATTAAAAGGTCTTTGAAATTTCCAAACCGCACAAAGTGGTTACACGTAGCCATATCACTTTTTTTGTTTGACTTTTTGCTTTTCTTTAAGACATTTTTTCATAATAATTTCCAAGTTATCGATCTTGCTAGATTGAACGTTGCAAGATCGGTGCTAGATCGTTGTCTACAGACTTAACCGCATAAACCACAAAGAGATTGCTGCAGCAAAAAAATACGTATAAGCAAAAGTGTTTACAATGGCCGAATCGATCGATTATTGACTGATCTACCACGCGAATCAATAGATCGATCAGAAGAAAATGAATTTGCATGGTTTTTATAGGAATGAGTTAAGCTGCTTAGATTAGTGGTAGACGGATCTAGAGGTGATGATTGAGAGCTGGGTCGTTGTTGTAGTTCATTACTTTTCCAAGGAATTGGATGCAGTAGCAACAATTTAATTGAAAACCTTGTTCAGAATATAAAAGTTGTGGATTTACGAAGTTAGAGGGTCATTTTGGATAATCTTCACATGTCCTTACCAACTTTTCGTGTCCTTCACCAATTGCGATAGGATCGCGTATTCGCATCTGAAAACCTAAAATAAAAACCTAGAAAGTCGCGAAATATTTCCAAACGGGGCTGGGTTGAACTCTGAATAACGCAATAATGAAAACTCGGCTCCCTTCCGAAAAACTGGTAGACCTGAAGTTATGTTCCATGAAGGGAAATTCATGACGGATTGTATCCTCGACCTTAGTCTTTTTCAACTGTTTATTTTGAGTAAGAGGCCGTTTCCGTCAAAAAAAAACTTTGTTTCCCAGCGTTGAACCCTGAAACCTTTTTTCAAATTAACCATTTTTGGAGAGAATTTAGTAGCCAGATTTTCAAGAACAAAGGAGGGACATCCTTATTAGACTATATTTACTTACGTCTTCCGTTTTTATTTCCTTTCTATAGGTAATTAAACATTGACGAAGATAACATTTGACTCCCGATGTACGTTATTTGTTTGAATGCAGGAAACTGTAGCCAACAAAGGAAGTCCTTTCTTTGCTCTTTCCACTCTTTCTACATTTTCAACTGCAGTGTTTTTCGCTCCTGCGAAGGAAAGGTTTTTTTTTTCAAAAAAGGAAAGCTTAGTTTACCCTCGATGGATTCACCCTTTATTGGTCGATAGCAGACATGAAGTTCTCAGCCAACATGCTAGAAGCCCCGTCATTCTCTGACGAAGTGAAGCATGCATTAAGACAAAAAATCGCCCATAGGTCCTTTGACTGCAATAATGGCGAAGGTGGATAGGGTTGTCTTCTGATATCGGAAAACGAACCTGCATACAATTTTTGGATAAGGTAACAGTGACATTTTTCAGGCTTACGTATTTGTCAGCATGAGTCCAAGCAAATCAGCAACTGATCAGATTTTCTCTCGCCAGCGAGCGATGGAAAAATCTACTTCTAGGCTACGTATGGTAGCAAAGCCAAGGCAAAACTTTACACGGCCTCGAGAGAATTCGGTATCCCGACGAAATTGATAAGAGCGACTAGGATGACCCTGACCAATATGCGAGGCCAGATAAAAGCAGCAAGATCACTCTCGAGACCATTCATCATCAACAACCGTCTAAGTCAAGGGGATACTCTGTTATGCATCCCCTTTAACTTGGCTCTGTAAAAAGTACGACGAAGTATATGGTGGGAACGTCATAGAACGGACAACGTCAAATCGTACTGGTTAAACGAGAAAAATGAAGATAGGAGGCTACAATTTTGAGACCGTTGAAAATTTCTCCTATGTGGGGTCGAAAATCACAACCGATATCAGCTATGACGACGAAAACCGCGGACGGTTGTTGGCTACCAACAGAGCTTATTTCAGCTTACAAAACCTGGTCCATTCAAAACGTCTCACCATAGCTTCAAAATTCTTACTGTATAAGACAACGATTCGACCAGTCCTCATGTATTCCTCGAAGGCTTGGGTTCTTAGCAAGAAAAATTGCCGCGTTCGAGAGAAGAATCCTCCGAAGAATTTTTCGCCCTTACACCAGGATCGGCAACTCCATAGCCTCTATAACAATGACATTTATGAGCGATACCACGAAAACCTGGTTGTGGATAAAATCTGGCATAATAGGTTGCGATAAGTGAGTCACCTAATCCGTATGGATGAATATGATCCAGTCCGGGAAGTCTCTGCTCAGATGAAATCATGGCGTAGGCCAGGACACCAGACAGCTTTTACATGTATCGAATTGGTGGACCTCGGCACAAAACCGGGATGACTGAGAGTTCCTTACTTAGGCAGGCCTAGACCGGATAGTGGTTGCACCGTTGATGATGATGATGATGGTATTGCGTCGTGGAATCCATTTTGCCAATTGTGGAAGTGTAAAGGCTATAATCAATGCATGCTTGTGGTGTTTCTAGCAAAAATTGACACTTTAATTGGAGGTCTGAGCCTTGAAGCGCGTTAGATCACTTCATTCTTTATGGAAATTGTCTACTTAAAGGTAACTTACATCTAAACTTTTCCATAAGCAACATCACAAAAGAGACCTCTGAGATATAGATATCATTTCTCAAGCTCTTTTGGGAAGAAAATCCTTAGACTTATAATCCAACTTAGCTCGCTAAATCATTGACATAAATTAAGGGGCGACAGTAATCCACTTGATCCCTTTTCATACAAAGGAGCAAAGAAAGTTAGAGGAGAGCAAAAAACATGTGCAGAAAGTATTACTGAGCTTGGGACATAGAATTTGTTTGTCAAACTTCGGCTAGAAAACGGAGATGTTGTAGCACAGCGGTGGATGCAGAGCATGTGATATTTTTCTGGCCAATGTTCGCGATGGTGAGAAGGAACCTGAGCTCAGAGAGTATGGTTACGGGGATGTTGAAGTCAAAGGAATACTAGTTTGGGGCTGTTTCCGCAATCACAAAAATACAGAACGAGCGGGTGACGGAAATAAGCAAGAGGACAGCTCAAAGCAAGAGAATCGTGAGTGTCTCTGACCACTTTGACTTTATTGTTGCCCATTTAGGAAATCATCCCCTTTTCTGTTCGATCTTTTCCACACTTTTCTGCTCGTTTCTGACAGTGCCAATCTCAGTTTTTGAGTTTCAAGTTGTTATCCGCGTCTGCACTCTCCAGCGGTCGGAGGAAGAAAGGGTTATGCTGATGGTATAGTGCAAAGCTGTAGGGGTAAATATGAGGATCATCTACGTGATAGAATCCAACTGGCCCACACGGCAGCAGTTCAGTGCCTCGGTGTCGTTGTCGGGAAGTTGTAGTCGGCCGCAATTTCGAAACCGCGTCCCTGAACAGGCGCAGCATGATGATATCTAGCACAGAATCGGGGGGTATATTCTCCCCGTGTACTATCTCTGCGAGGCTCTCGACGGGCTATGCGAAGGCCGAGGGGGACGAAAGGCAAGGACTGCAACCACGGCGGATCGTGGGGTGCCAATAAGGCGGCTTTTAGTATCCGGTGTCAACGTTCCAGCATCCGATTGGACTGCCGTCCTGTGCAGTGGTCCTGCGGCGACTAAAATCAAGGAGCTTGCCTAGTTCCGAGAAAAGGGAAGGTTCAAACTGCAAACTGTCGATGATTGTGAGACAATACTTGTAAGCGTGCGAGTCTCGCAGGCGCCAATGATGTCGGGGTGAATGGTGTCGAAGCCCTTGGACTAAGGGAAAACGCCTACTTCTTTTTTTACGTGCTTATTGATCTTACGCTTCTAACACGGGACGCACCATTTTGTCCAAGAGTTTACGCCGTTGTTCACGGATGGCTGGTAGTATTTTCCGCTGACTAATCGGTTGGTCGTCCTGATGCCTGGGTGCGAAATGTTGTGTATTGGGGGAATACTTCCTAGCGAAAATTGGTCGGAATAAATGGGCTATGTCTCTTGTCTGAGCTCTCGCTGAGTAGGTGGGAGTTTAATCGGAAGATAGGAAACTCTTTGAACTTGTATTTGGAGTTCTGCGTCGTCTTTCTACGCCTCGGTGATTGCCGTGTAATCGATCGCGGTGGCGACTACTACTTCCGAGATTAGTGGCAAAGCGTTCGCAAAGATGTGTTGGCGACTGTTCCGTGCGGTGGCGGAAGCGTTCTCTCCGCCAAAGTCTAAAGACCAACTCACCCCGAGAACCTAAACCTGAATATTGATTCCTCGGGGCTGGCACTGTAGAGACTCGTGGTGGTTTTTAGGAGAAGCGATGAAAAATAATCTAGCCAAAGTCTCATTTCGATAGTCAAAACCTAACGGAGGGGGTACTATCACCGTTTATAGAGCAATGAGAGGCCAGGGTTATGCTGATGGTGTAGTGCAAAGCTGTAGGGGTAAATATGAGATAGAATCCAACTGGAACTGAGAATTATTAGCAACTTATGTAGGATTATAAAGCTAAGAACCTTGAAAGGCGGACCTATGTAATACAGATAATAAAGCTGCAAGAACTTTGTTGATTTTTAGATCTAAAGGAAAAGAGAAATGCGGATACTTTACGAAAATACTACGTTAGATAATATATTGGCATAGCGCGGCCAATAATTATGTATTCTATGATGGGGTAGTTTCAGTAGACGAACCTAATATTAGCATAATATTTAAGAAGTTACGCAAGCTCGAAGGAGTTGCTTGTTTCTATATTACTTTGACCATGAGAACATGCGAAACAGGAGAAGACGATGTTTTTTAAAGTCAACTCCGGCTCAAGCGAAGGGTTCAATTTTCAGATTGTCCAGGAAAGAATTGCCTAAACCTATCTATCTTATATCTAGAGGAGTTATCGGTAAATCGAAAAAACAACATCACAAGGAAACTTTTTCTGATAAAATTTTTTAGACGGAAACAAGCTACTGAATAGACTTTAAGAGTACGGAGGAGACTTCCTCCTTACAATGGATACGCACAACTGTATACTGCGGGTGGGCAAGTGGCGAGACAGTTATGACATTTAATCGCCTCTAGGGATTGGTCGTCTACTCCGATAGTGAGGAGTTTGCCTTTGTCCTCCTCTTGCTTCTAAAAACTCTCCTTAACCGCATATGGAGTTCCATGTTTTGAGTGATGCAGAAGCGTAGAAGCTTCCCCGCCTCAATTGCTGCGACTTTGGGAAGGTAGATTGTTGCGATATGTGTTCCTATTATATATCATCTCCACACATGTGGACAGTTCGTTTCTTTCCTTCCTGGCAATTTAGGGACTATAGTTCCAGGGCAGTTTGCAGTGTCCTCCGCCACATAGTCTACCAAAATAAGACCTATTCGAAAGCGTTTGCGGGTGAACAGGAATTTCTTGTTCCATTACTCATTCATTTTCATATCGATGAGGTTCTCAATTATTTCCTGCTCTTCACAAGTGAGTATTCATTTCGGCAATATGACCAGCTCTTTACAGTATTAGTATAGCAAACTACGGGGCTTCCTGGCTCCTGCTTTCACTTCTGACCGCCTTGAAATTTCCCCTCTCTAGGGCTCGGGTTTAGGCCTCTTGGGGGCATTTTTCTTTTGCAGGCTAATTTCCGCTCTTCCTCGCTTACCTGGTTCTGATACTGAAGGCTAAGGTCTATCCTGGACTTTCTTTAGGGCCTCCGCCGGTTTCAGGGCGTCCTCCAGATAACACAGATACCATTTAGCATTTGCGCCACTGCTCATCCCTGTTGGCTTTGTTGGCTGTGGTCTTTGCAATGAGCCAATATTGTCATTGGCTCCCCTGCTTGACCTCCCAACTTCTTCCTTCCTGGGTGTGGTCACCTGGTTCTTAGTGTTATGGCGATGTTCCTCCACTTGATGGGATATAGACCCCTTAAGACATAGCAAGGTCAGGCTTACTCACTGAGGCGACTAGGTGTCAGGGAGGCTGCATTCGGCTTACTCATTGAGGCGACCAGGTATCAGTGAGGTTGCATTCTAATACAGTCAGTTACCCTCAAATACAAACTATTTAATGGGAAAGGTTCGCATAACATGGAAATCTTACCATTATTTGCAAAGTTATATTTAGTCAAAATTCCCCTTTTCGCATCAAATAACTTCCCGCTACTTCTGGTTTCCGAATGGTTGAAATATAAATTCGAAACCGTTTCCTTGTTATACTAAATTCTGAGATATGGATATTTGGAGATATGGATATTTTGGCAACTATAAAATGGAACCGTTCACTATCAAAGCTTTACTGAAATGTATTTAACTTTTATTAATATTTAACGTGTGTGTCCCATTCACCCTCCCCCAACTGAAACGATGTCTTATACATAAATAGGGCTTACGTTTTACTTGAAATAGATGTTGAGATGGCATGGTATATTGGCCGAGTAAAATTTTGTACATGATGTAAGAGGAACTGAAGTGTCAGAAAGGACCAAATATTTCTGAGTCTGGCGAGCAAAAAGAAATACAAACACATGTCTTCTGGAAACTTCAGTGGATCTGTACGTAGCATGCACTGTCAATTTTCGTCACTTTTCAGATTTTAGTTTTGCCCTTACGATTGACGGTAGTCCATCCACATGATCAGTCTGTTAATTTCCAACCCACAAGTTGTGCGGCATTTGTAAAAAGGGTAGATGCTGCGGATAACCATCGTGATTGAGTTGATTCCGATGACCACATTAACCATTCCTTCTCTGTTCTACAGCCTTTAAGAAGCCAGATCACATATTTTAAAGGCACTACCGCAGCGGTTTCGATAGTTGCGATAGTCGCAGACGAGCTCCAAGGCTATTTACATTGTTCTAAATGGGTGTTGCAGTACAAAGGGTGTTTTGGATACTTCACATCATCTACGGATTATATTCGCTTCTTTTTCTGACTGGAAAGGCTAGTCATTACCACCTTATTTCATAGGTTTTCCATTAATTCAACTTCTAATAATAGAACGAATGGGAAGATATAAGTTAGTAGCTTATATGCAACCACTGGGTGAAATTTCAATCCACTAAAATTACGTCTCGCTTCCGGCATCCTCTTATGAATGAACCGCAAGATATGATCTCACGGACTCCATTCAACCCTCCTCTCGCCTAAGTGCTACCATCAGAAACCCGTCCTCTTTTATTTCAGTCCTAATCCTGCATAAAAACTCCAGTATTTTCAGGTGGTAATGTGCCACTTAATGTCTGAGCCAGACATGTTTTTTATCCATGAACCTCAGATAACGGAGAGATGTATTGATGTTCTTCCACACCAATCCAGCTCGTAATTATTTGAGCTGCCCTTTTTGAACTTTTTCGATCAAATGCTAGTATAGGTCCCCCCCCCCCTCTATAAGGGAACCATCGAAGGCAAAACGTTGCAATTCTAACTGACAGTCAGGCGATTATCATGGCACTCAAACCGAACTAGATGAATTAAAAGTTGGTATAGTCATGCCTGGAAAAATTGAACGCCCTTGGCTTATACAACAAGATCTGGACACTCCGGCCCATATTTGTATAGTGGACAATAAAGGCGAAGAAGAATCAGCAAAGAAAGAAGCAAAAAAGCGGTCTCCAGGGATCAGAACCTTTCAATGAGTTCACGAAAAGGTCCATGACAATTAGGTACGAGGATCATGGGTGAAGAGGACTATACTGGAAACTAAATTATCAGCTAGGGAAGGTAGCGATATCTGAAAAACATTGTCTGCAGATACTGTGAGGAGGCATGAAATCTTCGTATATATTATGAAGGATAGAAGAACGCATTTAGAACTAGGCTGGGGGGACTGATTAATATACTGTAGTTATGATAGGCACATTATACCATCAAAAGAGGAAAATCGTTCTCCAAGACGCAATGCATACCCCCTTGATTGCTATAATTATTAAACCCTGTCCACCGCCTACAGACACGCTACTTCCAGGGCGGAGTTGAAACAACGTCCTGGAAGAGGTAAGAATTATGATATTTATTGGAAGCTTATAATTTTTGAACTGACGATATCGTCTAATACCGCTATATTTTGGATGAAATCTTTACTTTCTATGTTACAAAACGATCTTGGTACTTAAAATATCAGTCAATTCGGTCTATCCCGTTAAGGTATGCATATCCGTATGTAAATAGATTTACAGACTGCTCAAGTCCGCCAAGAGAAAGACATAATTTGTCATTAACTGTCGAAACTTATCTATAAACATTTCCGCAAATCAAACTATAAATATCTAAATTAGCATAATTAAAATGTATAAAATGCAACGAACTTTGACCGGCTCAACTTCTGAGCCTTTTATCCATGGCAATTATAGTAGATCCGAAAAAGAGCTTATGGTTTGACTTAAAGTTTTAACTATTTAGAAAACAAACTGAAAACGTCACTAATTGTTAATCGGCTTTTTCCTTCTAAGATCCAACGACAGCGGCTTACGTCAATTTTACACACAATCAAATCAACAAAAGATAAATAATTTTCTACTTTCAGCGTTGATTGGGTTAATCCCAGAAATCTGAAGAGTTTCAAAGTTTGGATTTGGTTGTTTTTTTTTTCTTTGTTTGTACTTCGGATAATAATAATTCCTAAATTATTATATATTTGGTTTCAGATAATTTAGTGGGTCTGCCGTGCTTCACGTCAATTTAAGTGCGTTTAAAGCTAATTAAAATTCTGTGGGAATGCATTGGCACTTTCCAGAGTGAAGACGTACAAAAAGCCACTTGTCTGTCTAACAGTATTTCGCGGAATATACCCGCAAATAGATACTTCAGATATCCAGGTTAATATATTCAAATTGCAGGTTTATTTACATTCAGCGCAGCAAGTCTTATATAAAGCACTCGCGAATCTGAGTAATTTAAGTTGGACAATGAATAGAAATCTGCTTGGAATCTTCCATGAATTTCGTTGCTAAGGATGCGGAGGTTCGGCAAGGGCAGCCATAACAATGCTCGCAAAATTGGAAATTGCCTTGATTTGTTCAGTCCGATTAAATTACCTCTTCCGTGACGTACTTATTCGCATTCTCCTTTGAAAGTGTTGTTAAACTGAAATTTATGCGAATATTGATTTGTTATAGAAAGTCCAGCGAAGAGAATCTGGAATGCTTTGTCTTTCGGTAAGTGGCCATGGAAATTTATGAGAAGTTATAAACCGAATACTTGGCATTTTTTTGCATATAATTCATGCTAAGCATCCAAGCATCCCCTGGTCATTCGCCTTGAAAGTATCGGGGATTATACTACATCTCTGAGCCCTGTGATTTACAGCCTGAAAGCGACACGTAATCGGTTTATGCAAGTGTTGACTTCAGAGCTGATTTGCAGTTTTGCAGCGACTTTGAGATGTTTGGCTAATCCCGAGGGCAAGCATTCGGTTAACCGTTTTATAACAATGATATACTAAAATTAGCATATGTAAGTACTCTTTTTGGGGATCCTCTTAATTTATCATTCCATTCGCGATTTATTAGTGAAGAGCGTCGAATGAATGAGATCATTGTATCTTGTATCTGCAATCTGAGTCATTGGTAAGGTTGCGTGAGATGGTGTGGTACATGCTAAATAGAAATGAGTAAGCGACAGTCTTGGAAGATTTATGATCTAATTGACTGATTGAAGAGTTTCCGAATAGCATATAAAATTTGGGTGGAAAATGGATCCTGTGATTGATAAATCTCTACATGCATCTCATCGAGACATATAAGCAAATTTGGTCATACATTCAGAGTCATTTTACGGTACCTTCCTTAGTTAAATGATTTGGACGTCCCCATTTGAAGATGTACAATTTGCTCCGACCTCTCACTCGCATATCTTAACAGCAGAACTGGGAAATCTTGAAGTATCCTTGGGGAATACTGTGCTAGTTTTCCTTTAAAGCAAAATGATTGTTCCTCCTTTTCTTGCGTTTGAGCATTGAGATGCTATGTACACTTTCCTACTGGTGCACAATTAAATGTATTTCACTTTAGTGGATCCGATCAGTGGGAACATTTTTGTACCTTATATCGTATGTGGGCTGCACTATTACCAAACAGAGAAGTGTATTCTGAGTCATTTTGAAGAACAATTTTCCCTTCTTTGTTCGGCTGACAGAAAGTAGGAAATTATAGACGAGCGGGAATAGCATTTGTTGGAACTCTTGGATGAGGCATAAACCGAGTAAGATAATTTCAATTATAGTTAGTTTGAATGCTGTAAATACGATTGAGTGTTTTTCTAATTTCCTTGTAACAGAAATATGGTTGATTACCATTGTTTCATTGGTAGTCAGTTTCGAAGAGGAAATGCGAAACGATCAAGGAGGAAAATGGAAAGGAGGATAGGAGTGGACAATCCTCAAACATGAACATCGCATTCGAACGAACATTTTCAAGGAAAGAAGAATCACTTTATTTCGACGAATAGTTTTGGATTAGATGGTAGAAATTGCTTTGTGGGCGAATCGGTAATAGAAATCCTTAAAGTTCTGTAAAAGTAACATACTTAAAAAATTTGTTACAGACGGGTAGGATGTTGTCCAGGGCAGAAGCAATTCATCAGACGCTATCTCTGCCCTGGGAGCAGCGTGAATGTAAAGGTGTAGTTCGCTCACTTGTGCTAATTGTGCTAATTATACCCTGGAGAAAATCGATTTTGCAAATTATATCCAGGGGAATAACCAGGCTACTCTGAGGTCGTAGTCCTTTGAAAATCATCCAGAAATGTAGAAACACATTGAATTCTACTTCTAGATTCAATAAGGTCGAAGTACCCGGTCACTGTGGTGTAGATAGCACTGGCTAAGTCTATCTTCAAAGGCTGGGAGCAAGCTTTTCATAATGACAGGAAGGAAAGACTGAAAGGTGTACAGAACCCGTGAAGTATTTTCGAGGTGAATGCCTTGCCTATGGGCCCATCAGATACGAGATCTTTGGTGGTGATGTGTTCCACTTACAACAGGTAGCATCACATCCACTAACAGAGAAATCCTACGATAGATAAACGTATCAGGGATATTTTATTAGACGGCAATAGGACACTACTCTCTGGTTGCTCAGAGGCTATGCATTTCCTCAACTTCAAACATACGCAAAACATGCACATACGATTGGCATGAACATAGAAGGGAAATGATGAAAAGCCTGACAAAATAGTTATGGGCTGATATGGTGCTTGGTGATGAAACCCCTTGACTAGCCCTGAATCAAGCGTACGATTGAGAAAACTGAGGAACTCCATCTATATAAGCGAGTTCCATCATGGAAAAGAGCAAAAGAAAAGAACTGAAAGGAAATCGTTCATACACCTTGCCAGCTGTGTCAGTTGAATTTAGATTGCTCTGTGGCGACGAAAGATTTAAAGCGATTCGATTGTACCACGGACTCAAAATCAACCGCTAGTGAGTGGTTGGCGGTAGATCTCCGCCCATTGATTTGAGAACCATTTAACAGTTCGTCGGAGTTAGTGATTTGAATTTTTTTTTTCAACTTTTGAGTTCGATTTTTCCTTTCTTTTGTTTTTTTTTGTGTTGGGCTCTTTTTTAGTTATTTTTTATATTGTACTCTTTTTGGGTAGGAAGGTACCTAAAAAATGCTGGACTCCTGTCTCATAATGACTGCAGACTAAAACACCCCCTACAGTGTCTAGGACTATAATCCGGAACCGGGGTTTGAAGTATTACCTCAGGCCACCGAAAAGTGATTGCGATGGCACTCCCACCTTCTGTAGGAAAAAAATACTTGGCAGTCATCATCCATTACATCCTTGCAAAAACCACAATCGGGCGACCGTGATTTCCCGATTGTGTACAGGTGATATTGAAAATACCCATGCCCGCTTAAAAGCTGGGTTAGGTAATACTCAACCTCATGGTACTTCCGATTAAACCATAGTCGCACGTCTTTTATGATATGCGCGGTCCACCTATCCCTCTATTCTCTGTCCCAAATTGCTGCTCTTTCGTCACAATCGACAGCTTCCTTGCCCTTTCTGAGGTACATAAACCTCCACTCGGTAGCATGGAGAACGATCGAAATAATTCTCATTATAGCTGGCTCCGAGCCGGTACGATAAACGGACACAATTCGCAGAGCTCCTCGTCTTTGTATTTGCGCTAAGCGCTTGCGGTACATCTCCTTGCTGAGGAAGTCAGCCCATATTTCAGAACCGCAAAGAAGTGTCCAGGTAGCTGAGTGGTTAGAGCACAAGGCTGCCGTACGGAAGGTCACGGTTCAAATCTCGCTGGGGACAGTGGGATTTGTATCGTGATTTGACGTCGGATACCAGTCGATTCAGCTGTGAATGAGTACCTAAGTTAAATCAGGGTAATAACCTCGAGCGAGCGTAATGCTGACAACATTGCCTCTTACAGCGTTCTGTAGTGTACCGTTACGGTCTTGAATGAAGTGCTCTAACACACTTGAAGGCCCTGATCCAATATGGATTGTTCCGCCAACGATTATTATTATTATTATCGAATGGTGATAGCGATAGCGCTCCCACGTTCTGCAGACGAAAAAGGCGTGAGAGGCATCACCCATCACACCCTTGCAATGAACGCAGAATGGTGATCGTAATTTCCCGATTGTGCACTGGTAACATTGTAAATACTCATGTCCACTGAGCAGCTAGGTTAGGTACTACGGATTGAATCACAGCCAGACATCTTTTATGAGATGCGCGGTTCATCTACCACTTGATTCTTTTTCCGAATATTGCTGCCATGGGCAGAGGGGTACGGGTTATCTCGTCACAAGCGGCAGCTTCCTTATTTCCTTTGCCCTTTCTGAGGTACATAAACCTCCACTTGGTAGCATGGAGAACGATCAAAATAATTCCCATTACAACTGACTCCGAGCCGCTACGATAAACGGACATAATTTGCAGAGCTCTTGCTCTTTGTACTTGCGGTAGGCGCTTGCGATACATTTTTTTGCTGAGGAAGTCATCCCATATTTCGGAACTGAAACAAGGACAGTCTGAACTGCACTCATCAGCAAGCGAGGTCCACTGGATAAAAGAACTCCAATACAGGACATCAGCCAGCAAATCGCAAACATTCTAACCGCAGCCTTGTCTACGGTGTTACGAATCTGCTCGAAGAAGCTTCGACAAGACCATGATTTCACTAACCTGAATAGGGAAAACTGTGGGAACCTTCTCATTGGTCAGCACAACGATTTCGGCTTCCTCCAGAGCTTGGGAAAATCCATGTTCAGCCGTCCGTCTGATTACTCACCGCCTGAAAATTCCCAGTGTGCACTTTTCTTCTTCAGTGCCGCGACATCATCCGCGTATCCGACCAGATGTTTGATCAGCCATCTCGAGTAGAAAACTATCGTATAGGGCTTTCCACGTCCAGACCAAGGTGAGATCCCTGAGGCGACCGTGATGTGGTCGTCATTCTGCGCTCTTTCCTGGGCTCGGTCCTTTAAATAGTTCTCTATATCCGCAATATCTAGCCTGGAAAATGGAAACGATTTAACAGTGCCTCAAGTATGTCGTACCATCTCGTTGAATTGAAGGCGTTTCTTATGTCTAGGGTCACAATGAGTACCACTCTCCAACAATGGCGACTGTGTGTCTCAGCCTGTTTCATCGTTTGGACTACCTCCTCAATATCATCAATTGTCGATCGCCCCGCTCTAAAATCATATTGTGTTGGTGAGTAGTCTTCTGCAACAGGGATTGCATCAGCCAATCTTGGCTTTATATGCTTACCTGCTGTGTTCAGAGTAGGATACGCTGACGGTGCCTCGGGGTCTCCTTTGCCCATCCTAATCTTCCCACGGGAAGAAAAACGCCAGTTGTCAAACATGCATTGAATGCGTCGTGTAGTAAGTTCAGCTTGTATTTACGTACGAGTTCCAGTACTTCGCTGGGAATACCTATTAGCTCTGATGCTCTTTTGGACTCTTTCATGGAGAAGACCGCCTCCTCTAATTCCATTGCAGTGAGGAATGGGCATTCCTCGGTACTCACTCTTTGATAAACAGCATCAGCTCGGAAGTGGTAGACGTTAAGAAGGTCCTACACGATTTCTTTTTCTTCGCTACTCCATCCGAGTTGACGCTATCGATAAAGGAGTTAGTACTGAGCAATGCCCACTCTTCTGTTCTGTGCTGACTTAAGACTCCAACGGTCACAAAGAGATAAAGAGATATCTGATTAGGAAGGAATATATTGTGGTTTGTCTCTCCATTGCCTCCATGCGTGTGGTCGAGCCGTCATTTTTTGGTTTTCTCAATTAGTTCCACGTGTGGTTTCCATAAATTCAGATTCTGATGTGATCCTAGCGCATTACGTATAAGACACGTGAAGTTGTGTACACTGAATGTAAGAGACTCCTCCATGTAGCTCAGCCCGGCTAGCAAAGAGACGTGCAAACATGAGTTTTCGGACACTTTACTGGAGTTAACTTCATGATCAACTTTCGCTAGTCAAGGGAAATAGACTTTTAGGATTCCAGTCAACTCGTTGGGGTGCGCCGTCTCCACGTACTCAAGTAAAGGGATCAGACCCGAGTCTTTAAGGACTCATCTGAAGTGGCCTTTGCACGAAGCCTCATCGCAGGTTGTCTGGCACCATTGGAGCCAGGATGGCGCAGGAGAGAATTACGGGAGGATGTGCTCGCTGCCCGGTTATTTGCGGTTGATCCCATTCTGCGAGCTTAATGGTGGTTGCTATCGTCACTACAGACAGAGGATCTCATAATTCGCCTTTTGAAAATTAGCAATTATCGTCGAGATGCGACCACATCTAACTACAGTTTCATCGAGGTGGAGTACTCTATTATGCTAGCTAGTTATAGGGGCCAGATCCTTTGCATTTTAGTTTCGGCAAAATTTCCTTGTCTTAGGACGGAGTGTTTAAACTTCCACCGGAATGGGCCTTAAAACTCATATATAAACCCAAAACAAAGGTAGAAATGTAGATATCTAGCCCATTCATAGGACAAATTAAGCAAACAGGTTGACTTCTACAAGTTCACATCCCGCCAACTAGCTGTTTCGATCGAGATGAGGGAATCATAGTCATCAACGGAGGCCTTAATAAGGACCTCCAGATATCCACTTTTTGCAACGGAGTCTACCAATTTGATAACCCTTAAAGCTGTCTGGGTAAACCACTTCACTCGTTCGACAATCATTTACGACCTCGAGATGTGACCTCTCATTGTTCCATTTAAAGGATAAAGCAGGACAAAAATCCGAAGGGGTAACTGCGATAGTCCACCCCACTGTTTCAGTATTTTCATCAATACTAAGCACAGATGGGATCATAAAAATTGGCAGTTATACAACGACAAGGAAAAGCTTGGATGTACAAATGTTCAGCCAAAAGTCACCCCCAAAAACACTCAAGACACCCGCGTCACCGCTGTCTCCATTCCCAAAAACAAGAGGGGCATAAGGCTAGTCAGTGAAAGTTTGGGTGGATTAGTAAGGTACTGGCCGAATAGTAAATGATCAGACCTTGGGCCAGCATATGATCGTCATAGCTGAGCGTCCCAAAGAGTATTAATTTGAACTGGCTATGATGTGAAGGAGTGTGGCTATAAGGAATGTCGTGGAAGCCACAAACTTTTATCGTGAAGCAAGAAAAATTACCATAGACAATTTTGTGTAGAGGTCGACCCTTGAGGGGCGCCTACATAGAAATGGAATCACTTCAGGGCTATTTTCTCCCAGGGGTAACGAAAGTCTTTTAAACCCTAGAACTCTAAACTAGTAGTAACAAGGATGTTTGCAGCAGGATAGGAGACGCCTTTTAGTTTAGATCCGTTCAAGGCATGCTGAACAGATTGGATCTCTCCTGCGTCATGCAAACGCCAACGGCTGGTACTATTGCCTAAAGCAGGTAAGCAGGTGGTGAAACATCATTGTACCGGTCTAAATGCCACTTGGATACGAGAAAATGTTGGTACAAGCACCGTATAAAAGAGTACTGCCTGTTGCAGGGAGGTTGGGAATCATTTCCACCATCATTTGTCTTCCACAAAGCAAGACCTATTGTTGAAAGGGTAGTACCGAGTAGTATCGAGTAGTACCGAGAAGTATGTATCAGTTATGACTCCTAATGAGCGAAATGTGGTTCAGACCAATCCCTACGAATATCTCTCTCTCGGACGATGAAACTGAAGCTGAACAGCGACACTATCACTTTAAACGGTTGGACTATCCTTCAAATACTATCCGAAATGTACTTGCACCAAAGTATCCGACCTCAGGATGATACCACGTGTCAGAGGCGTGATCTAGTCAAACGCTGTTCATAGCCAAAACCGTGACCTCTATTCTGTATTGCGTTGAAAAGATGAGCATAGTTTATAGAAAGACTATACTGAGAGAGTGTACCTTCAGAAACATCTCAGCCAATGCGGCCTACTGGAATGGTGACGAATAAGGTCATGTGCATGTTTATTCGGCAGGCGGAAAGCTTTAAAAGGAAGAAATCTTTAAATGTTAGAAAACAACAATGGCAACGATAAGTAGAAAAGCCGTTGAACTCAGAGGCTTTATATCTTTATATCAATCTTTAGATGCAGAGAATGGTTTTGAATTGGCCAGTTCGCCTAATGGTTCTAAATGCTACTCTGTCGCGAGAGACGCAGAGCCAGTCTTCTTTTATTGCCCCATCCTAGTTGTGGCAAGATGCTCCGCCTGGCGGATAATGCCAATCATCTATAAAGTCACCCCACCAAGTCCTGCATTTTCAAAATTTCTTGGAAGCAATCTCCTGTCAGCCCTAAAATTCAAATTTAAGGTGTACTACCAACGAAAGGATAGGAAACACAGCTCCGGTAAGTAGCACGTTTTTCACAAACAGGCGGGAGTCTATAGATAAATTACTAGGGCTCAGGAGATGAACGCAAATAGAAGAGGAGTTAAGTTTGAAACCCAGCTATTGGTACTTTTAATCGATCGACCAAAAACGAAGTTTCCCGCCGGATTTAACTAGTTTCCTAAATCCCTTTTTAGGTAGCTAATAGTTTTTGACTCCACGTTGGGTATCATTTGCAACGAACTAGAAAGAGGAAGGTGGACAAAAGCATCCCTCGTGGCAGTCAGACAGGTACAGGTACAACATTCGGTGCGGATTTTGTTACTTTACCCCTGGGTTCATTGATGTTGATTCGCTTCCGTTACTGCTTCATATAATTTGGTCTGGGTGTAATTACGAAATTGTATTGTAGTTAAGGAAGAGTGGGTATACCACTTTCTCGAAACTTCGATGCCTTTGTTATTTCTGAGACACAAATGTTAGAGATTCTTCTAAGTACTACAAGGAGTAAGCAACATGCAGACAATTACAAAAATAACAAAAGAAGATGGTAGTGCCTCTCTCTAATACCCAAATTAACTAACTTCTTTTCAAGAAATTATTGGCCCACTTTAGAAGTCGATAGTCAGAATTATCCATTAAATGCTAGATGTGTTCTCAATCTTGCCATAAACACCTGAATATGCCAATTTTTATCTCTTTTATAGTAGCCAACTATCAAACTAAGCCATCTATCGGAACGGAGATTCTCATTACTTTTCCAATTTAATTAACTGCACAAAGACCTCCAGCCCGTGCATCATTCTCACGCTACTTTGTCAATTCGACCTCCATAGTCTCCAGCATTCTATCACTTAGTGTTCTCATGATTTTCACAGATTGTAGATTGATGAATTTCCTCAAGTTGAAATAGTCATCACGATAGCTGCACAAATCTAAAAATTTCCAAATAAAATTATTTCTCGCAAACTAAAAAGATCAAGATCAGAGCAAATAGTTTCATTATACTCTGGGGGCGACTAATTGCCTCTTTCCTCCTTTCCATGGTGGATTCTTTGCGAAAATTTCATTGGTCCACCTTCTTTTGTACTAATCATGGGCTTACTTTCAGATTGAATTTGAATTTGGGATTCTTTAGTTCAATCTATTGTACTTGGAAGATACAAGAGCCTGGTAATATGGGAAAATGGGAACATGATCGAGATTTGAGCTCTGGCGGATGTAATCGGCTCAAAAAACTCAGTACATCGCATTCAGTATTTGTTTGTTGCGCATTGAAGGTGGTCTCGCTAATCTGGAGTCTTATAATTAGACTTTATAAAGATGAATTCACCTGCATTGGGTATGAAGTACGGATACATGAAGAACGAAAAAAACTTTCACGACATAGACAAGAGTCTGAACCTGGCAAAGGTTCTCACGTAACCATTTCGCGTTAAGTAAATTTTTCAGTAAAAATCAGTACACACGATTTATTCATTGTGGATTAGATCCATTTCACTTTGTTTTATCGTGCAAATATCCAAACTGTGTGAAGTGAATTTAATAGAATCAGATACGGGAGAAATTCAGATTGATTCTTGAAACTAGTTTAAATTTTTTTCTCTAGTTAGTCAGGAGTTGCTTTTGTTCTCTCCTTGCCAAAGAGTATCGCTCGCGTTGATAAGACCTGGAACAATCTATCACCATAGCATATTGAAAGGTACCAACGTAATTATGTATTAATTAACGGTGACAGTATGAAAGATAAACAATTAAAAGGATCAACATGAAAATTAGTCGTTGAAACCAAAACCTTGTTAAAATCGGTCTACTGTCTCTTTATCTATGTCTGTTTGTCACACCCATTTCTTAAGAAACGGCTACTCCTATTGATACGAAATTTGGTGGGAAATTGTAACTGTGAATTGTAAATCCCCTAGAATTCACTGAGTAACATCATTCCACGTTGAGTTTAAGGAGGGGCCATGTTACGTCACATGCGAGTGAGGGGTGTTCACTTTTTAGCACCGAATGTAGTGATGTGGGGTATCAAATAAAGGGTCTCGATTGGCACTTTTCGAAACAGATATTAGTTTTAAAAAGGGGAGGAGTGCTGAAGTCTGAAAATGGTCAATTGTTTCAAAGACCGGTTCTCAGAAACTGCCCAAATTAAAAATCTCAAAAAAGATCATAATTGTCCGTGCACATCCAGGCCTCAAAATACTCCCCGTTACGTTATCTGCACAAACAAACTTAATAATAGTATTGTATATCATTATATTATGAAAATTTAGTGCGAATCCCCCTTAAGTTCATCCTAGATCGGTAAGATTGCAGTAAGATAGATTTTGATATGAGACATCATACTGGAAAGTTTGGTGGAAATACTGGTTATAATAGGTGAAAGTTGCCTATCTCACGTCAAATTATCACTCCTCACGAGATAAAATGTCAGTACCACATCGAATTGAATATCGGGTATATTTGGCGTATATACACTACGAGCTAGATGCAAGTGGAACCATCGTACCACCAAATATTCTTGCATAAAACATCAACAAAAACCTTTCGGTTTTCCAATTTGTTACCTTCGATTAGAGGTAGTTGTAGTTGTGGTAAACTCACAAGTGAATTGTTTTGCAAAAGTTCTAGTCCTTGCAACTTAAGACTGAGATATTTCTGTCCTATTACTTTTCTGAGTGAATCATGTTTTGTCTATGCGTTGAACGCCAAGTTGGATTTGAATTATTCGGATTTTCATTCTTTCTGGAACTATGATCTTGTGTTCTTAGTTATTTTACCTTATTCAAATACTTTTTGTTTTGTGGGTCAACGCTATCAACCAATGCCAATGAAATTAACCAAAAAGCCGGCCGAAACAATGGTAGCTTGATATGATACGATGGAGATTTGAAAGCCTCGCATTTGCACCCAGATCAGGCATTTCTTCTTGTTTTTCTTCAGCCTTTGTCCCGTTCACAAGCGGGGTCGGCTCGTCGTGATCGGCTTTGCCATTTCGCTCTATCGAATGCCTCATTTGGGTGCAATCTCGAGGCTTTCAAATCCCCATCTAGCGTATCAAGCCACCGTTGTTTAGGTCTGCCTTTTGGTCGTTTACCATCGACTTTGATGTTCAGACCAATCTAAGCAAGTGAATTCTCGTTGGAAAGTAATCGGATCGGACAGTAATTTGAACATTCTGCTGGGCTACCTTTCTTTTTCCATATTGGAACAGTGGTACTTTCTTGCCAGTCAGATGGTGTTCTTCCTTCCTGAATAACCCGGTTAAAGAATTCACTGAGCCACAGCGTTGGGTCCCAGCTCTTCGCTTTCCAGAGCTCAGATGCGATGTCGCCAGGTCCTGTTGCTTTCCCCGATTTCATTTGTTTTATTGCCTCCAGATCAGGCATTTGATAGAACCAAACGGCGAAAACGGGACAGAGGCTGAAGAAAAACAAGAATTGAACACTACCTTCCCAACTTAGATTCTTGTTTTTGACCTCTTGGCAAGGGTTTTCATTATCACTCCCCGAGTTGGATTGATCTGGTTCGATTATCAGCTCTTATCGCAAGTCTACACACATCAAATTGCAAATCAACAGGGCCGCCCACCCCACCGGATATAACGTATGTAATTTACAAAAATGGTGACAAATATGTCAAATATTATGACGAACCCAAACAATATCTGAACTTCTATTATTCACCATTTGAATGTCAAGTACGCCCGCTTAATTCCATTCCGCGGATAGAATCTTTGGGCTCTTAGAACTGGACTTTGATGGCAAACAAACTATCTTAACCTGCTAATTGATTCCTTGTCTAAGTGAAAAGAATGGTCATCCTAACCATACAGAGAGGCTTCCGACTACTCTTGTCCAGATGCGCACCCTTTTGTGGCATCGATCATCAAATTAGTACCGGAACAACCTTCGGTCAGTCTGACCAATCACAAGGTACTTCACTATCTACCATCGGAAGGGCGAGAACTTAAGAGAGGTGGTTGCCTGTGATGAACGTCAACGCACCCTTACCGAGAGGCAACTTTCTTGTCAAAATGAGCCAACGGGCAGATGGACTGTTCGGCTCATTTAGACCCCTGATTGAACCGAACGCACGGTGAGATTGATTACTTCCTTACCTAACTTCTAAGTGGGCATGGAGGTTTTTAGTCTTACCTGCACAGGATTGGGAAGGCGCGATCTTCTGATTGTGTGTTCTGCAATGGAGTGGCGGACGACACTGAACACACCTTTTTCTCTTGCGAGAAATGGGACGGCTTTCGTCAGTAGCTTTATGCAGACACAGGGGAGCTCTTTCCAGACATCATTGTCAGCGAGATGCTAAAGAGCGCTGGCAGCTGGAATCGTATTGCGCATTATGTTCGGACTCTTCTTATTGCGAAGAAGATTAAACTCGACCCGCGGAGGGATCGGATGGTAAGGGGTTCTCTGAGCTGACAACTATTATACCTTCCTCCTCCCCCCGTCAAGCTGAACTGTACACCTTCTTTTTCTTCTTCAGCCTTTGTCCCGTTCAGAAGCGGGGTCGGCTCGTCGTGATCGGCTTCGCCATTTGGCTCTATCGAATACCTGATCTGGGTGCAATCTCGAGGCTTTCAGATCCCCATCCAGCGTATGAAGCCACCGTTGTTTAGGTTTACCTTTTGGTCGTTTTCCATCGTGGTTCAAAACCCAATATGCATTTAAGCACTCGCTCGTTATCCTTTTTATATTTTATCACAATGAAACCATTATAGATATATCCAATAGGTGATGAAAAGAATGTACTTACAATATTGAAGTTATAAAAACAAGGCATTTTGGGAAAGTTTAGCAAGCTTCCGGCTTATCCAGAAGTTTCCGTAGGAACTCACCTGGAAATAAAGAAAATAAAGAACATTGTTACATAAATGTAGTTATATGTGCATGAAATATTAACTTTTATGAAATTTGTATACATTTTGGTTCGTGTTCTGCCTTTTTATAAAATTTGAATGATGTTGTACGATTCTGTGTAAAGCTAGAAGGGATTGCCAGTTCAGGCTTCAGAAATGTCAAACTACCCACTTTAATGTGATATTGTCATTCAGAATTTTGGGTTGCAGTAAATTTACACGAAAAAGATAATTTTGAGCGACTGACCAAACCTGGGGATATTATGCTACGTACTGCAGCCTATATTGCTACATTTTTATAACTCTAGGATAAATTTAAGGGGGGTCTCTAATTAATTTCCAGAAAACATACTGTAACATACTGTTATTCACCTAATTTGAGTAGATATCGGTAAGGAGAATATTTTGTGGCCTGAGCATCGTGCAGAGCCAGTTTCTTGATTTTTTCTTTAAAATTTTTCTGTTGGGTCGTTTTTTGAGAATGGGTTCGTTAAAGAAATCATCAATTTCGATCTCCTGCACTTTCCGCCTTCCGAACAAATGTCAAAGCTACGAAAAGTATTATACTAATCGTGATCTTTCATTTGATATTCCACATGACTACATTCGGTGAAAAAAAAAGCCATCCTCCTTTTGCGTGTATGAGGACCGCCCCCCTTCAACGCAACGTAGTAAGATAAAACTGCTGAGTGTGTAGGCGATCACAACTCTCTTCCTTCTCACCAAATTTTATGTCAATCGGTATAGCCGTTTCTGTGAGAAGTGCATGTGGCAGACAAACAGACATGGGGACAGTCAGGCGGATGAACAAGTGAATTTTTTTTTTGACTTCCATATTCAACTGAAAGGTTCGGTTCGACACTGTGTTGTGTGGCTCAACCCACATCGTTGTAGATTATCATAGTTAGGCACGCCACTTTTGTTGTAAAGGTCTACATTTATCCTTTTTTCCGGAAGTAGTTTTAGAATATGGTAGCTTTAGTAGACAGTGGAACTGGAAGTCCGTTGCCTATGTTGGCTTTGTGAAGATAACGTATTCAAACTGTCAACTGCCTGTTTTTGTATTATTTTTGGGCCAAGGGTCGGTAATTTCTATCTCTTCGCCCGCCTCTGTGAAAAATCGCAGGGTTTTGTGCCCTTGCTGAGCTTCCAAACTTACTGAATCTTCTTTAGCGAATGCACTTTCAAAGCTTTCCATGAAGATTTTGTACGGAAATGGTGAGGGTAGACTGCCCATTTCTGCTCCGGTAATCGTAGGCGCAACAGTCTAATTGGATCAGGGCCTGGAAGCGTGTTTGAGCACTTCATTCAAGGCTGTAACTGCCGCAACAATATACTGTAAGAGGCAAAATGATCAGGATTCAGATCGCCCGTGATTGTTACCCTAATTTGATTCAGGTACTCATCCACAGTCAATTGGTATCTGGCATCCAGTACCGATACAAATCTGTCTGCCACCAGTGAAATTTCTAGGTCCCTGGGGGTGTCGACCTTCGACGTCATGTGTCGGGAAGGTGGCCGCGGTTTCGAAACTTACTTAACCCTGCTCTGATATTCAGTACAGGGTTTAGGGAAGTCCAGGAGGACTAAAAGTAAGAGCTGTGACTACGACGGATCGTCGTGAGCCTTTAGCGTCCAGTGCCAACAGCTTGCCCTCCAAGGAGACTCGGAAGTATTTTATAGCGAATTACGCGGCCAGCAGCTCCCGATCGTAGACGCTGTAATTACATTGAGGTGGTTGTTTCGTAAAAAAGCTCAACGGTTAGCAGTTGGTGAAGAGCGGCGCCTACCGCTGTATCTCCATCGACGAACACAGCTGCGAGTGCATCTGGCTGAGGAAGTGCCATCAGTGTTACATGAACAAGTTGTTGTTTGACAGTCACAAAGGCATGAACGGCCTCAGCAGTGGGAGTCTTTGGTTTTGAGCCCAGACAAGTAGGCGTTAAGGATCCCTTGGTGATGAGCGGCCTTCGGCAAGAAACGACGATAGAAATTTAACATGCCCAAGAACCTTCGCAGATCCTTCACCGTGGTTGATAAAGGGAAAGCTCTTAATTACCACAACTTTTTCTGGGTCAGGTTGGCTACCGTCAGAGGTTATTAAGTGATCGAAAAATTTTACCGGCTTCTGTAGGAATCTGTCTTTTTTAACGTTTAGGACTAGGTCAGTCCTCTAGGAGACGTTGAATAATGCATTTGAGATGGTCCAAATGCTCAGATTCGGAAGAAGAGGCTACCAAAATATCATCCATGTAAACGAAACAGAAATTTACGTTTCGTAGCACAGTGTGGATGAATCTCTGAAATGTATGCCTAACGTTGCACAAGTCTAATGTCATCCAGGTGAACTTGAAGAGTCTGAAAGGTGTTTCGGTATGCCTTTGGGAGCAACGGCGATTTGGTGATACGCCTTGGCCAGATATAAGGTCATGAAAATACCGCAGTAGTTTGTCATCGAATGCCCAAAATTATGGATGAGTGGAATAGGATACCGGTGGGGAATTGCCTGGGCATTCAAACGTCTGTAATCTCCGTCTGTAATAAATACCCTGTTTGTTCTTGTTGTTGTTGAGATCGTCGAACTCCTTCCTTGCAACAGCTAGCTTCTGGAATGATAGAGGACGCACCTTTGAAAAGATCGGGGAGCCGGTAGTGTTGATGTGGTGCTGCACATCGTGTTCTACTGGCTGGGAGAAACTACTTTTAGTAGTGATGTTGGGATATTTTTGGAGGAGTGCGTGGCTACATTATCGAAAACAATGGAAAGAGTGAGTGAGAGTTCAAGCAGGTGAACTTTAAAGAGGTTGCGAAGTCCATTAAGGTTCTGTTCTGTAGGTCCACCAACAACCCATAGTGAGGCAGGAAGTCTGCGTCTTAAATGGGAGTACAAATGCCTGCCAAAAGGAAACGCGATCAAAACGTTCGGTGCAGTTCGTCGTCCAGTACCTATAGCTGTAAGTGCAGATGGGAGAGGAGTTCGCGGCAGCCAGTTCCGCGGTATCAAGGTGTTTGGACGGGATTTGGGGAGAACCGAAACCTCAGCGACCGGAAAGCAACGCCTGCTCATACGGTCGAATAGTATAAGGCAACGTGGTACAGCGCTTCGGGTAGCCGTCGCCTAGGCACCTAGAAACTCTAGTTTCTTGTTGCATTGAAATTGGATCCAGTGGTATATTTAGTCACTTGAGCTCCAAATTTACGGTGGTACCAGCAAATCGTCTAGGCGGATTAAGGTCCATGCGGCTTCGCAACGTCCCTTTTCAAGAAGCAGATCGAGATTTACCCCCCGAACGCAAAGTACCTATAATCGTCGTAAGTTTGAACACGGTACAAGCGTCGTCACCATTGCTTTCAGGTCTTCAGGTCCGCGATCACGGGGCGTGCTTGGACAATGCCGATTATGCATTTTGAATCAAACTCTGGGAACGATGACGCAAATGGCGGATGTATTCAAAAGCTATGATCTAGGTGCCGCTATATTATTCTTTGTAAATCAATGTTAAAACTAATGGAGTTGGTGGAAGACAATCTTATATATCATTCCGCTCAGCTGAGTGCATGAAGCTTCTTCCACTTCAGGTTTCTTTTTGATGAAAAATGACGCCGTGGTTGGGGGTTACCAAAAAAGCGATTGAAGTTTTTAGGCGGACGGGGCTTCCACTCTGACATTGTTGACTTTGCTGTGATTGTTACCGCGCGTTGATGATAGCTTGTTGTGTCTGCAATTGAGCTGCATTTGTTGCAACTTTTAAGATATTCGCTAACTTTGATGTATTTGCCAAATGTAAATGAATATTTTCGCTGATAAACCTGCTGATAAAACCTGCGCTTGCTTTCAAAGCTATGTCCGTAATTTTGTCAATAATTGTTTATTTGCAGAGTTTGACAGGAATCCGTATTTAATCTGTTCTTATGCGACTCACTGCAAAACGATCTATTTCACTTGAACACCTTTGCAATCATGATCAGCAGTTTTAACAGAATTCACGTACTACTAACTCCCAATTTGATTTTCGACGAACTATGGCCCACAAAAGTTTGAAGTCCAGAAAAGCAGAAAACTTCACCTTCGCTGCTATGCTCCTCGTGTGATGCCACGTGTCCCAAGTTTTTCACATTCTTCTGCCTGCAGGGTCACCAATTTGGCAGCGTCTGCTTACGCCGGCTGCTCAATCGAGAAATTTACTACAGAAAACATGTTAATGAAAGAAGGTATATCTACGATTGCAATCAACAAAAAAAATTTCAAATCAACATTCCCTTTTTTACAAACAAAATAGATTGCAAGGTAAAGTATCTCCTACAATTTTGGCGCGTCTGCTCACGCCGGCGTTTCGATGGAGAAGGAAGGGAGGCGGCGGCAGTACAGTGCATCGGCTGAGGCGAATTCACTACGGCAATGCAGTCGTGGTTCATGTCTCCGAGGTGCCTCCAAAATACCATTGTCGATAGTTACCAGCGAGTATACTTCTTGTGAATCACGCAGTAAGGGGTATTTTGGGGAAACAGAAGGAACCATCAGGGTTCATGTGTATAGGGAACATCCAGCCACCGATACGTAAGGCAGTGCAACAGGTGTATGACTCAGGAATACTCATTTCATTGCTAGGATACAGGGATATCAACAATTACTTCCATGAAAAATACAGAAAATTTCGAAAGCCCTAATAATTTTAACGGAAATAGGAGCCTAATATTTGCTAGCACTTGGCTGTTTTTAAGGGCGACACTCGGTTAATAATCCCAAGCAGGCTTTTCTTTCAGTCCAATCAGAATGGAGAAATAATAATTATTAATTTATACCGAATTGAAAGATCATTATTAGTAATGAAATTAACTTTGCTTCCTGAATGTATTGTCCTTTCGCCCTTTTTAGTTTCCTATTATCCAACAACTGGGAGTGTTCCCTTAGAAAAATGACAGGCTGATCAAAGAAAATTGCTTCTTATTATCGGGATTTCTTCCCGCAACGAATAGAGCAGAGCTAACAAATTAGGCAATCTAATGGAAGCACGTATGTTAGTATAGCAGAAACAAAAGAAGAAATGAACCATTGAACGTCAAAACCACACATGCGTAATAGGAAACATGCGTAATGAATAAATAAAAGTTGATTTTTAATGGTATAAATTAGTCTGGAACAACACCAGGAGCAATAGCGTTCATTGACTTCCACTGTTGGAATTTCAATTCATCTTTATGACTCTCATGGAATTAGTTCTGCTTCTGGATGCCTGCGGTCATAAATGGCTAAACCTTAATAGTTTCATTAGTCCAACAACATGCTCCGCAGTAGATTGGATAGTTTGCATTCTTTTTAAGATTCTCAAGGAAAAAAGAACTTCAATATTCTCATAAATTCGTAATCGTAGTAATAACTCACTCACTGGCATTTTGTGGTTAATCTTTTTATAACCCCTGAGTGTGCGGTGATTTTAAATTAAGATTTTTATAGTGCAAGGAGATGTGAAGTAAGGATCGATTGTTTGTCAACAAATATCGGGGAGCTGAAAAGTAAGGAGGTGTGTTGGGTAAGGGAGCCTTCGTGGGTAATTAGATAGGGAACAGAGAGGCGGTATTAGGTACAAGTGTAGATTCGGAGTTATAAAGTAGATACTGAAGTACAAAAATCAATCAATTAACACCAAATTCAATATCCGCCTATCCTAGGGAACAATGGCAAAATAGATACTAAAGTGTTCACTCTGGATAAGATACTCGTGTCAATAAGTTCCCAACAAACAATACTTGCTTCATATTTTCCACACTTAGATTTTCCTCAGATTTCCCTCGTTGAAGGCAAGTGTCGTGGCCTATGATTTTTATAGCCTCCGACTCAACATAAACATATAATAATTAAAATCTCCTGAATGGAGCCTGCAACGTGATGCTTTGGTTACGGTTATGGAAGAATGGAATCACAACAATTGATTGTTATTGTTCTTATTGTGGCTGTCGTAATCGTTGTTGTAGGGATTGGCGTTGATACTGCTTTTGTTTGCTGCGAAACATCGTCTTCATGGCTCGTGAAGAAGCTATTGTTGTAGGAGCACATAAAGCTAGGAAGCGAACCCCGCTCTGTGTGGAAGACTTGTGACATATCTTTCACTTCTATTGTTAACAGATTTTTATGGAGCAGGGAAAATTAATTTTCCCATGTTGCTCGACAGTTCAAGAATTATGAAAGAGATCGAAGATTGAAAATAGAAACTATTACTTTGGCCCGGAAGACTGTGTGGAGCATTCCAAAGAAAATAGTGACACTGTTGGTAGATAAACAAGTCAGTTTCCGATTTAAGGGACTATGGAGCTGGCTCCATCCAAAGGATGTTTTTGTATCTTGATGTGCACCAGGTCTGGGGAAGCAGCGACACCAATCCTAGAGGTGAGTATCTTCTTGAATTTATTCTTAGCAATAAGTTTGGGGGCAAAAGAAATGTTTTGTTCGCAAACTTTTTGCCATTTAGAAGGCAACTCCACTATCCCCCTCTTATAAAACCCCCTCTCCTTATCTACATACAGCCAGTTTTCGCAAGCCTCTTTTGAGGCCAACTTAGTAGCATCAAGAGCGTTTTGCATGGACCGGAAGAGATAATAATCATTTGGTGGCAGGTTCGGACTATACGGTGGGTGCGATAGGACATCCCATTCAAAGTTCCGTAGCTTCTGGCGGGCCATCTAAGATGTGTGAGGCCGAGTGGAAGACAACACCATTCCTATTTACCAATTCTGGCCGCTTCTGGTCAATCACCTGCTTCAAACGGTCGAGTTGCTCACAGTAGAGGACCGAGTTGAGGGTCTGGCCATAGATGAGCAGCTCATAGTGGATGATTCCCTTCCAATCCCACCAAACACACAGCAAAACTTTCCTGGCCGTCAATCCCGGCTTGGCGATGGTTTGGACCGGCTCGTCGGGCTTCAACCACAATCCTTTTCGCTTGAGGTTGTTGTACGTGATCCACTTTTCATCACCAGTCACTATTTGCTTCAAAAATTGGTCGAATTAACTCCGTTTCAGCAGTCCATCACAGGCGTTGATTCGGTCCAATAGATTTTTTTGCGTCAACTCGTGTGCACCCAAACATCCAGCTTTTTTTGGAATCCAATCTTCTGCAAATGGTTCCAAACGGTTTTATGGTCTATACCCAATTCCTGGCCAATCGAGCGAATGCTCACATGATGGTCTACTTGGATGATTTCGACGATTTTATCGGTTTTTACGGCGATTGGCCTACCAGTACGGGGTGTATATTCGACATCCACTACACCAGAATGAAATCGATCGAGCCAACGCTGTGCTATGCGAATCGTTACAGTGTCGGGCCCATAAACTGCACAGTTTTTTTGGCTGCCTTCATTGCATTTTTACCTCTCAGGTAGTAAAAACGTAAAATATGCCGAATTTTTTCCTTGGTGGACTCCATCTTTGACGCGCTATAACTTGACACTGAAACATACGATCACAACACTGTCAAGACACTTGTAGCACAGATTGTCGTCTTCAAATCGCCGTATAGTATGACCCGATGCGATAAGCACAACACCCCATCTATCGGCGAAATACGATATTTCTTTTTCCCCAACCCAATAAATAACTTAAAGAACACTCCAACATTTGTAACCAGCACTAGACAGGAGGTACTAGACATAACTCTAGGAAATACTCTAATGAACGGAGTGGTTAGGAATTTGAGGGTCTCGGACGAACGCTCTATGTCTGATCACAGGATAATCAGATTCGAAATTGAAGATAACTCCGAACTAGAAAGAATGATAAGGAATCCCAAGAGAACGGATTGGGAATCCTACGCAACGCACTTGAGCAACAACATTGCCCATCTTCAAGGGGGCGGTGACATCCGGAGTGAACTGGAACTAAAAGCAGTAGTGGAAAACCTCAACAGAGTCGTCATTGAAGCTTATGATGCCAGCTGCCCGGTTGAGACGGTTAAGTCATTAAAGGATGTACCATGGTGGAACAGGAACCTGGCCAGAATGAGAACAGAGGCACAAAAACTCTTCAACCGGGAAAAACAAACCGGGGACTGGCAGAGGTACAAATGCGCACTGACTGCGTATAGCAACGCGATCAGGGAAACGGAGCGGAACAGCTTCAAGGAATTCTGTGAAGGGATCGAACAGATCACAGAAGGCTGTACAAGGCTGTATCCAAAGACAGGGGAATATTCTCTGTCTGTTTGAAAAAGGAAGATGGGACATTTACCGAGAAAGAGGAAGACAAGGTACACCTGCTTCTCAGAACTCATTTCCCGGGGTCCTACCCCACGGTGGCAGGCGACAATGTTCTGCCTGACACCCCAACATCGAATAAAAGGGGAAGAAAGGAGAACTGGAAACTAGCAAAAGAGGTATGCTCAGAAGCTAGGCTAAGGTGGCAGTGGGAACTTTTAAACCACTGAAATCTCCCGGAGTAGATGGCATTTTCCCAGCACTAATCCAGAGAGGCCTAGGAATTATCTTAGAGTCTCTTCTGAGGCGATATTGGAAGTCTCTCAATGGCTGGAGCGTGATTCGCGCCGCGGGCCTGAGATGACGAAGGCTTTCGAGCTATGCCAAATGAAGGAGAATTTGGCCCGCTTATAACATAGCCCGATCATGAGAGCTCATGTGCCAGACGCGCGCAAATGCATTCAAGATTACGGCGGTCTGCACAGGGCACTGGCCCATAGGGGACCATGCCGCTAGGCTCGGCATACCCTACAACTCACATTGCCGAAGCTGCAGAGAAGGAAGGGAAACCCTCATGCGCTTTCTCTGCGATTGGCCAGCTCTGGCTAGAGTCAGGCTGCGGACACTGAGTAAACCATTCTTTGGGGACCTCAAAGAGATTTCTAGCTGCAGGGTCGGAGAGCTGCTTTTCTTCGTAAATGTTACGGGCTGGCTCTGAAGATCCGAACTCGCTGGACTTTGCCTCCCTGTTCCCATAACAACAGTCACGGTCTTAGGAGTCTGCGGCATCAAAACGGCGCACCAAAGCGCTAATTGGGCTCCTCGGAGCGGCCGCTGATTCCTACATAGCACTGGGATACATACCAAGGGCATGGAGATAGGCAAAAGTGGTTTTTATTCTGAACACCCTGGCATTCTGGATGGGCAAAGTGCTAGAAAGCAAGCAAATAAAAGTACCGACAGGTGCAAATTCTATTGTCATGAACACCACTCAAGGCTGTCCACAGGGTGGAGTACTATCGCCGCTAATGTGGAGTGTGGTAATGGATGAACTCCTGGACGTGTTAACAAATACTGGAATACAATCCAGGGTTACGCGGACGACTTTGTTTTAATCTGTAGATATCCTATGTGATAGAATCCAAACTGGACTAAGGGTTACTAGTGCCTGGTGCAGGAAGGTGGGACTGCGGATCAACCCAACCAAAACCACCATAGTACCATTCACTAGGAGGCGTAAGCTTGATAACCTGAGAGCCATAAGATTACATGATATGGAGGTGAGACGAGAAACAGAGGTCAAATATTTGGGAATTACGCTAGACTAAAAATTACTCTGAAAGACACATGTCGGAAACACTTGTCGAAAAGCCACGAGGGCTCTGATGACTTGTAAATCCATAGCAGGAAAAAAACTGGGCTGCAGCCCGAAGATACTACTTTGGATATACACTGCAATAGTAAGGCCAATTATTACCTATGGAGCGGTAATCTGAGCAGAAAATATCGAACTGAGCACACAAGCCAGGGAATTACATAAGCTCCAAAGACTGGCTTGCATGTGTATCAGCCGGGCAATGAGGACATGCCCAACGGCATCCCTGGAGGTGCTTCTGGGATTAACTCCTCTCTGTCTGCACATACAGATGCAGGCAAGGAGGGCAATATTCAGTATGGCTGGTAGTATCAGTGACGTAGGGAGCTGCCTAAATCGAAGGAAGATTGATATTCTTTCTAGGCGGTATCCCGAATTACTGATACCAAGGGATAACATGACAACGAGGTTTCACTTCGATAAGAAGTAACAAGCAACAAGGCAAACTGGGCGAGCGTGGCTGCGACATCCGGCTTAAACCAGCAACTGATTACTTGGTACACTGACGGATCTCTCAGAGTAGAGGGAGCGGGTGCCGGTGTCATTGGTCCAAGGAAAATGTACTTTGAGCCAATGGGCAGGTACACTAGCATATTCTAGGCGGAAATATCCGCCATAGACAAATGTGCCTCCTTTAATCTTGCAAAGGGACTACAGGGGGCAAAACATAGCTATTCTCACCGATAGCCAGGCAGCGATCAAGACACTTAGGTCGAACCAGGTAAACACTACACTGGTATGGGAATGCCTTGAGAGACTGAATACACTCGGGTCGACCAACAAGGTCTGGATACTTTAGGGTCCAGGCCATGCTCGGTTGGAAGGCAAAGAGACAACGGACAAACTAGCCAAGAAGGGAGCAGGGACGCCTTTACACGGACCAGAACCCTTCTGTGGAATCGGAGACCGTTTCATGGCTATGACTCCAAGAAATGAAGAGGAACGGTTGAGGGTACTATACTTGGCGGGCATACTAGGGATGGAGCAGTCCAGGGTGGGTTTTGGAATCTCTGGCAAAGATTGGTATTCCCGCTTATCTTGCAGCTATTGTCAACAGCTATTTACAAGAACGGAGGCTTAGGTATGACACCGATGAGGGACCCCAGGAATACGTTGTCTCCGCGGGTGTCCCACAGGGCTCCGTACTGGGCCCACTGCTGTGGAACATCATGTACAACGATGTTCTTAATCTTCCCCGGTGCCACGGTGATGGGCTACGCCGATGATATAGCACTGGTTGTTGTCGCAAAGCATCTCGAAGATGCTGAGTTATACTCATGCGAAGCGATCAGTGCTGTTATGAGTTGGCTAGAGGGTTCTGATCTGACACTTGCGGAGGAAAAAACGGAAGCGGTCCTCATCACCAAGCGCCGTAAAAAAAATTTTGCCCGTATTCAAATTGGGAATCATATCATCACTTCTAAGCATGCGATCAAATATTTGGGAGTGATGATAGATGGGAAGCTTAGCTATAAGCCACACGTGCAGTATGTCTACGACAAAGCATCCACTGTGAGTGTGGCCCTAGCAAGGATGATCCCGAACGTGGGAGGGCCCCGGCACGCTTCGAGGTTGCTTATAGCTAGGGTAGTGAGTTCGATCCTGCTTTATGCAGCTCCAGTTTGGGGAAAGGCATTGCAGGTTACATCTAATGCTAACAAACAGAGTTCAGTCTACAGAAGAACAGACCTAAGGGTGTGCTCGGCATTCAGGACTGTCTCAGATGATGCAGCATTCGCGTTTCTGGAATGATGCCCATTGATATCCTGGCAGATGAGATGACGAATATGTATAGTGCGAAGTCTATCTCTCCTTTATCGCATACGAAGAACGCCGAAAGGGAGAAATCTCTAAATAGATGACAAGAGCGAGAATCTGGTGCGAAGAATGCTAGCATGCCAGGAAGACTGGGATGCGATCAACTCCATGGTCGTAACTACTCGTAGCAAACTGCGAAAGGGAGAGGAGACCAGAAAAGCGCGGTTACGTACGCCGCGTAGAGATGAAAGGGGACCAAGCTAAAATCAGCTGACTCCGCCCCGTGATGTAATACCGTACGGTGATTCCACGGGGCTTGGAGGGAATCGGGGGTGGTTTTAGTGGTTAAGAATCCCACACGCTGGCGTGTCCAGGCCAGTGACTTTTGAAGATTTCCACCTCCTCAAAAAAAACAAAAACAAAAAGGGTGGGTTTTGGAGGATACGAACCTATGCGCACAAAGGATTGCTTAAACCTCATCAAAAAAACCTCCGATCATAGTGGGAATTCTCACTGGTCATTGTCGGCTGAACTAGGGATATCTATGGACACTGCCTGCAGGTTTTGTGAGGGATATGACGAAACTTCTATACACGTCCTGGGAGAGTGTCCGGCGCTTGTGCAAAGTAGGTCGAAGCATCTGAGAGAACACTTAATAGCAGATGCAAAGCTGAAAGATCTGGAAGTGGGGAACATACTAAAGTTCCTAACGGTTATAGGTCTGCTTGAGATACTATGCTCACTAGGTGTACTATAACCAGTAGAAAGGGCACAATGGTTCTTTAAGGACGCGGTGCGACTTTCCCTTAACAGAATAATAATCCTGATATGCAGCCAAACTTCCACCATTCCTTGGATACAGGAAACATAGATTGATCTCCCCATCAGCAAGCCAGAAATAATTGTATGTGGAGCTTGCTCCCTGGCGTCTATATGTCTAGAGCAAAATCCTTTTTGTCCGGAACTAAGATACTCATATCGTGCAATAGATTCAGAGCTTCGATGGGACAAAAAACATAGTTTGCAACACAATGGTTGGAAGTTTTTGCGCGAAATAGGTTTTTATATGTTGGACAACGTTGGTATACCCTTAAACATGAATAGGAGAAAATGCTTCGCCTCCATCCTAGGATAGGGTTCAAACCGGGGTTATATTTTAATTAGTTGACTTTTATGAATTCCAAACGACTCTAGGAGTGTAGTTTGCTCCCGTTTTCAGAATACTTCCAATGGGAAGTGACTGCGAAGGAAGAATTAAAAGCGAAAGCCGCAATAACATCTCATTCGCATTTGAATGAGGTCCATTGTTTTCAGATCGTGGCATTTTGATTTATCTCGAAGAACGAAGAAAAAAACGCAAGCCCTCGTTACATGCATGCCTCGATTCAGGCTCCTCACTAAGGTTTGGAATTTTTCTCGGTCGTGTTACTAGACTTGTTGCTAATGCTGTCGATGCTGTTGCTAGCATTGTTATTGAAGGTGGTCTGGTTGTACATTTCTTCGTTGTCTATCTAAGCTAAACATTTAAACATTTATTGGCGGCGAAGATGCTGGTAATTGGAATTAATTGTGTGCTCAAGATCTTGGAGGGCCGTCGACGACGCCGCCGCACATTGTTCCAAGTGTGGGAATTCACTTTTACCTCGTGAGACTTTGATGGTATTTTCTAGGCGACCATGTTGGCTAGAATTTCAATTGTGTTGTTTTACAGTAACATAGTGAAATATCAGTGACAAATTTTTAGATACTTCTGGGAAGTATTAAGATATGATTGCAGTTTCCGGAGAATGGAGCGATACTTACTGTGAAAGGAGAACAACATTTGAGTGGTAGATTTGGTAGATTCCCATCAGTTTGCTGACAACGTTAGTTCAAAAGTAAAACTTCTGGGAAAGGTATAATGGACCCCGTCTAGACAATACAGAACTTGGGTCAAATTGTTTCTTTCTCAAGACAACAGCTAACGGTTGACAGTTCTGCTAGTCTAAGAATGTCTTTTACTTTCCAGAATTAGGTTTCGTTAGTACAGTCTACAGTGGTAGGCACTTCTGGGTGCTAACCGAAGATTTCCATCAGTAACTCTTGGGATTCCTCCATCATCCAAATGCTTAATTACTGCAGAATACATCCTAGTTGTACTCTCACTTCACCACTCCACTGTCTTCTTTATTACCCGCTTCAACTTGCAATTCTTCACCAGCTTTATGGCTCCAGATCTTCTGAAACGATTCGTACCCAGACTTTATTCCAAATCCGCCTGATTAATGAGTCCCAGTGTAGACTTGACCCAAGCTGACTCTTGGAAATCACTTTTGGTGATCTTCTTCGTCCGTGGCTGGAGGAATGCATACTTCTGGTGTATCACTTTCTATGTACAGTATTGCTCACAGTCGGGTGCAGTATGGACCTCTTTTTTGGAATTCTTCATTTCAGTGTTTCAGCTCGTCATGGCCTAAATCTAATGGTGCCCAATGGTGTTGAGGAAATGAATTGCCAACCATAGAAAATGCCAAGATATCAATTTGATAGTTTGCTATTAAACATGAAAGCATCAGTTGGGGGTGAGGTGAACAAGTCAACAAGGAAAGTACATGTTAAACATTCAGTTGATGTTTGCAACGATAGTGCTGGAGAGATTTTTTCAGTAATTGGTGAGGAATGAGGGATATTAAGCTGAAATTGTGCTGTGAAGATTCGTTGAAAGGAAATACAAAGTAAAGCACGATATTCGGTATCTGGGATGCTGTCAACAATAAATATAATCGCATCAAAGGTAGCAATCCGTTTTCTACTCGGTAAACAGTTTGTGCAGGAGAAATTATCACTGAGACACGATTTATTTGACAAATTATTTATGACAACGATGAGGTTAGTACCTCTTCTCTGCGATAATGGGAACCAAAGATCTAGTTAAGGATACCTGAAAGAAGTAATCGTGTAGAAACTGTCTTATTATTATGAGGTCCAATAAGGTTAATAAGTCTATTTGATCTGGAATATTGTGTCAAAGAATTGACTAACAGATAAGAATAAGGTAAAGGATGACTTTTCAACCCCATCTGTGGAGGGAGTGGAGCGTTTATGGATGGAGAAGGGGGACGTCACTTTCAAACTCCTTGAAAACTCATGTCGATGACCATAAAAAAGTGATGGCCTCTCACATCGATATCATGGCATTGTTTGAATTTTTTTAGCCTCAACCTTTCAAGGGATGGGGAGGATATGTAGAAAGAAGAGGAGACACTCCTTTCCTAGTCCTGCTTAAGGAAACAGGCGCACTCGCTTAAAAAGTTATGACCCCCAAATTGGGGTTATTTTCATGTTCAAGCAGTGTGATTTAATTTTGAACCAAATCCCCGCAAGGTAAAAGCAGATTATGAAAGTGGAGGCGGGGTCCTCTCTCTCAAACCTTGTTGACAAATTGGGAAGGGGGGGTGGGCAGTGCAAAGTTCGCTTCGAATGTGTCCCACCGCTGTAACAGTTGTTGTGCCAGTACGCTCTCTGATGCGATCCAGCTTCTGTGTCAGTACACAGTGGCGTTAGCGATCCAGGAAGTAGTTGGAATGGTCACCTCCAATCTGCAGCCACCAGGTGCATCCCCGGGATTACTTTCACTATCCGGAGCGTTATCTGGCGTCAATATATCACCTGCCACTGGCTAGTTGCGCTAAATGCGGGTTATATACCTAAGTCCCCAGTGCACGTGACCCGCCTACTTCACTGTTTTGATGCTGCTCTAATAACTTCGACCTTCACGGCGAACCCTCTAGCCCAAACTTTAGCCGTCGAACGTGCTTCATCAGGAGAGCCTGGGGTTCACCTACCGTTAGGAGTGCTTGGGAGCTGCATAGCTCTTTCAGTAACAGCTAATCAATCTCCAGGGCGATATCTTTCCACCGAATCATCAATGCGTTCCACCGCATCAGCCGTCTTCTTTCCGTGCTCCTCACCTACGCACTCGGGTGACTCTCTACTGCAAGTCGCATCACCGCCTAAGTAACTTTTCGTTACCAGACTTGCCTATTCTATTTCTTCTGATTAGGTTCCTAATTACATCGAGAGTAAAGCTATCTCCTTCGCCTCCTTCGTGCGTGAAACTGACGAAGGATGGCTTCCTTCTCCGACCGCATAAAGTGACGCATCCACATGACTTCGATGCCGTCGCCCAACCCTCCTTTTGCCCGCAAGCAGTATTCATTAAGCCTTACCAGCGGAATAAATTACGAACAAATTTTTTGTCGCCCGCCTGCCTCGCTGACCAGCATAAACAACTTGTCAAGTAGCTTAAGGCTCTATTATTAAAATGTGAGAGGGCTACGTACCAAGCTGTTGTGTTTCAAACTTTCTGCTTTGGCTTTCCAACACCATCTCATCTGTATCACTGAAACGTGGTTGGATTATAGAATTTTAAGCACTAAGCTCCTCGAGGGGTTGTCTGTCTTTCGCTGCGACAGAGATCGCGTAACTTCAGGTAAGTCAGTTTGTGGAAGCGTCTTGATCGCGGTTAAGCCCCTTACGTGTTTTCCCCCCTGAATGCCGGTCTTTTCATCATATGTTGCGTATATTTCCCCTGCCTCAGTCCCTCCTATCTGTACGATGAATTCTTCGACAGTTTTGCAGAAGTTCTTACTGTAACTTTCCCTTTCTACCCTCCATTGTCTGTGGTGAGTTTAACCTCCCTTTGCTCTTCTGGCCAAAACATTCTCGGCTCACCACAACTGACAATTTGTTCCTCTCATCCATCCATTTTTCCCTTTATTCAACCGTACCGCATATCATCCAAATCGTATTCTCGATAAAGTCTTCTCAAACATGCCTCAACGGTTCCTTTCTCAATCTTCTCTCTTCCCTATGTTGCTCCTGGTGCCAATCGTCCTGCTCTTAAGCTCGAGGTACAACTGCCACGCCTCAACCCCTATGCTATACCCTCTCCGCTCAACTCTCGTAAAGGTAACTTTGAGCGTTTGAACTTAGCTCTGGCGTCAATTAACTGGGCTCCCATTCTGCTACCATTAACCTGCGACCAAGCCCTCCTTACCTTTTATTTCATTCTGTTTGATCTCCTACCTAGTTACGTTCCTTCCTCCCACAAATCTCTGAACTCCTACCCATTATGGTTCGCCACTGAAATCCATAAAAAACTTCATCTGAACCAAGCTGCGAGGAAAAAGCTTTTATCCACAGGAAGCAGTGCAGACTTTGACTATTTCAGTGCTTTGCCGCTGTTAGTTTAATGTAGGAAGGATTTTCTGCCCAGTGTTGAAATCGAATTGGCGCATGGTAACTTGAAGCCTTTCTGGTCTCATATCCGTAACGCCCCCAAGCCTCCCAGTACCCTCCCACTTTCATCATATTTTCTCGATCCACTGCTTGATCTCCTCAGCTATCCTGTGATTTACTTTGCAGTTGTTTCTCCTCGATGTATAACTCCTCTCCCTCTTCTTCCTCTCTCCTCCTTTTGAGTACAGCTTCCTCCAAATTTCCTGCCATTCCCCTCCTTACTCCCTCTTAGGTGGAGCACCTCAACGATAACCTTGATGTCAATATCGTACTCGGCCCAGATGGCCTTCCCGACCTCTTCCTGATTGAAACCTCTAAGTTGATGTGCGTTCCTCTCAGTATTATTTTCAATAAGAGCCTCGAAGAAGGCCATTTTCCCAGCCTATGGAAAGCGGCACTTATTTTTCCCGTACACAAAGGCGGTGACCATACTCTTGCTGAAAATTACCGCCTTAATTCGTTCCTTTCATCCTGCTGCAAGATTCTCGAGAGGTACGTCAATGAATGGTTGACCACCCACTTCGGTCACCTTATAGCTAAGGAGCTGTAAAACACCGATCCACTGCTACTAATCTTCTGCACTTCACCAGCTTTGTGGCCTAATGCCTTAACTCTCGATAGGAAGTTCACATCATTTACACGAACTTTTCTAAGGCCTTCGATTCCGTTAGCCACGAGATACTATTATCCAAACCTGCCTCTCTCGACATTCCTCCATCACTTATTACATGGCTTGCCTCCTACCTCTCCTTTCGATCTTGTAGCGTTTCCATTGATGATTCCACTTCTAGTCCTTTTTCCCCCTTCCCCCCTTGGATCCATTGTAGGACCTCTTTTATTTTTATTTTTTATTAACGACCTCACCTATATCCTCATTTGTCCTTGCTCCTTGTTATACGCCGATGATCTCAAGCTGTTTTCTTGTGTTTGCAGGCAAATCTGGATACTTTGGTCCATTGGTGCACAATTAATAAATTGTCTCTTAATATCAGCAAATGCCATCCGATGTGATATCCGTTTAAAACCTATCCCACCCCTTTCTCCTACTTTCTTCCTGGTTACTCTCTGTCCTACCTGAAATCTATCCTCGACCTAGGTGTACCCTTCGACGATAAAGTCCGTTTTGACGGCCACTACTTCGAGATTACCAAACGTGGTTAAAAAATGCCAGATTTTATATTGGGTTCCTGTACTAATTTCACCTCGGCCCAACCCTCCATAATGCTTTTTAATCCCTCGTGAGAAGTATCCTTGAGTATTGTTCAGTATTTTGGTCCCCCATCTGTAATTGTGATTGTCTTGCTCTTTCATCCCCGAAAGGAGACCCGATCGCCGCAAGGGGAAATAAGATTATGAAAGTGGAAGTAGAGGTCCTTTCCCTGAAATCTCAAATTGTGTGGCTTCAAATGGGGCGTATTTTGATATAATTATTGTACTATCGCGTTCATGCCAGAGGAGTGGAGGAGGAAGTGGTCGGCTTCCCTCTATAATCCCTTATATATCGTAACGATAGTTCTCCTACTAGCAAGTGTACAAATAATATGAAAACAGACCTTGTGGCGGCACATCGGGGTGAAGAACCACCGCCGACGAACTGAACTGCCGGCGCGATGGGAAGGGTCGGACGAATAAAGATACATAATAAAATAGTTAAAGCTAAGGACATAATTAGGTGGTCCAACTAATTGGCACCTTGGAGCCGAGTCTTTTCTCTTCTCGGTGCTAATTCCATTCGTTCGCAATGGCGGGAAATCTTTGTCAAATGTTGACCTTCTGGATAGGATGCATGAATTTTATAACATCTCTTATCTCACCCAGCAGCCATCCGTGATACGGTATGCTTGTCAGGCATGCCTGAACAGTCGCCAATCTTTCCGGAGGACTGTTGGATTAAATACACCATGTACGTACCGGCAAGCCGGACGGCACTATTCGTTCAACTGAACTGAAATTTGAGATATTTTTGTGTTTGAGCAAAATATTTACTAGCGATGTCCATTAAATTTTGGCATATTGCCTAAATGGCCTTTGTTGTGACCGTCGGAAGGGCACAACGGTATGGGCTTGCCGTATCTCCTATTCGACGCCCGGGTGGCTGAATTATTTTTCAATCGATCAACGGACCTTGGCATTCCAAACCAGGCCAGCTGGATCCCACTCACGCTCCGGCCACTAGCGGACTGTTCAGGCGTAACTGAGAGGCCTGATCTTAGATGGCGGCCTTTACAAATATCATGCAAATGGTTAACTCAACGAGCACAATTGCCGCTTTCTATATCCCAATTTCTTGACTCCGTCTGCCCTTGCCCTTGCGATCCAGAGAAATCACAAACCCCTAAATGTGGAATAGTGCGCCATCTTCGCCGGTTTGCTGAAATGTGGTTCACCTCCCTCCAGGACTTCCCGAGAAGCTTTGTACTGATAATAGCGCTAGTATTATCCAGATATCCTATTCAACATTCTGCCATCAGACCTGCCAAAGTTAAATCTTTTTCCAATTCGACTATGAATATTCCGTTGATAAAATTGAAAGGAAATTGGCCATGGGAGCTCTGTTTTTAACTGCTTACAATATTCGCCTCTTGAGGCTTTCTTCCATTTAGACCCTGACCAGCTTTACATTTGGTTTCAATTTGCCTTTCTATTATGGATCATTTTGTTTCTGATGTAGCTTATCTCCTACCAGAGGAGTCGCTTCTTCGACCAGACTATTCGGAAAAAGAGCCTTGACTTCAAAGACAACATCTCTGCCTCGAGTGATCCCTTCAAAGATTCTGTTTTTTAACGTCCTCCAGATTGACAGCCAGGACAGACAGGAAAATATGATAACATTGGACTTCGACCAAATTTCTCCTTCACTAGCATGAAGGCTATGGAAACACAGTTTCACCTCATTTCGAGTGGCAGGAGAGCTAATGTAAAACTTTCCTAGAATCAACCAAGGACCCAATTGACCAATGCCAGAGTGTACAACACTTTCTGCACTCATTGCAATAAAGTGTCCAGTGGAGAGACTAAAGGGAAGATTATAACACGCCTCGGTGACCACCACAAAAGAAGTCATCAGAAGGCTTCAGATTGAAGGTAGGAAACCACATAATCCCTAACGAGAAAGTAAGATTATTAATGCACATAACGAATTTAGATGTGGTCAAAAAAGAGGAAGTTTGTAAAACGCAAAAAGTACTACTTCTTAACAAAGCCAGAGGCAAGGAATACTCTTGACTGTTCAAATTTATTGAAAACAAACACGATACACCAAGTGGAACATCTATTCCACTGACAGGACCTGAAATCAAGGGAGATTCTAAAGAAGATAATTTTGAGTCAAGTCAAGTGTTTTATTGAAAGATTTGAGCAAACTGGTTTAAGGTCTCTCAGGCAATTCTTTATATTTACTGCAGTTGGTGGGGAAAGTAGCGTTCCACTGACGACTGTGAGGGGTTCAATCTTCTCGCATTACTTAAGTTTCGGAACTCCTCGAAAACTTTTAGTGTGATTGTACAGCTCTAGTTACAGCCCCGTTGGGGACAATAGGCAATAGGCAACACAACTATAGTTCTAATCCGGAACCAAGATTGGGAGTGGTACAAGCACGAGAGCATTCATCAATATCCATGACCGAAGCTGGGATTTGAAGCCAGCATTTTTACTGAAGAATCCCCATTTATCTAACCATTTTGATCATTTTGTTCCAGGAATTGGAGCCTTCAACCATTCGGTGACATGAATAAAAAAGAGGTGGACAGAAAAAAATATGCCTCTGCCACATACAAATGCAAAACTTGCAGGAGTTGATTCATTCATGAAAACGAACTCAATTGATTTCCTTCTCCAGATTCCAAACTGTAGCTTAGGTCACGGTTTACAAAGAGTCCTCCGGACATCCGACCTATTGTACTTAAAAGTTGGTTATGCAAAATGGGTATCTTAGTTGAATACTGCCAACAACAAGGGGACAAACATCAAACAAATTGAAAAAGATTTGAATTTTCGCAGTTTTTCCTGCAAGTACGTCTTTAGTTCTTCGTTACTAAACATAAGGAACCTCTCACATTACAAACCTGAATGCGACGATCGGCGTATATAGTATCCTAAGGCAGGGGGCAGGTTATTACTGGTCCCTTGTCATAGACGGCAGTTATTTTATTTTTTGAAAGGGAAAGGTCTTTTAAGATGGAATCTTATTTTCAGGGCTAAATTCAAGCAACGAAAAGGAAAAAATGGGAGACAGTCATCAGCGGCCTATCACCTTAAAGCCAGTAGACCTTTACTCTTGTAATTCATTCCGATGTAGTCGTACCTTGTCAGCACGGAACTAGGACAAAGGACCAATCGCAAATACTTAGCGGAGGAGAGCGTTCTAAGATACCAATTTTCAGAAGGTATCCCGGTTCCGCTGCTAAGAGGTCAAACCAATGGCAGTGGCAGCTTCCCAACATTGGAATCACTTCACTGGATACCTTTGAAAGGCACTTAATAAAGACATTTTTATAATAGTTATATGCATAAAAAAAGGACTTCGGCGAATTCTTTTCCAAGGAGATGGTCTCACCCGTCCGGCATCTGCCCTTTTCGGGGACCAACATAGATGACTGACAAAGAGCTTTCTTCGCAGTTCGGGGTATCAGCTAGTGCTCAAATTACTAGGCTAAGTGAACTTCCGAAGAAGACCGCATTCAGAGTGTCACTTCAATTCCTGTGTCATTAGATTAATTCTTCAATCAAGTACCAGGTGAGTTCCCTACTATTTCGCATTCGCGAACTGTCAGTTACTTGCCGTATATCATGATGATCCATCATTTATTTCGGAAAAAGATATCATCCTATCTATATAGTTAGGCAATAGAACTAACCGATAATCCAGCAATTCACTGTTCAAGTTAGCGCTGACAGAGTGAGGACTACCAATCATAGCGGATGAACGGATTGTCATTCTGGTTCTCGGAAGAAGTCAATAACCAAACGATTGGTATGTGCGAAAAATAAATATCTTACAACCGATAAAAACGACGTCACTTTTTACACATATATGAATGCCATTCATTTGAACCCCGTCGGCTTCGGGAATATAAAAATAGTTGAGACCATGCAATTGTCTATTACGGAGAAATGATCACCTGCTCCAAAGCAAAAGTTCTAGACAACTCCGCGGGACCAAAATCTACACCTTCGATATATAATATGTTATGATCAACAACTTGCAAAATGCCTTTGAAATCCGTTAGGGGAAAAACTCCTCCCCACTGAGATAATCGCTAATAAATTTAGCTTAATGTCGAAGACCTAGGATTGTCAGATCTTCGACAATGAGTTCTTGGCTGTTATTAGATGTTCTTACAAATAGACGTAAACATCTAGCGAATTGGTAACGATATTGGCCGTTAAGTAGTTTTTCCATTATTGTTCTCAGTATGAGGACTGCATTTGATAAAATTCATCTAATAGATTGCTTTGCGAATACGCCCTACTGAACGTCGAAATTGGCAATCTATCTTAAGGCATAAAGTCGTTTTGTGACGACTTTAATCCACGTAAAAAAAGATTGAATGGTGGCAAATGTTAAAATCACCATTTTAAAATTTAAAGTCTTACTGTGCATAAACTGTACATTCATCTTTCAAAAGATGTCGATATTAAGATACTTTGAAGTTTTTCCGATAGATTGATTAGTCATTGACAGTTAACATATGGGCAACAGACGCGTGGTGCATGATAAAAATCTCAGTCTGGAATTTATGAATAGGCAGAACTGTTTTCTGAAAAGATTTCTAATTCACAACAAAAATGCTTTCACTTCAATCAAACCAACATTTACACCCAAGTTTTACTAGCTTCAGTCAAAAATTAAAGCATGAAAATGACTCGTGTTATCTGTTGACGTCCGTACCAGTAACCACTGATAGAGCTGAGATATGTGTGGGTCTTTGGTATTTCTCTCATGTGAAGGTCGTCCTCGAGAATGCTATCGTAAGGAGAAAATCAAAGAGAAAATGGTCAATAAGAGCCACTTTTATTCGCGAGATGATTTAAGATTTATCACATTGTTGATGAGATTGCAGCGAAATATTCGCTCATCATTTGTTTAAATTGGTTATTGTATCTTGCGGTTGGTTATTGCTGAAATTAAGATTGATTCGATTGTCAGAATGGAGCGGAGATACTTCAATATCTGTTTGGAGCATGAGGATCGTTAAGGGAATATATATATACTTTCACTTTCAGATTTCCTACCCCCAACTCATTTAGTTGCTATCAAGTAGTGAACTTCTCAGTTGAAGTTTAAGGTTAAAGTGTTAACGAGCCACCTGTCACCTTCAGAGTTTATAGATAGCAATAATAATCACAGTTTTCAGGTCAAGGTGAGGAAAAGGATTTTCGAAAAAAAGATATCGTAAATATATTTCCTATCTATACTAGAGATTTAGAGTATTCAAAAAAGACAGGCGAAAATTTAAAATTTCCACCCAGGTGGAAGGGATTGCAATAGGCCTGATCCAAAATTCAAGGAACCTAGGTTCCTGCGGTAACCTAGGTTACCGCATACAAACAGCATTCCTTTTTTTTAATAGAAGGAAATCGGCGTCAGTAAATTCTTTCCAAAATCAATGCTAATCTAACAAGTTTTGAAAGATGGTTGGATCATCTGAAAAGTAGAGTTCATGGTGAAGCAATCTGACAGTTGTCAATAAATAACAGCCAAAGTTGAAAGACGAATATTACTGGGCCAGAAAAGGAATTTTGCATTGATAAAATTCGAACTCAGAAAGGCGCATAGTGGAATTTATGTTAAGTCCTCCATAGGCAGATGTAATGCATAATCAAAAGATGACACGCAAACCGCCCAAGGGCTAAGGTCGTCTAATTCGTTACTCTAAAGGAATTCTTGGAGCTGCAGTCCAGGCAGGGTCTATCCCTAAATATTCCAATGGCTTTAAATGAGAGACAGAAAAATACCTGTTCGGGCACTACCAGTCACACCTGTCCATCGGGCCCCTTGTTGGTTCGCGTACCGACAAGCTGGACGATATCGTGTGCAACTGCGGTCGTGAGAGGTGTTGAGACGCAAATCAAAGATATTTTTGTGTTTGAACATTTATAAAAAGTGTTTATCAGTGATGAAGGTGTCCATAAATGTCTCGTTTACTGCCTAAACACAAATGAAATTTTCGCTCAGTGCCTAAAAAGCCTGTATGAAACGATGGGCTTTTATCAGCACCTTACGAAAATTATATTTTTTTGCACAAACGCCTATAAGAAGAAGAGGATAAGTCTAAGTAGCAGTTTTCATCAAATAAGCAAGCAGAACCTGCGACAAAACTGGATAAGCCTAAAAGATAAAATATTTTTTGGAACCTATGTCATGTGGTAGGTTCTTAAACGGTAACTTCTATAGTTTGCGTCTGGTATGATACTTGGTCGACACCGACAACAAATTTTATTATCAAACAAAATTTTGATTCATACTGAAGGACTTGGTAGACTTGTTATTAACAAACCCAAACAAACTTTGTTAGATTTAATGCCGATTGAAGGGAAAAATTCTCGGTGTAAACGATTTTTATGGAAGCTTTCGGGAATTCAACTTTGATGGTCATTTCTTCATATACTTTGTGTATAATCTAATTTCACATATAATATTTTCAAGAACATCAAGCAGGCCAGTAGGGCGATTTAAAAGAGTACCGTTTTTGACTTTAAGCCATTTGTAAAACTTAGCTGTACTTCAGTTTTCCTGTCGAAATATGAAATGTAATAACCCGAAAGGTTGAGGATGATCAAAAGGACCATTCCCGGTTGCCTACCATGAGTGGTCACTTTGGTCATACTCAACTTCGCGAGGCATATAAATGGCGCACAATGTCGGATCCACCTTTTGTTAGTCTTCTCAAATCTGAAATTATAGAATATAACTTAGTCCAACTAAAAACTAGAACGAGATGAAATTAATCCTTTTGGATAAAAAACGGTCACTTGTAATTTGTAACAATCCATAGGCGGGAGATTAAACTAAAAAAGATAAAAATACAAATTTGTTTAAGAAAAATATTTATTTTAATTTTTTATCTTTTATTTAATATTTTTTTATTTTTTTTATCTTTTATTTAATATTTTTTTATTTTTTTCATCTTTTATTTAATATTTTTTTATTTTTTCTTTCATATCTTTTTATTTTGAATTTAATACTTTCTTATTTAACATTTTTCATATTTTATTTAATATCTTTTTATTTTTTATTTAATATTTTTTTTTATTCCATAGTTATTTCCACTTTTCTTAAGCAATTTTTTTTTGTGTCTTTCTCGGTCTAAGCTCTGCCTGCGGGAATTAAAAGATGAGCTCAGTCTGTAAACTTGTTTCCTAGTTCCACGTGCACTTCCTTCTATTACAGGTAAAAAGATTAAATTCTTGCATTTCCTCTGTGCATTGAAAGATCCATGAAGGGTAGCAGCTCATTTTTAACCCCTTCATTTTGCAAAGCAATATCTGCAGCTCTGGTAGCATTATTTCACATTCTGGGTTATAATTGTTGGCCTTTTATTAGCGTACCCAGAAGTTTTTTAATTGAATTAAGTTGGAAGCAGACGTTGTTCTGCCTGGGTTTATTTTTTTCATGTACTTGAAAAAGTGAATCAAACAGATGATACACTTATCCTTGCACTTCGTTCCCACGTACTCGAGGAAGACGATCAAACACGAGCTCGAAATAGGACTCATTTGAAGTGTCTGTTGCCACAAAGCTTACCGTAAGTTAGCTGATACCATCGAAACCGGGATGGCCTTCTTAAGTTATATGTTCAAGCAGAATTCTTGGAAATTTGTTCGCAGCACAGTTTTTTTAAGTTGACTGTCTTGTGAGAGTTTAAAGTTATTGTGGTTATACGGCGAGCAGACCTCGTTCTGGACTCACTCGTGGAGTTACGCTGTACCACTCGGATGCCGTACCTCTTCGTTGTAACCGAGGTATTAGATAGACCTCGCCTGCACTCAGCGTAAACCAGTGCCACGGTGCCAGCGAAAGCCGGGGCTCTGATTTTGATAGCAACATTGATACGTGTCTGAAGAGGACATGGGATTATGCTTACATGGCAGACATTCACGTTAAATCTCCTGAACCTTCATTCAAATTACCATATTTTATAATATTCGTCACGTCACACGATGTCATTTGAAATCACGCATTAGATTTGCTGCTGCGAAAAGTGTGTGGATTCTTCGGTAGCTCCAGCAATATGAGCTAGAAGTGGCTCTCTCTGGCAGTTCAGTCAGAAGCAGGCAGTTCTGGTATCTTTACTGACACTTCCAAAGTTATAACATTAGATCAGCAAGGACATTTCGATGTATTTTTTAATCGTCCTCTTCATTATAAGTGAGTGCTGCTTTATTGGGATCGATTCTCAATATTGATCGAACCTGCCCCAAGCGTTTTGCTTCACCACGTTGTGTGTCTTATTCTTTCAGAATTGCAACAACTCTGAAAGAAGACACTTTTGCTAAAATATATGTAATTCGTACACCATGTTGTTGAGATTTTTGACATCTCTTAAAGTGCAGGTTGTTAAGTCATGCATCTTACTTTTCTCATATTTCAGTAGCTCTTGAAACAAAGGCTATGATTCGTTCCATTTCCAGTCGCAAGACTTGTTCTTCAGATATTTCCGCAACTCTACTGACTGACAGTTGCTCGATTTTTTGGGTGCCATTTTCAACCATTTTCAGAAGTCCATCCCCATTCCAGGTGGGGGTGAAGATTTTACAGTGGGGGAGCTCCATCGTCTCTCCTTAAGGCGGCGGGATTGAAAATTAAAACACTACCATGACAGCATAACAAAAACCCACTTTAAAGGGCCATATCTTTTTAAGGGGGATAGTGACCGCCGAGGGCTTTGATCTGGATTGAAGGGGTTTCGCCTTTATCCTTCTGCATAAATTTCCCACTCACTACGAAGCTAGGGTTGAACATTTAACATTTACCAATTGTCATGGCGATAGGGTTAACGGTGTAGACGTTGATGTGGACTATAACAACATGAATGAGACCAAAGTATTTGTGTGGAAAAATAAATATCTATACCAATTTTCATGGCAATCGGTTGAACGGGTTCAGAGTCCATCGATCACAAACCAAAATGTATATCAGTCACCTTCATTTTTATATGATAGAAAATTCAATTTTTATGTAATAGATAATATGAGCTAATCACTTAATACTGTGTTCAAAATACACTGCAATATACTCACGCCAATGATTTTCCCATTTCACACCAAACAGGCGTTCCTGAATACAGCCTCCGAAGGGCGCAGCCTTGCTTTTGGAGCAGCTTTTTATGTTTGGAAAATAGCCAAAAGCGATAGGGAGCTAAATAAGGAGGGAAATCATCATGCGGAACATTACGGTAGTCGATGAGAACTGTCAGCAAGATCGTGATTTTTGAGTGACTTTTGCCCGATTATTTTGGTTTTGCCCCGTCTTTGGCAGGATACTCTCTTGATTAATTGTATGTCTTCAGATCGTTGTATAAATCCAACTCTCATCTGCCATAATAATGCGTTTGTAGATTCCCGGATAATCAGAAAGTATCTCGATACAAATTTTGATCTTTTTAATAAAATAAGGTTTTTTGACAATGAACGAGATTTGACCCTTCTGAAGTCCAAATGAGATTTCAAAATTGTTTCAACTGATCTGAAATGTTAACCATATCGGCAAGGTCTTAAACTGCTAATCGAAGACTTTTGAGTACCAATTTCTTGATTTTCTTGAGGTGTTTCCAATCAGTTGACGTTGATGGCCGCCTTGGCCAATCGAAGTAACTTAATCAGTTTACCGAAGGCCGACATTCTGATCTTTTCTACAAGCAAGATTTCAAATAGGCACTTCTTTATTCTACCAAATCAGATTCGCAACAACGAGTACGTTTTTAGAATAGTGTTCTTCTACTTGAACCAGACTGTACCGTAGTCTCGGTATATCTTGGGAACTTATAAGAGATTCGAGTACTATACCAGTAACTGACAATTGTGTATAGAAGCTACAGGAACCCTCGTAGTACGTAAAATTTCTTTGATTTTACCAGCCAGTGGTATATGTTTCCAATTCTTTTTCGTGCATTTTGTACTGGTCATTTTTCACCTTCTCTTTCATGACAAACCTTCGATAACCACGGGTGGGGACGAAGTCGGCCTGGATCGTACACATGAATCCCTTTGAATCAGCGAAGAGCTCCCAAGCACACAATCATCTGTTCGACAAATGGAGATCGACGAATGGTTGCCAGAGATAATTCACGTGTTTATCGCACATTGCCCGCGAGGTTCAGGAAAACCTCTTTTTATTCGCTGTCTATTCTGTTAGCTTCACTGCTTCATACCTTGATTTGGAAGAATTGCACACCCATGCCGATCACCTTTCTCGATTTATGAATTCATCGGGTTTAAAATATACAAGTAATGAGAGTTCGCTGCCTGCCGGGTAGAAACACTATTTTTTGGGCCAGAAAAGCTGAACTTCTTTTGGACCAGGAGAAAAATAATACTAAATGGAAATGAAAAGACAAAAAAAAATATTATTTATTAAAGAGGGAAGACCAAGCGAAGTGAGTACGCAAGTATCTATTCTACCTGAGGGAAAGTAAGAAGAATCTGCAATCTCAGGTCAATGACAGTATCGGTGTAGGCATGGAGTCTGCGTCTACTGCACTGTGCCTTAGGAGTGCCTGAGCCTTTCGGCTAGGCCAGATGGTAGCTTCCTTGCTAAGATGCGTCCTTACAAGTCCCTCACCGGGGATTGCGACTCTAGCTTGTCGACTTATTTAACATCACAACCACCTCGAGTCCAACACCAATGTTGAGTTTCGCGATAGGGCGCGAATGGGCTATACTCAACCCTGAGGTACGCGTTGGATGTAGATTCCTCCACATCCGGTGCGATCATCCGTTCGACAGCCTTTAGGCTATTCTCGTAGATTAAGGAAATGCATTTCCGAGCTCTACGTAGGCTCATTGCCAACAACAACAGTTGCAGGCAATGCTCGTTTCGCATCACTGACCTCGACAGTGGGCTATGCGAATCTTTTCATACCCTCTCTATAATCCTAATTCTAACTCATCCATTAAACACTCATTCAAACTCCCTGTGGCGCTGTTAGTCCATTCATTCAATTATCTTACTCTTCTCTAACTTATAGAATTTCCCTCATTTAATGTCTTAGATAAGTTCATTCATCCGCTGACGTATTTATTCACTCCCTTCCTGATTCATTCGCAACTTCCAATTGACTTAAGTCTAAAACCCTACAGGTCTTTTTAGCTTTAAGTACTTCCCTGCAGAAATCATTAAATGCTGGGAAGACCTTCTCCCCCACCAGCTCCTCAAGGGAAACAGGCCATTTCCCAAGCTCCCTTTTACATCTAATTTCCACACTATTACGCTCATCTTCGTACGGGGGACATTCGAATAGCACGTGTAGTGCAGTCTCTTCCTCATTACAGTCGCAGTCACTGCTTGTGCTGAGTCCAAATTGAGCTAATTTGCTTCTAAAATCCCCATGTCCCTTAAGGAATTGACTCACATAATGGTTAATATGGAGCAATTTCATCTTTACTCTTTTTGCGACATCTGGGAAGAAACTACTATCCCATTCCCTCTGCCATTTCTTTAAGATGGCATCTCTTAGGATCCCCTTTTCTTTCCTTCCCTCAGACAAACTCTCGTTGAAGACCTCGCCTTCAGCTGAGAACCTAACTCACCTCCTAAGCTTATAGGCAAAGTGTCTTTTAATTGCCGCAATTTTTATCGGTAGCTCACTAGCTATCACACACAGAGCATCCATTGAGACAGTCCGGTATGCACCTGTAACTGCCATGAGCACTATTCGTTGCGCCATTCGCAGATCTAACTGGCCCAATATTTGTGTGGCTCGTGAATGGCACCCACCCTATCGCTCCATACGTTAGGACGGGAACCGACAATCCTCTATATATAATGGTCGTGGCCCTATGACCTAATCCACAATCAGCGTTAGCAAGTCCAACAAGGTTGCTAAATACCCTTTTGGCTTTGCCTGCTGTCTCCATCATATGTCGGCGATGGTTTGTGCTAGCACTCAACCATAACCCCAGGTATTTCAACTCTGATACGACTTGTATCGTATTATCCTGGATTTTTAAAGTAGGTCTTCTGGCCAATTTTCCCTTGAACAGGATTGCCTCAATTTTATTCGCCGAGAGTTTCACCTTCATTTTCTTACACCAGGTGCTAACGAATTCCGTGGTGCTTTAAGCAAGATTTTCGATATGTGATCGACTCCTGCCCTCAATGAGGATGAGGATGTCTTCCGTATATGCAGTTGAAATAATCTACACTGCAATGTCGGATAACGCATGTATTAGGCCATCAAACACCAAGTTCCACAGACTTGGTCCAAGTATGGACCCCCGTGGGCAACCCTTGGTGACCATTTTGTCTTCCTTCTCAAAATTTTCTTCCAGTGCTACCATCCGATTTTGGAAGTAGCTATAAATGAGTCCATACAGTGAAGGTGCACACCCCCTCTCCTCCAGCTCTTTCAGCATCGCTGGCCACCATAGGTGATCAAAGGCGCCTTCAATATTGAAGGCAATTGCCAAAACATACGGCTTATCGGTGTCCCGCACAATGCTTTTCACTTTGAAAATGGCATCCTCAGTGCCTTTCCCCCTAGGAAATCCAAACTGACGTTGGGCAACGAGAATCCCGCTCGTCAGTAGTGGATCGAACAGAGTATCGGTGACTTGAGAAGCTTAATTGTAACCAGAATACTTCAGGCCAAATATTTAGTTCTGGAACACGCTTGCTTCAGTGTTAATGTTGGGAGACTTAGTCTATGATTTAAATATAAAAAAAAATAGAGAGAGCGAAATCCGTCAAGAGGTCTTTAAGGGGCTAATAAAAACTGAAGGAATTATCCTCAGCCACTGTGGTTTGATGGGCAAAACTGCCATTATAAATGGTCTCTATAGACAATCAAATAACTCAGTAATAATTTAATAAATTTAGAGAGATACAGAAGCAAGAGATTAGGATTTGAAATCAATTAACTGTTGAGTAAAATTAATTATGGAGGGAACTTCTCGGTGCGAAGAGTCATTATTTAAACATTTGGTATCCATCAACCGCACTTGCTTGCTCAGACTACGGATATATGAGTGAACAATCAAGTATCTATGAGTACAGTACCTTACACAACACCTTAATTGTCTAATAAAATATTGAATTTCGCAATTTATTATCAATTCCAAGAAATACCTTAACACTCACCCGCGTTGCATGAGTAGAGTGAGTGCATTAGACAGAAGTGCACGAATAGCCAGCCCAGGCTAAGTATATCATTACAGCTTCTCCCAGCCTCTAATAAAGTGATTTCTTCCCACAAAGAAAAAAATGTATCTTAGCAAAAAAAGAGAAAGAATCTCATGAAACCATCAATTTATCGAAATCTGAAAATAATACACAATTATTACACAATACGCGGATTCGGGCTATAACTCTTTGATAATGACACCGTCATTTAGCATTTTTATATTTATTTCAATAAATCAGTGATGGCTTCAGGGGTGGTAGGGGTGGTAGTGGAGACAGTAACTGCAGCATTGCACGGACCATCCACGACGAAAATATCTCATGGACTTGAATTTCACTGCGAAAACCATTTCCGAGTCACTTATTAAACCAATTGAGTTACGTCGTTACCTGGTGGTTTTTTTTTCCTTAACTTTTGGTTTTGTCTTGTGTGGTAATGTTTATCAGTTTTACTTTCATTTGAAGTGACGATGGCGTTTGTTGTTTTCAAGATTGTTACCAGTCGTTTGTGTTTTATCTTTTTGAATGGTGTCTTAACTTTTCTTCTCTTTTTTTTGCATTCCAGCCCAGACCCAGACTTCACGGAGAAATGAGTATCTCAAATAAAATGTTAAAATGAGCCCGAAAAATGAGAAAAGATACTAATTAGCAACCTCTAGTTAGAAAAAAATCTAATGAAGACAAACGGAACAAGTAAGCCGTTACCACAGAAACTGTTCTTTTGATGATAATTTTTTTTTGTATTCTGAGAGCTTTGTACATTTCGTACAAAAAAGATAGAAGTCGGACAGGAAATGTTTAACATAAAACCATAAAAATTCAATCAAGTCCTAAGAAAAACTATGGCTTCAATGGCTCCAATCCTGAAACAAGAATTGGTTACGTGATTTCCAATGCGTACATGACAAAATAAAAACTCACTTAATGTTAAGGCTAACAAGAATATTATTCCACCAGATTTACTAATTTATAGAAACTAACCTATGCAATATATGTATAGTGAAATTTGACCAGAATTGAAATGACATTGTATCTATAATGCACGGCATGAAGGCGACTATAAAGATAACTATCATAATTTTTGCAGTTTGGACCGGAAAAGTAGTCGAATATGCTAAATACAAGGTTAAGCAATTCTCAGTGTCAAAGAAACCACTGAAGCTTAAAAGGAGGAAAGCAGGAGGACTTCAAACACCATATAGAGGCAGCTTCATGAATTCAGATTTTTTCAGATCATCACTTTCCACCCCCTCCCACTCTCCGCCTTTCTAACAAATATAAAAACTAAAACCGGCTTCGAAAAGTATTAATTGAGACCTTTCATTTGATACCCCACATGACCATATTCGGTGAAAAAATTTTTTACACCCTCCTTTTACATGTATGGGAACCTCCCCTCTCTAAATCTCAATGTAGAAGGATATCGCTCACTGCATGTCTGGGAGTCGACAGTTCCCACCTTTTCACCAAATTTCGTATCAATCGCTATAGCCGTTTCTGAGGAAAGTGCTTGTGACAGACAGACAGACAGACAGAGTTGGAAGAACTTGCCAAGGAGTCTATTGTAAGTTTACGAAAAGCCTATGGCGGTACTCAAACGGCCACAATACGAGTACCAGCGGAGGCAGAGTAGAAGTTGTTGGCGGCCGGAAAAGTTCGGGTTGGATGGGTTGTCTGCCGTTTAAGAGAACAGACTTCACTAAAGAGGTGCTTTAAATGCCTCATGTTTGGGCACTTTGCGAAGGTATGCACCAGCAGCATTGATCGATCTGATCGATAAAGAAGGTGTGGGGAGAAGGGCCATATTGCCAGGGAGTGCAATAGGGACCCCAAACGGCTATTGTGCGAGGTGAAGGAGGGACAGGATAACCGGCATATTGCCGGAAGTGGTAAATGTTCGGAATTTAAGAAGGCGCTCACAGCAATGAGAAAATGAGGTTTATTCAAATAAACTTGAATAATTGCAGGGTCGCTCAGGATTTACTTGAGCAGAACACGTTCGAATCTGAGATAGAAATCGCCATCATAAGTGAACCGTAAAGACACCGTCACGGTGTCATATGGGGAAGGCGCCTACAGAATCGTGATGGGACAATTCAAAGGCCGTTCATCTCCGCAGATCTGGACGTGAAAAATGCATTCAATTCAGCCAATTGGAATCTAATACGGAAATCTTTAGCGAAGGTTGGTATTCGCGCCTATCTCGCTGCTATCGTCGATAGTTATTTAACTGGAAAGAGGCTCTGGCACGACACCGATGACGGATCCCAGCAGTACGTTGTTTCCGTGGGTGTCCCGCAGGGCTCCGTAGTGGACCCACTACTGTGGAACATCATGTACAACGATGTACTTAATCTTTCCCTTCCGAGGGAAGCCACAGTGGTGGGTTACGCCGACGACATAGCGCTGGTTGTTTTCGCAAAGCATCTCGAAGATGCTGAGTTATACTCAAGCGAGGCAATCAGTGCTGTTGAAAGTTGGCTAAAGAGCTCTGGTCTGACGCTTGCGGAGGAAAAAACAGAAACGGTCCTCATCACTAAGCGCCGGAAGAGAAATTACGCCTTTATTAGAATTGGGAATCATATCATCACTTCCAAGTCGACCATCAAATACTTGGGGGTGGTGATAGACAGGAAGCTCAGCTATAAGCAACACGTACAGTATGTTTGTGATAAATCATCCAAAGCTAGTATGGCCCTGGCCAGGATGATGCCGAACGTGGGAGGGCCACGGCATACCTCTAGGTTGCTTATAGCCAGGGTGGTGACCTCAATCATGCGACCCCAGTTTGGAGCGAGGCGTTGCGGATGTCAATTAACACTAGCAAATTGAATGCAGTCTACAGGAGGACAGCTCTGAGGGTATGCTCTGCCTTCAGGACTGTCTCAGATGATGCAGCATTCGTCATCTCTGGAATGATGCCGATTGACATCTTGGCAGACGAGATGGCGAACATATACAATGCGAAGCCAACCTCTTCCTCATCTTGGACGAAGAAGACTGAGAGGGAGAGATCCATAAATAGATGGTAAGAGCGGTTGGAATGCTCGGGAAAGGGTCGGTGGACTCAAAGACTCATTCCTGCCATCAAGGAGTGGTTGGTGAGTTTAATTATAATCTCACCCAGTTTCTCACGGGGCATGGAGGATATCTCACAGGTTTAAATTGGAGACCTCACCCGACTGTCCAAGTTGCGAAGGAGTCCCAGAGGACCCAGAGCATGTATTCTTCCACTATCCGAGATTTGTGGAAGAAAGGAGGAATCTAGAGGAGACTCTAGGAGAGGTGCTGGTACCAGAAAATCTGCTGCCGGAAGTGGTAGCACATCAAGAGAATTGGGATGCGGTCAACGGCATGATCGCATCTATTCAAAATAAAGGAGGAGAAAAACGCGGTCACGTGCGCCGCGTATAGAAGAAAGGTGACTAAGCTAGAGTGAGCTGACTTCGCCTCATGATGTAATATCTTATGTTGGTTCCGCGGGGCAGGGAGGGAGTCGGGGGTGGTTTTATTGGGTAAAAATCCACACGCTCTAGTGTCCAGACCAGTGTCTTTTGAAGATTTCCACCTCTTCAAAAAAAAAAAAACACGACAGACAGACAAACGAATGGACAGACATTGAACCGATTTTAATGCATTAATGATTTTTGCAAACAAAACCTTAAAAAATGTTGGATTAAATAAGATTCGTCGAAGGTTGCGGAGAGGATACTTGTAGGGGAACTTGAGACTATTGTACGGTGGAGTATATAAGACCAGGGCAATATCTACTGTGTGGATATAGAATCAGCCTATCGTCGTGATAAATACTACCTTGGTTGTGGAGATTTCGGAGGTCTATGGGAGTGCAATGGTGTCTAAAGGGGTGGGGTCTTCTCGTATGGTAGCGTAGGAACGGATTAGGTCGTTATCGTGAGATTGGGATTTGATGAGGAACTTAGTGAGGGAATTGAAGAGGAAAGACCAGAGGCGATAGAAGCTGCCCCAACATTAAGGATTAGATTTCTTGTGTCCGTTATCATCTTCCGGGTAAATTTGACTCTATCCCTGAAGATGATGGCCTCGCACTTCCTTGGATTAAGAATGAGTTTCCTGGAGTGAAGTTGTTGATGGATTGGATGGAGACGCAAAGTGTGATTTGAGCAGTTGGAATATTACAAGATGTGGTATACAGGATCACGCGTTCAGCATATTGGATGGTTTTAACAGCGTAGGGATGTTGGTAGGATGTTTGAGGGTGATGTCGGCAGTGCAGAAGGAGAAAAGGGTAGCTGGCAAACTGACCCTTTTCGGATGTCTGCAAGAGGAGAATATGGTTGAGGCTGGCGGTTGGTTATGTAGCTAAAAATTAATCTGCAAAGATGGGAGTGGAATTTGAAGGAGTTGCATAGTTTAAAGATGAGGTCTTCGTATCAGACGGAATCAAAGGCCGTCTGAATGTCAAGGAAGCAGGCAGTGGTAGGGATATTGTTGTTTTGGTTGAAGCATATGTCTGTTTTAAGGATAAGGAGGGTGTGGGACGTACTATGGGTACGTTTACTATCAAATTGAAAAGGAGTTATGTGACGAACGGATGGCAGAGGTGAGGCAGCGTTTGATGAGTTGCCTCTGCCCTGGACGAAACCGTCAGTCAATTTTTTGCTTTTTTGAGGTATGATATTGTTTTTGGAGATCTGGGAGAGGATGATGTCGTGTGGGACATGTTCATTTTCAATCAATCAATCAATTTGGGTGTGATGTTGAGGAGAGAAATTGGTCGGAAGTTATTCAGGGAAGCAGCAGGACGCTGTCTCTTAAGAATAGGGACTATGTGGGCATTTTTCCAGAACGTGGGATAATGGGCTGTAAAGTTGTGATGAGAAGGGGCTAAGAGTTTTAGCACACTTCTTCAGGACAATGAACAGGATCTGGTCATGGCCGGTGGATTTCTTGATGTTGTGAGGTCGGGTGGAGGGATCAGCATCGGGGTCAGTGATGTGGAGCTGCAAGGAAAATCTCGGCGATGCTATCTGCATGATTTTTGGGAGCGGTGTTTTGCGGGTGGGAGCTGGCTGATCTGGATTTGGCTAAATGGGGCAGGTGTGCTGTAGTTGGTTGAAAGTATGTTGGTTGAGGGGTATGCCTGCAGTGTTATGTTATATTGATTTTGGATCGGATCCATTTGGTAATGAGAGATATATGGACTTTAACATGGCTGAAGTGAGGAGAATATTATTGGCGGTAGTGTTGGCGACGCAGGGTGGCTTTCTCCTTGATGAGGTTAAGGGGGTGATTAAACCTTGGTAGTTTGGGGGTCTTGAAGGGATCGCGGGCGAAAAGTTGGGTATGAGCACTACACCATCGTGGTTACTGAGGCCCGGTATGGTTGGAAGGTCAATAGGAGTGGTGATGTCATTGGACAGAGTAAGAAGGTTATTGATTACCAAGAAGAGGTCGATGTAGAATAGCATGTTCGGACGGTGGAAAGGCGGTCGGTTGGTGGGAAGCAGGGTTAGTTGGAGGTCAACTTATTGTCATTCCCGTTTATGGTATTTTACCATGAACAATGTTTGGCATTTAGGTCGCCACCTAGTACGAGGGAGGTGCGTGAGCTATTGGGTGTGTTCTGGGGTAGTGGGCGTAATATCAGCTGGATCAAAGGATTGGCTAAAATAATAGATACTGGCGAGAGATACAATGGATGATTGGGTGGAGGAGAAGACGACAGTTTTGTCAAGGGAAGGGACGATTGTGGCGGGAATGTAAATTTATTGGGGTTGAAGAGGAGCTACTATCAAGGTAGCAGTTTCTTCTAGACAGGAAAGAGCCGAGTTGGGTGGCGAGTTGAGAGGTGGACGTGTTGAAGAGGACCTGGATCTCTAAATTTAGATTGGAAGCTAATAGGAGCGAGTAGCATTTCTAGGATAGGAATGGGATCGACGTTACAGAGTAGGAAATGTTTGAGAGGATCTGCGCTGAGGGGTTGGTCTGGTGAAGGGGACGGGGCTAGAATTGGCGAACGCGAGCTTGAACAAACATCAAGCAGTTTTGATAACTCGCCCAATGCGTGTTTGATCCGCAGTTGATGCCGGTGGGATTATCCCCCTTGATTTTAGGACACTCATGTGGGGCTTTGCACTTAACACAACGATAGATTGCAGTTTAACGCGGCGTGTCCAATTCGTTGACAATTGCGGCATTGCGCAATCTCGTGGAATTGGACCGCTTCGAATTTAATCATACAGTGAAACATCGCTCGCCTGGCTAACTCCTAGACAGTGAAGTTCGTTTAGGATATCCTGATGAGAGTATGCAAAATCTAGTTAAGTTAGGAATAGATTTACCGACCGAAGGTGCGTCGGCGTGTACGTAAAGAAGTAATGGTGCCCTTCTCTAAGTAGCGCTTTTGCTGATTCATATTCTGTCTAGGCGAGCACATGAGTTGAGTGGAGGTCTGTTAGGGTAAAATTTTATCCAATCGGAACTCCCTCAATTGAACCTTTAAGGCATTTTCAAACCATTAAAGCCAGAAGTTTTTTGAGAAATAAAACATCTGACTGTCTAACCAAGTGGTGAGAATGTACTGTCCATGAAATCGTTGCTACTTTTGTAGCTCTTCAAATATTTCAAATATTTTATTTTATATGTTACTACGCGGTAAATTGCATCCGACATAATATTTTTCACATTTTCGTTCTAAGGTGGAATAATGAACCTGATTCTTAAAATAAATCGAGATTTCTAAATTCTGATCTAATAGGGTCAATTATAAAAAAATTGACATTTTCTGAATCAACACGAAAACCTCTCGTATGTAAACTTATAGAATTCTAATTTTTTTCCGGTATAACATTCAGAAATCAATAGATAATATATGACACGAAGAGTATAATAATAACCACATCACTTTAGGCTATTTATCTTTATTTGTGAGACACGCATATTCCGTTTAAATACCATTGAATGGCAAAATTACACTACAATGTGAAAAACTTTTTCAACAAATATGGCAGTTTTTTACTTCACTTTACGAATTAACATCCAATATAGAGCCTAAATGCTTAAATCACTTCTGCAAACTGGCTTGCATATGACTACTCAAAAGCTGTAGAATTTTTATTATATAAAACTTCATGATTTGCATTAGAAGACCTCCGTAAATAGCCTATGTCTATTGACTTTGCATCAAATGCCTAATTAGAAAATAAGCTCTCTTGCAAATATTTTTTACCATCAATTAGCAATTCTATGCTTCCGGGGTTAAATTTGGCAAACTAGAGAAGGAAAAAGGGAAGGAACTACAAAGGAAAAAACAAAAAGAAAACCACTAAACATTCTGTATCTTGAACTCCCCGCTTCTGCTTTTGACGAGTTTGATTTTGGGTCTTATTTGACGTTTTTTGATATTTTGTTAAATAAATAGTCATAATTACCGCTCCAAATTCTAAAAGTTCAAAACATTGAACATGGGAATTGGGGATGCTTTTTTTGGCAAATGCAATAAGGGATGATATCTATATGCGTGTTACGTCTTTGTTAATTTGTAACTGAGTGAAGTTATTGGAATTGAAAATCATTTATTACCCTTGTTATCTTCTTCAGTGCGAGTCCTTGGTAGCCATCATACTGTACTTCCAAAATCTTGCTTTGACATTGGAAACAATTGGTTTTTGAGAGGCTGATATGCGGAAATTTAATGAAAACAAAGAAGACTACTGATTTACAATTAAAAGCTCTATTTTTATATATCCAGAAAAAAATTAACCTCCTTAATGACTTATGACGAGAATAGTAACGAAGTTTTGGAAAAGGACGATCGACGGTTAGGCACGGCGTGACCGGAACTGGCTACAGGTGTTGATCGCGCTCTTAATGAGACAGCGTTGCTTCTAGCCTGGTCACAACCGCCATCCCTTCTTTCAAAAATTAAGATGTCAATCTCAAACGGAAGGCTCCATGGACCAAAAAAAAAGTGAGAGAAAAATCCTTTCTAATTGGTCAAATACGTTATCAAGACTCCCTGAATCCTTGATTAGTAGTATGACTATATAATTGAGGTAAGCGGTCTGCATCGCCTACCACTTAACCCTCATTGGATCACATCTTTTTAATCTGATTGCTAACCACCAACTAAATCCGTTTGCAGCAAAGGTACGTCCCTTCTGATCCTGTAGGCGTGGCAGGTCTGACTACCTTTAAATCAAGAGGAGGAACACGCAACAATACCTACATAGTGTCAGCTTAAACCGTGCTCCAATATGGTAGAAAATGTGATCTCTGACAACATCTTCTTCGGCATAAAATGAGGAGGAATGGTCTTGGTGATCGTAGCAGCATTAATAAAATGTGAACAGATTTCTGCAACTTTTACTACCTCGCCACGGGTGGTATACGACACACGGCCTGTCATGCCAATCAGTTGAAAGCCAACTGACCTGCAGTTAACATTTAATCAGATCGACCGCATCGCGTTCAACAGTAAATTTAGGATGGCTCTTCTGACATCGGTCTAAAAAAGGACCATCATCTGATGGTTGCTGATCTTCATTTGTGTGTTACTACTCATTATTACCCAAAATGTGAGTGTTCCCACATTGCTACCAAGAACAATCGTTACAAAACATGCATGAAATTTGTCAGCACCTAATAAAAAGGGGCAGAAGGTTACGATTTGATCGGGTCTAAATTGAATTATATTTCAGGAGGACTAGAAAAATGGCGCTCAAACTGTTTCACTTTCCCTTTTCAACAACAACTTTTCTGGCGAAGCTACCCGATTTGGATCTTATTCTCGTATACCCTACGTAGGATAGGTCTTAGTAAAGTAATTGGGTGTTAGGTATCAACATTGCTGGAAAAGCCAGTCATAATTGTGATTAAGCATTGATGTGTTGAGGTCTTGTTAAGGATGAGATTGAGTAAAGATCTATTTGATCAATGTGGAACAAGTGGAATATGAGAATGGATATAGATTGACAGCAAGCTTTATGGCATTTACCAAATAAGGAAATCCACTGACAGGGAAATATTTTTGAAAATTTTAATCTGGTCCTCTACCTCTCATTTTACTTAGACACAGTGGTTCTGCGATATTTAGCCCTAAAATAGACAGCAATCCTTTCCAATTAGATGGATGAACCTTTAAACTAGAGCTGGAGCTGTTTATCACTGAATTTTTTACTTTTCACCAAAAATCGTATTACTAGATTAAAAGTTATTCGATATCGTTCACGCCTGTGCGGAAATAATTCTATGATGCAAAGAGATAAGCTTTCAACTGATGGAGGCTATGACTCTCTCTTAGTTTTCTCGGTCTGAGTTTCAGCACTTATATCTATAACTCTTTCCCATTCTAACCTAGGTTCCTCGCTGGGGATGTCGACATTAGTTCCTGATATTGTGCTTCAGCTCCCCCAGAACTTTCCGAGAAGTTCAACATCTTCTAAGAAATTTTTGCGACTCAACAGGAACTCCAGGTTTTAATTGTCGGTTACCAAAACTCAAATTGTAAGGCAATAGCAGCTTTTACATCTGTACCAGGTTAGTCAAAAAGTATTGGTCTTCATATTAAAGTATTTATAGCTTCTGACGCTTGCAGTTTTCAATAATAAAAAACTATTTAGCGCAAATACGTAGCCCGTGGCAAGCGCCAATTTGGACATACGGGAATGGGCAAGGAAATAAAGAGAGGTGGCGCTTAGGGAGACGAAGAATAAAATAGAAAGAAAGAATAGGACAGGTTGTTGGAAGGAATTGGAAGGCTACGATAATTAGGCCAGTGGAACATGGGGAGGTTAAAATCCGCGCAAAGGAAAAAAGGGAGGGAAGGGAATCTGACAGTAAGGAGTTCTGAAAACTGTCAAATAATTCTTCGGATAGGTGAGAAGCACAAGACCAAGTTACAGTGAACGGGAGGAAGTTGGATGGGGAGGCACAAAGAGCAATTTAGTCAAAAGAAGAGGAGGAGAAGACGAGTTCGGCGAGGAACAATTAGAACCGGTGGACATACGTGATATATCTCGGTCCCTGTCACTGCGCAAAGTGGAGTATCTTTCGGGGAGCTCGGGCTTTATTATGGCATCGTCCAGCCAGCTTTCAGGGAAACCGATTGTATGGTGTTTCTGAGCTAGCGCGGATAAATTGAAGGCCCCCGGCTTGGTTTTTAAACCCCCATCATTTTGATAAAACAGAGGGGCCGTAAACACAGATTCAGTTACATTGATCGGCGTTGAACGATTCGGAAGTAAGGAATATACTTAAATTCCTAACGATTATAGGTTTGCTTGACATACTACAGTTAATAAGTACGCTATAACTAGTAAAAGGAGCACAACAGCTCTTCAAGGATACAGTCCGATAATAACAATAATACATTGACAGGCAAGACTGGTGCGTTGTCCTGCAATTTACCTGCGAATCCAGGCCAGAAAGAAGGATTGCTGATGACGTGATTATAAGTGACCTCAAGGTCGCTATCACTCGGTCGGGGTTATTGTTTTTTGTCAATTTGACACAGTTACAAGGAAAAAGTAAACTAACTTTGCCCCTATGTACTCTAGTACTTCATCCGTAGAAGTAGTGAATGCTAGCCTAGATATAAACAGCTTTTTAGATGGGGAGGACACCTTGAACCTTTTTTTTTGTATTTCAGCATTGCAATCACTTTTGCGCACAGTCAAGTACATTATGCTTAAGCTGGTTTGCGCATGAAGTCTTGAAAAACGTATTGGCACAAAAACAGCAGGGTAGTGATTCAACCCTTGATTCGAAAGAAAAACTGCAGATTTTTCTTTTGAGCATTCTACTGTTCAGCTGAGCATCCAATTTCAGGTAAGAACACGGAAAACAGCTAGAGGGTCTAGTAGTGAATCAGGAAGTTCATTGGAATTATTATGAAAAAGTGTGAAGTGGAATCTTTAAAAAAAACCAAATTAGTGGATGAAGCATGGAAGCAACCAACTTCGGAGTGAGAAGCACCTGGGGGCTCATGGCTCTGATGCATTGTGATTCAAGTGTGGAAAAGAAAATCAAAAACTTTGGCAACGGGGTATTATAAGGGCTAGAAACGCCTGTACGAATTGATACCGAAAGCCATATAGGACACCATTTGCTGCCTATTGGATATGTGACACCAGATTTGTTCTACACGCTCGAATACGGTCTGTATGAGTCTCTAATACGAGGTTAGACAATTAAGTAATGAGACTGATTCCATAAAAACCGCATATTTAAAAATTATTCTCCAACTACCCTTCAAAGTAGTCCCCTTGGGCAGCTATACAGCGATTCCAGGGCTCCACACTTCGTAACATTTCTGGAACGTCTTGACTGGGATGTCTGCGAGTACCCTCGTCACGGCCGCTTGGATGTCCCCAATTGACTCAAAATGGGTTCCTTTGAATACCGATTTTGTTCTAGGGAATAAAAAAAGTCACAGGGTGACATATAGGGCGAATAAGGTGGCTGTTGCAACACGGCGATCCCTATAGAAGCTAAACACGGGGACACACTGAGGGCGGTGTGGCACGGCGCGGTGTCGTGATGAAGGATCCAGTTACGAGGGATGTCAGGGCGCACCCTATTGACTCGTTTTCGCAATCTTTCGAGTACTTGGCGATTGTAGACTTGATTTACGGTTTGCCCCGGTGGGACAAATTCTTTGTTGACGATTCCACGGTTATCAAAAAAGGTAATAATCATCGGTTTCACCACCTTCACCATTTGTTCACGCGAGCTGTTTTCGGGCGGGGGCCGTGCGAAGACAACCATTGTAAGTTCGTCGTATTGGAAAGACCAGTTCTGATCGCCTGTAATAATTCGATCAAACAGCGTGGGATCGTTTTCACTTCTTCCAAACAGTCTTCTGCGACAGTCATTCGATGCTGATTTTGTTCCTCAGAAACATTCTTTGGAATCATCTTCGCGCACCATTTTTTCATCCCGAAATCGCCTGTTAAAATTTGTCTGACTGTTTCACGGTTCATACCCAGTTTCGAGGCCAACATTCGAACTGTTAAACGCTGATCTTCACAGATTAGGGCGCGCACACGTTGCGCATTCGCGTCAGTCCGCACCTCGGCTGCTCCCCCACTCCGCGCCTCGTCTTCCACGCTTTCACGCCCCTCCTTAAACTCCTTATGCCATCGAAATACTTGGGCATGACTAAGAGCACTATCGCCATGCTCTTTTACAATTTTAGCGTACATTTCCCAAGCTGTTTCGCCCAATCTGGCGCAAAATTTTATCGCGACGCGTTGCTCTAAACTTCGTTTCTCTATTTTCGTGACGAGCACCACCAACAGACGTCTACTCAACATGACACAGCAAGCGAATTAAACAAGCTAGAGCGATGGTGAATATATTAATGGAGAGAGGAAGGGGAAGCGTAAGGGAATTTGAAGGTTGCAGGTTTATCACAAGCGCGGTAATAAAGCCAGTCTCATTACTTAATTGTCTAGCCTCGTAAATGGTCTCAAATCATTTCGTAGAAGGCCCCTGATATATTCACTTATTTAAATTAATATTATCCAACCAACTTCGCAGCATTTCAATTACCATTTTAGTGGATCAAAGGAGAATCATCATCATCACCAACGGCGCAACAACCGGTTTTCGGTCTAGGCCTGCCTTAATAAGGAACTCCAGACATCCCAGTTTTGCCCCGAGATCCACCAATTCAATATCAAAGGAGAATTCCTGGATTTAATGGAGAAGCCGAGGTTTCGGTGAGCAAAAGGAGTTGACTGTTCATAAAAATTTATCGGTTCTCAGAACTCAACTGGGGTTTCCACTTCGAAGTGATGCTGCTTGTAAAAATGACAGTTAATTAGTTCTACGTGAATATTGCCACAGACCCCAATACACTAGATGCATTGCAAGGTAATACTACAAGTGGAACTTTCAGATGGGGTCCATCAGCGGTGACCCTGATAGTCAAGTGGGAACCTCTACTTCAGCAGGAGGTAATTTGTCACTGCAATACTCCTAATCAAGGTTGCCTTTGGATCAGTTTGCAGAGTTCCCTCAGGGTAATCCACTTGCCTTGGTCGATAGATCACGCTGTCCTGATCTGGATGTGAACACACATGGCACAGATGGTCCATTGACATATCACTTTCATGTTTGACATTTCAATTGACAAGGCGCGACATTTTTTCCTTAGCCTGAGATTTTGCAGTTGTTTTAGGTCTGCTGCAATAAGTCGTTATAGTCAAGCACGATACATTAGAAAGCGCTCAGTATCAACGCAGTTAGCCGCCTGTTATGGCTCTTGGTCCGCACTAAGGAAGAAGTCCACCCTCTCTTTACCCTGAATGATATATTACTGAAGGTCTGTTATGTTATGTAAAATGCAACCTGTGCATTTTCATGACACCCACCTTTCCCACCTTTAAATGTCTATTTTTTTTACATGTTACACTATTATATGACTATTTCTGAAAAACATGTTGCCTTCACTGATATAATCGTAGTACAAGGAGCATTCATTTCAGCACGGGATAGGCCAACCATGTAATGAAGTTTGCGTCATATGCATTAGATATACATTTTCACACTTGCCTACGTCCACCGAGTTTCCGCGGCATCGTAGGTGCCATCACAATCTCACCTAACGCGAAACGGAAGAAGTCCGCAATAAATCAGAAAGGTGTCTGCCCAGCAAGACAATGCATCGGATAATCTAACACACATACCTGTCTCCCGGGGTTGCAAAGAAAAACTTATCTCCGCGGATTTCCTGATAAATTAGCTGAGATAACATTCTAAGGCATAATCACACGTGTTTACTGACACGAAAAAAAAAATAAAGTTACTTGACGCTACTGTCCACCATTTAATTTTGAACAGGTACAGCCAATTATCGGCATAACGGTGTACAATTTGCCGGGCACGTTACAAGTGAAAGACGAAAAACAATGATAGTATCTTTGGTGTCATAAAGTGTTAGTTTGTAATTTGGACCAGTAAGATAGTTGGAGGAGCGAACCATGTAACGAAGGTATGTGAACTGTGTACAAGAAGATCGGAGACATAGTGAGTCGAGGTGTGATTAGAAGTTAAGACGGTGAGACTGTCCAGTTAGGGAGGAAGCTACGATGTTTTTGAAGCACACTGACCGCAAATAATGAACAAAAACAATGACCACCATGGGAAGAACACTTGCTATTGTAAGAAATACCCGACAGTTTCCATTAACTCATCAAGAAATTGATACTTCCTTTGGTGTCTTCCACATGACCGGCTACTGAGGTATATCTTGGAGTCAAACCACATCACGTGTGACATGTTCGTACTCGAGGTAATTAGCCCTGTTTAGATTCTAAGAGAGTAGTTCAAAAGATACTTTCGAGCCCGTTATTCGGCTTTTTAAGACAACGGCCAAATAATTTCCGAAATTCCATTGTGTCTCTTGGTTGGAATCATTTCCGTTGCTTCCTTGGTAAGTTGAGTTTTCAACACCTCATCCATTCTCAGACTCATCTCTTCTCATTACACATTTATGAATTCCCCATCGCGTCAGATCGCGTATACTAATCTGCTCCTATTCACTGAATAGACCAGGTTACATTACCCACCTGACATGTGACGATGTAAGCGCGACAACAGACACACCAATATGCCTTTGATATGGACAAGTGATTCGAATCTGAATAATGACATGATGGCTCTCCACATTGGCTATGGTGACAGTGATTTGAATAATTCACAAGGTCAAAATCGGGAGTGCTACTGTCAAGGGCAGACCATAGTCATTCAAATTGGCATCGCTTGAGTGGTTGCATTAGGTGGAGTGACACGAGATTCTGTAGTCGCTTTTTGAATTGTTCTTTCCGGGATTTCACCGTGGAGCTGTTAGTTGAATGATGACCATCTCAAGAGCCAATTGAGACAAATTACTCCCTTTCTAGTTTGCAAAATTAACTTATTAAATTCTATTAAAATCTGCACACAGCTGCCCGGAATTAAGCTAAATTTTCCAGATATGGGAGAACTCATAAGTAGACACGTGGAAACGTAATTTCATAAACACTATTGAAACCGCTCAATCATAACCTTAAGAAAGATAATTTCCCTGAGAAAGTTTTACTATTCAGATAATTTTCCAAATATTCACTAATCACCGCGAAAACTTCAATAATTTCCAAGGGTATAAATCTATTTCATTATTTACCCTCAACTTCTAGCTGAACTCAGCAGATTTGCGCTGATAACCCAATTTTCCACTGAGAGACGTTTAAGGTCAAAGATACTCCAAAGTTCGGTACTTCTATGATTTTTTCATTGCACACACCGTCTATGACTTGCATTTCCCATTTGTCAGCTGCTGCATAGTCCCCAAATGCACAAAGTTTATAGAACTGCATTGTGCACATTGTGCTGCGAAAATTATTGCTGAGTCCACTGAAAAGCTTACTATGGAGCTCCACTGCGCCCATTTAGTCAGTTATTTAGTGCTGGTAATGAAATTATCTGAAGGTTATATCGCTTTTTTGCGTTTATTATTTTTTTTTTTTTACAAGTTGGATTGCAAATATACATTAAGTATCTTGAATGGGCTGGAGATTTAAAAGTTTTTTTTTTTTTTCGGGTAAGTTTGCTTTCATTGGAAGGCTGCGAACTGCAATGCAGAAGCTGTCAAGTTTTTTGTGCCCCCATGTTTTATGGAGTGACTACGTGATCAAATCGGTGAATTACAACATTTGCTTTCTACTTAAATCTTTGTGGATTTTTATTTCTGTTATGGCATTATTTTAGTGGCTTGTGGAATGTGCAATATGATAAATGCTTCTCTATTGGGTCATTTAAGAAGGTAGGGTTTTTGGATTCGGAGCATTGTGCGTAGACGGTGTTAAATGAAGCTCCGGTTAGGAAACTGCCCCAACAAGACACTTTGAGGCCGTTAGCGACCTATAAGCCCCCTGGGGGCCGTCAGCGACCTTTGAGAATTCGTTTACGATACGGGGTGTGACGTACCCCAAGTGCCCGAGTAAGTATTCTGCCTCCCCTAGCTCGCAAAATACCTACGTCCTAGGTAGTAGCTTTGACAAAGCCTGTCAAGTGAACGGTACACGTCGGGACACACTAGGAATCCCCGGAGCCGTCGATAGATCTCTGTTGATGAGGTGATGTGAGCCTAGCTCTGCCAAGGTGGTAGTTGTAATGTATATCAGGAGCCAGCCCCTTCGGGAACCTGGTCAGGTAGTGTGCATTGAACCGGTGTTAGTAGACCGCGTTGTCCCGATCGAGCACTAATTCGTCCGTGAATTTCAGGACCAGTCAAGTGTAGGTCAGGGCTCAGGAAAATGGGGTAGGTGCTGTGTTCCCGAGGATACACCCGTTCTTGACTACTGTGGCCCCTTACACACAGTGGGCGGATGAGTTCGCCATGGAGAATAAATCAAAACCCAAAAAAATAAAATCGACGAAATAGCAGAGAAGAAGGAAGAGTGCTCCTCCGAAGAGAAGAGGCTCATCAGGAAATGCGCGGCAGTGGTGAAGGGCACGCGGTCGGCAACGTTCCTCTAGAAGAACGTCAGCAAAGGCGTCAAAAACGGGCTGAAGGAATTGGAAAAACTATTGGATCGCATCTCCTTCTACAGGCGAACGTGGAGAGTAGCGGAAGACGTTTGGAAATCAGAAGCAGCCGCACTCCCCGCCGCGAACGCCAACCGCATTAAGCCAACTGAAGGCAAGATATTTGTGGAAGTCCTTAGTGAAATCCACCACAGGATGAAACCCGAAGACCACGGAGCAAAGATGTCATCCAAACGGAAAATGAGCGGATCTTGACTGCCTCACAAAACAGGTGGAGAAGGCGATAAAGCGTAAATGTCCGGATAGGTATAACCTCTGTAAATGCTCGAGGCCGAAAACTCGCCGTGGTGTAAGTCGCCGAGCAATATGCGAGCAAACTACTTAGCAGCGGTAAAATTAAAATTGGATGGGTAATATGTAGATACAAATGCGGATAGTCCGCACCAAGTGCTACAGGTGTCTGGACTACAGACGCACGTCAGTAACTTGCAAGGGACCCGAAAGGAGAGTCTTGGAAGACTTCTCGGCAAGTGGCAACCAGTACATCGCGTTTCAAGTGGTTGACTCTACTTGCCGGCCAGCACCAACGCAACGCTCACCCTTCCTTTGGAATGTTGCGAGGGTGATCCTCAGAAAGTTCGTCCAAGCTCTTCGAGCAGGCAGAGCCGCGCTGGAGGGTGCTCCGGAGGGTAATAGTGTTACAGCTGACATCGTCGTAAATTCAGTGATGAACCTGATAACGACAGCGCGTGAAGCTTCCCCAGCCACGACAAGACTTCTATGGACTGCTAGAAAATTGCCCACCTACGGAGGGAGTGTCATAAGCTCCGCCGTTAGTCACAATGTTCACACGTCAATGAGGAGGCATGCGCCATAAAGACACAGTATGGATCAGAAAAAAGGAGACTCTGCAGCGCAATAAATAAAAGCAAAGCTCGCGGCTTGCAGAACCTGATGAACGAGATGAATGGGGACCCGTGGGGACTTGGCTATAAGCTTGTTACCCGGAGAATCGAGTTTCTGCTCCGTAGCCTTGAATACAAAATACCACCCAGATGGACCGCATTGTACGGCCATTATTTCCCAGACATCCTGTACGTGTTGATGTCAATGGCGCGGAAAGGGTCACGGATTGCCCTCTTTTCACAGTAAGAGAGCTCGAAGAAGCGGTTCTCACTACGAAAAACAAAAAGGTGCCAGGTCCTGATGGCATTCCGACGAAGGTCTACAAACTGGTGTTCCGCTAAGGGCTAGACTTGCAGCTCGGAGCGTTCAACGCTTGCTTAAAGGAGTGCATTTTTCCTTGTCGCTGGAAGATTCGCGCTGATCAGCAAGGGTAAAGGAGACCCGGAGCTCTAGTCTGCATACTGACCGCTGTATATGGTTGACACGGCCGGAAAAGTACTCGAGAAGCTCATCAGGAGTAGACTCAGAATCAGAAGCGGACCGCCCTGCCGGGGACTTATTCCCAAGAAGTTCGCGTTCAAAACAGGGAGATCCATAGTGGATGCTATTATGGAGGTCATAGATGCGGTTCGTCGAACCGAGGCATACAGCCGCCGATCTCGACGGATAGTGCTTCTCATAACGGTAGATGTCAGAAATGCCTTCAATTCTGTAAGATGGAAAGATATGCTAGGCACATTAGAAGACTCATTTCACGTGCCAAGCTTCCTCTTCTGGACGGACATAGTCTATCGATCAATTAAAGAAGAAGAAGAAAAATAGAAAAAAAACTATTAGTACCTGACTACAATTGATACCCGTGAATACGCTGTTCCCAGAATAAAAGCGATGCAATGTCTGAAGAAATTGAAGCCCAATTTCTATTAAAAATTAATGTGTTTTGTTCAAAGAAGGGCTCATAACCCAAAAACTAGGGAGATATGTTCGGTGTACCCCAACGATTAACTGGATAAATTAATAATTAAACGAAAAGCAGCCAGTCAGTGAAAACTCTGTGAAGAAGACAGGATCACAGGATCATGAGAAATACGCTAGAGAGCCATCATAACGTAAGCCCTGAAATCGAGTAAGATTAATTTCACTTTTTTGCAGTAGTCCGGTTTTCACCAAATATCGCTCTTTTCTGTAAGTAGTTGGTTGCTAAAAAGGGGAAGAGTTAGGATGAGATTTCAGCGTTACATCTCCTTGGCACTAACATGGACATCAACGCTGTCAATCATCCAGACTCCCCTAAATGGTTTGTCAGTCGTAAAGGCCGATTGCGCGAGATAATATGAGAAATCAGACGGCACGTCCTGAAGCTAACCCGAGAGGTGAGGGCCAGAGATTTTATCACATGCCTTGATTCAATAGTAAAAAAAAAAAAAACTATACGCATTTGGGGTAAACTACTTTGAAGTCTGGAGGCGGGTTGATACCACCGAAAATTTCAATCCCAGTAGAGCTATTCTACCAAATGGTCTAATAAGGGAGGGGACACAATCACAAAAAAACAAACTCGCATGGGATGGACGAGGAAGGTTTAGCTCTGAGCCAACTCCGGCAGCTACGCAACGGGTGGTCCCCGTCTTCCTTTTCTATTCATGTGGACCAAATGACATGGTGGCTCTGCAAATTGGAGAAACTTAGCAATCATAACTTGCAAACTTTCCGTTTAGTTTTATAGTTTAGTTTCACTGACCGATAACTGGCTTAGGCGGACATTTTGACGACAGGTTTCTACTAATTCATGACCACGAAAAGGGGCTGTTTGGATACCCTATACTCACAAAATAAGGAACCCAGAACTAAGTGAAGAAAGTAAAAAAAAATATTGATTAAGTTGAGTTTGAGGACTATTATTAGATTTTTAGGCTAGAAAAATGTTTGGTTTGAAGAAAGCACGGAAAAGGAACCTAGAGCTGGTGCTAAATTTCCGTCTGACGAAGCAGTCTCAGAACTCAATTTAACTGAAGTGTTTCTTCGGCAGACACTTGTTTGCTACTACGATAGCCAGCTTCTAGACGGTGGGTCAGGTTTATGCGTCGTACGTCGAACGTTTTATTCGAGTAAGACATCACCTGCATAAACAATGTGTAGGGGTCAGCCTTTGTAAAGGTAAAAATTAATCGCATTAAATATGTCGGCGAATCTAACAAGCAAATAAAACACTTCTCTCAAGAATGATATCAAGAAAAGTACAATCAAAAACAAGCATAGATAAATCATAAAGGCGAAGTATCCATGAGCTTGGTATAGTGAATTTCATGATGGACCCTACTACTGGTAAGGCTCAGAATGGCACATAACATTCAACACTGAATTGCATGCCTGATATGAATTGTTTTCAGCGCCACCATCTGATAAAACCAAATTTTCAAGAAGAACAAATCCCTGCACCAGAAATAAGAAAAGCGTCTTTACCTCAATTGTCGTAGTCCCGAAATTTGCTACCTTTGGTTTTACCAAATGCTTTTTAGTATCTTGGCCAGTATCACTTCAATTGAAAGAAGGAAGGCAAAAAATTTAAAAAAAAATTAGAAATTTTAGAAATAATTTACAACAAAGCCCATAGTTAGATCGGCCGGAAGGCCAGCAAATCATTCCCTCCAGGAACTCCAAAAGGATATTAATAGCGCCAAGTATAGTGCGTTTATTTCTTTATATGCCATCGTGCATCAGATTCCACTCCTATCATTTAATGAATTCCACCACACTAGGACCATCGATTAAAACATTAATTGAGATTATAAAAATAAAATAAAGTATGCGTATACGTAGCTTCGGGAATTATACTCAATGTTCATACAAGCCGCAGATAAGAAAGGGCATGAATGATAAAGCTTTTAGGTGATTCAGCGAACGAAGTGCTGAAGAGGAGCTAGAAAGATTAATCTTAAATGTTTGCTATCATTCTAGCGTTAATTTTTCCTCTTTCCAGGTGATAATTATAAGAACCTTGGATGGCTACTTTCCTAATTTTGACCATTTTACAGTTGGAATCATCATCATCAACGGAGCAACAACCGGTATCCGGTCTAGGCCTGCCTTAATAAGGAACTCCAGACATCCCGGTTTTGCGCCGAGGTCCACCAATTCGATATCCCTAAAAGCTGTCTGGCGTCCTGACCTACGCCATCGCTCCATCTTAGGCAGGGTCTGCCTCGTCTTATTTTTCTATCATAGATATTGCCCTTATAGACTTTCCAGGCTGGATCATCCTCATCCATACGGATTAAGTGACCCGCCCACCGTAACCTATTGAGCCGGATTTTATCCACAACCTGACGGTCATGGTATCGCTCATAGATTTCGTCTTTATGTAGGCTACGGAATCGTCCGTCCTCATGTAGGCGGATAGATACCACCAATAATTTCAATCCCAATCGTTGAAAAAAGACTTCTTCCACTTGTGTCACCCCCTTAGACTCAACAAGTCACGCCATTCACTGTACCCGTGCCAAATATCGTATCAATAGCTGTAATAGGTAGACTGTCCGACGGATGTTTTCCACAAAATCTTAAAGACTGCACTATTTTTCCCAAACAATCCTACCAGAAATGAGAATACCCATTTATACGATCTTTTCTTTCTCTTTCTTTAGCCCTTGTCCGATTAGTAATAGGGTTGGCTCATTTTGATTGAATGCGCTATTTTGTTCGGTAATTCATTTAGTCCGGGTGGAGTCGAGAGGTTCTCAAATCATTATCCAACGTGCCAAGCCATTGTTGTTCTGGTTTAGTTGTCTTTCTGCTCGTTTCTTAATAACTGCAATTGTTAGGTAAATCTTAGTAAGACTTTTTAACCGTCAGAGGCGGTCCCCTTTTATCGATACTCATCCAGCACGTAGAACCATATGTAAGAGGGCGACAGGGCGGACGATACTGCGGTCAATTTTTAATTTGGGACGTTGTTTGATGCGTTGAGCACAAAGATTGCGAATGTCTGATGTGACAGCGCAATGTGATATAAACTCTCAATGCCCAAAAAGTCTTTACCAATAAAATTGTTATGGCCGTTTCTAAAATAGAATATTTTTCTTCTTATTATATGGTAGGCATAACAAAAAATAATCTTTTATTCCAAGAATTGTCCAAACAAGAAATTCAGTTCAGAATTTTAAAAATCTTAGATTTTTTCAATCGCCCCCAAAGCGAGAGTGGTGACAAATTTTGATTTTTCATGCCTAATTCGAAATCCACTGATGATACTTCACCAAACCTCTACATAGTTTAGCAAATAAATTGCAATTAAGGCAATCTGACCTTGTACATTGCATAAAATGTCCGATTTAAGATTGATCGATTGAAAATCTGAAGTACACAAATTTCACGATGAAGGTAATTAGAAGTGCAAGCCACATAAAATAAAACGGTGCCTTCTAATTATATTTTTTTTATCTCAGAAACCAAGCCTGTCACCTCCAATATACTCAGCAGAAATATAATATTGGAATCACGTTTAGTGGAACTGCCTACTCCAAATTACTGGTATAATGGTTCAATTAGGCACCAATTGCATCCAGACCCTCATCAAAACTAAATGTTCGCAGATATTTAGGAGCAATTAAGAGAACTTGGCAATGGATTATGATTGAGGGCAAAGTTTAGTGGCAGTTGAATATGACGGATACATCGTTAAGAAGGCAGTGATAGCCTAGTCGGCCGGAAATTTGAAAATTGTAAAACTTTGCTTCCGATTTGGAATTTCGTGGCAGTGATTGAGGTCACTTTATAGCTAATAATCAGCTTTAGAGGTAGTTAGATCAGGTTCTACGAAGACCCTTCTTGACGGTACTGGCTACATGATCACCCAGTTATAGGGCTCTCTGAAATGTTTAAAAAATTCTTTTTAAAAGAAATGACTTTTGGTAGAGAGCATCGGGAATATAGTGGAAAATGTTCAACCCTGAACATGAATACGCTTAGAAAATCGGCTGATAACTGAGCGGTCTTTTTAATATAATTTTTTAATGGTGATGGCGCGATGGCTGAGGAGGTAAAGCGTCAGCCTTTCAATCTCGCTGCTCTGGGTTCAAATTCCAGCGGCCATGGGTGTCTGCGTTCGTCTTGTGGTTGTCTCGCTGCTGTGAGCTTACCACTTGCACTACGTTCAGTGTGATGATAGTGAAAACTAAAGCAAAATCTGACTATGTGGATGCCCAATACAGGAACAGTGAACAGGAAATACTAGAAATGTCACTATGGACCAAATTCATGAGATGTTTGACATACTGTCTTAGTGATATCACATGGTGTCCGCGATCTTTGGATTTGTCTCACGATGTATGTTTTTTTTTGACTTAACTTAAAATCTGGTGACTTTCGCTGAAAGTACCCATTGTTGAGTAAGCAAATCTGAGCTTACTATGCTTCCTAGTGTTATGAAAAACCTAGTGAAATGAAGCCTATGAGAACGTGAAACGAAATGGAGGACGTCTGGAGAATGTAATTTTCAAAAAAATAAAGATGCTCACTCTTACATTACCCAAAGAGCGGAGGAAAGTCCTTTGTCAACTTGTTGCCCTTTATTCGCCTGAAATGGCACTTGTTAGTGATGATAGGCCACAGGAAGGTATTTTTTCTATTATTATAGTTAGTCCTCCTTTGGGTGTTTTTTTCCATCCAACTTTCAAAGTTAACTTCGAGGTTGCACCTAGAATAGTCACGCTGCTCCCAGGGCAGAAGTGAGACAGCGCCTAATGCCTGATTCTGTCCGGAATGAAATCGCAATTCATATTTCATTTGCGACTTGGGTGCTTGCCCAAGAATAAGGGATCCGTCATCCATTTGACGGCAGGTCGGGCTAGTTGAAAAGCAACATTCTTCCACGGTTGTGGTCCAAGGACCCCTCAGTTTTGGGCAAGCACCCAAGTTGCAAAAATGATTTGAATTGCGATTTCATCTTGTCATCAAGTGAATGGCGGACTTAGGACTCCCTCAATTCCCAAAAAAAAAATTAGTTACATTAGCTAGTGAGTCTCTCCCCTCTTATCTGGGCTCCAATATTCCTTTTAGAAGGCAGTGTAGCTTCTCTTAACACTGTCAAAAACGCCAGTTTCGGTTACTCTGCAGGGCAGAGCTGAGGTGGCGTCTTAAGGGTTGCCCTGACAACGAAACTAAATTTGATCCTTATCTTTAGCAGCGTTTGGAGGCTTCTAAGTTGAGGAGGGTTTCAACACGAAATAAACAGAAACCCAACCATACATTCTTTCCAGTTGTAGTAAGTTAGCATAGCTTCAAATGTAACGCCAGATATATTAGCAGAAAAGTAAGTTGGTAGCATGTGTAATACATATAGCAAGCTGGTAGCATGTGTAAAGAAGGGAAGCGGAAATTCGATATCGGTGGAATGACAATGCGTTCATTTCTAATCATGTTTAACAATGGAAACTGCCTTGCCAACAAGCCCAGAACATTCTCCATCTGCCTTTCCGCTTCTCTTTCGGTGATATTTTCAGTTTAGTAGTGTAATGAATGTTTCCTAATTTTCCCTAAATGGGACAAGGATCACCAATTACATCTGGGCGCGATCGTTACCGGTTTCCTTCCATTCCAGGTCTTCTCGAGAAGGCCGAAAGTAGCAGCAAGCAAGGTCATACTTGAAAAAAGGACGACATTGGTGATTACACCATGCACTATTCTAGTGTGATCAAGAAGTGAGTGACCCTAGGAGCTCATGGGATGGAAGAGTAGAAGAGGAGTGCAGGCATCTAGAGAAGCTAGCGTAATGATTTGAAGGAAAATCTTCAAGGAGTTTCCCCTAAAAGGAGTCCATTAAGAATATTCCGTATCCTGTACTACTTCTTTTATAATCGGTGGCATACTTGATGGCGTCTTGTTTAGGAAATATGGAAGAGCTCAACGTAACATGTCTAAATTCTTTTAATAGCTCAAATTCGCTGATGATATACTTGCTCTCTCATTAAACACGGACCGGGGCTTGATTTACTTGAAAATTAGTATCAAGAAATTTAAGCTTCTTAATCTGATAAACCATTGCACTCCTTTATGTGCATTTGACAGCATCTTGAGGACATTCATCGATTTTTATATCCATTTACATAGGTAGAGTTACTAGTTATTATGTGGGTCAACTTAATATAGTTAGGCACGCATGATGAAAGATGGGAATGCATTTGCTAAATAAAATGCCGCAAATCGAGCCTTGTAGTGGGTCCTGCCTATTTTAAACGCTAGCTCCATACACAAGAAAGCAAAGTTACGAGTATACAAAATGATAATAAGGCCTGCGGTATGCTACGCATGTAAAATATGGACCCTAACACAAACTTTCAGAAAACTGAAGGAATACCTTTCAGAGGAATGTCCTCAGGAGAATAACAGAAGCTAAATTAAAGGACGACCAATGCCGAATCAAATAGAACCATGAGTTGTGAGCTTGAAGTCTACAAAATAGTCAAACTTCGGAAGTTGCAACGGGATGGCCACGTTTCATGTATTGACGACACTCGGATATCTAAAAGGGTACCCGAAGGGAGAATAGAAGGACGAAGATCGGTGTAAAAGCGAAAAACTCTGGGTAGATTTTGCTGACGAAGATAGCACATCACTGCTGAGATATCGAAATTGTGGGAAGCGATGACTGGTTCGGGATGATTGGAAGAAGAGACACCTGAAGGTCAACGTCCAAAATGGACTCTAGAGTCTCGATGACGACAAAGTGATTAAAGAATGAAAGTAGAATCGATATTGGTGAGAATGATAAGCCGTCCATTCCTAGTCATATCCAATAATGGAAACTGTTTAATTCTCCTTAATTTTCACTTGCTGATATTTTGATATTAATTGCTTAGGTTGTGGATAAAATTCCGGCTCAACAGGTTGTGGTGGGCGGATTACCTAATCCTTATCGATGAGGATGATCCTGCTCGGAAAGTGTATAAGGGAAATATCTATGGCAGAAAAAGAAGATGAGGCAGACGCTGCCTGAGATAGAACGATGACGTAGCTCAGGACGCCAGACAGCTTTTTGAAATATCGAATTGTATACCTCGGCGCAAAGCCAGGGTATCTGGCGTATCTAGGCCGGCTACCGGTTGTTGTGCTGTTGATGATGATGATGGATAGTTTAATAACTTAAATCCATATACAAAGATTGTGAAGCTTAAAATGAACTCCGTCGAGGCTGCATTCTCTCAGTTCTACCATTTTTTCTATAATGAATGATGTACTCAGTGTTCCCGTGTTCGGGAGGCAAGGAAGTTTCTGACCGATTTATTATGACTCTGAACTTGCGGTAATACATGTTTGACCTCACGTTGGGCGCCATTTGCAATCACTCGTTAGATTGCGGGAAGACCGCGAACCATCTGGGTTGACCAGGATCAACAACGAGGTTTGACTTATTCCCAAACCTAAAGAAAACAGCGAAATTGATTGTAATGGTCCGCCAGCTCCTTCAATTCAATTGAAGTGTAAGAAGGACCGATCATATTCCCGAGCCTGTCATATCAATGTGGTGCTTCACTAGAGCTGTACTCAGGTGATGGTGAGTCTCCACGGTTAGTTGCGGCACTCTAAGTTTGTAAGTTAAGTTTTGCGGTTATTTCACCCTTGTGTTGATCCTGGTCAACCTGCAGGTTTATTTTCCTTCCCAGAAGGCGTTACAAACTTGAGGGTTGTAGTAATAAAAAGTGCAATGAACACCAGGACCGAAAACAAACACAGGCAGAAGCAGGTTTTGTAAAATTCAAGCATCCAGTCAACCGAGTGAATGCATCCGCAAGGCCATCAAGAATGACCAAGTATAAGTGTCCATCCAAAGCATTCTTGGTACCAAGCCACTAGCTGGTCGCAAGTAATCATGATTACCAAACCAAAGAAAAGTTATATGGGAGTCGAAAAAAGGATACCCTTACTATCTTCCTCTGTAAGATATTTTTTTTGCGAATAGTTTTATTTTCCAAGGAGACATTTACAGTAAAACTTAATTATCGGAGAATCTTTCCGTCTTTCGTTTAGTATAACTTGGAAACTGCCATCCGTGTTGTGCCAGACTTGATCACTTCAAAATTTACATATAAACCATGACACATGCATTTTCCAAACTTAAATCTAAACCTGCGCCTTTCAGCCATGGATGATAGGTCCAGTTGCTGATGCATTTACGACAACCAGCGAGGAATACCAGAACCAAAATTAATTACATCCGTCTTGCAGACAGACAGATGCAGACAGGTGCACTCACTTTCGAATGAGTTTGTTAATACTTTCTACCATCTTCATCCTTATGTAAATCTACCGGTCAAATGGTTGTCAACTGCTTGTCACCTGACCACTGAGATTACACTGTTAACTTCTTGCGACTTTGACGAAGTCACTGATGATAATGTGATGTAACATTTTTGCACCAATGCTTTTAAATTGGGGAAATTGGAGTGACACCAAGCTACGGATGTGCTTACGAATCCAGACCCACCTTGATGGTCAGCGATTCCAAAATTAGAAAGTCGTTTAGGCCATCATCAGCAAAGGGATGGTATCCGCGAGAATCCATGGGGTTAGCTTTTGGTTCCACCATGATGTATGGTAGCTCGCAGCATTTTCAACACAGGATTATATGCCACTCTGAAGCATACCTTATCCGAGTCCAGGCCACGGCTCATCGCAGATTAAACTTTTTTCTTACTTCACTTTTTTCGCCAGCCAATTTTTAGTCCTGACCACTTGGGTAGAAACCATATTGAAATTGATCAAAAAAACTCCAGTGGTCCTAAATTCCGTTTTCTTTTGGGAGCTGATGCGTGGTCCACTCCTCAAATAAGACCAGCTCCATTTAGACTCCGTAGCGTCTTTCTCTCCTATTTTCGATAATTCTTTTCGCTGGCTCAAAGGTTTTTTACAATAGTTTCCCCAAAAACAGCCAATTTTCTTAGACAAATCCGCCAGTAAGCGCATACCTGTAGTGATTGTTTTGGGGCAAACGCAACACCTGTGGAGCAAAACATTGTAACAGAAATGAAATTGATACCACCATGTGGATTACAATCTGCGTAGATGCGGTTTTATGTAAGTAGACCGCATCGAAATCGCATAGTTCACCGAAAATGTCCATCACCTCTTCCACCGGGCCCTGGCATACCTGGCTGCAGAAATGTCAGGCGACTAGATGCCGGACACTTGGACAGCCAAGTAACTCAGCAGCATAGTCCGTTTGTGTCGAATTAACCTGACCATGCAAAATATCTAGTCCAGTTACATATCGTACTTTAGATTTATCGCTTTTCGTAGACTGTACGTGCGAGTAATATGAGATTTGTAGCATTCATGCAAGAGTGAGTGTTGCATCGTGCAATGCGTCCAAACATGAGTAAGTAAATATTATACGAGGCGCAATCTTCAATCTTCCCGGGGCTCCAGATACTTGTTGCCATCGTGGACATTCAATTCACTCAAGTGTTGAAAGTAAGATCAGATATGCTGCTTAGAATGGAATTCGTGGTACGTACGTTGTCGTAGGCGTATTCTGAAGGATAGTGTGGGAAGAATTCACATTCACATTGACTTAACCCCCTTATTTGCGCTTGATAATTTTGGGAAGCACGTTCCGTTCGTTTGCAATCTGAATTCAAATTGGAAAGGTCATGGTATTTATAATTTCAAGAAATATAGAAAGGTTGATATGTGCATATATCTGAGGGCGGTGTACTGAGCTAATCAGCCTTCAACTAAAAACAAAGGCATGACATTCCAAGTAAGACATTTAAGCCTTTCGAAGGAGGTGGCTGCTTGCATCTATTTGTTTTTGCCTTGGTCTGGTCAGTTAAGATGCGTGTATTGTTGCATTGCAAGTACATATGGAAACTGCGAAATCGAAAGTTGCATTGCTGCTAACTATGTCACAGAAATCCACCATGGGCTTTGTAGAGCATTAGATACATTCATATCTCCATTAGATACTCGTGTTTAATATCAACCGAGCTTGTTAACAAGCCACTTTGATACCGGTTTAGATTTCGGTCGTTGAAACAGGGCCATCTATATTGAATCTTGTTTTGCAAGGTGGCGATTTCTATCTGAATATCTCAACTTGAAAATTATCACTCACATTCAAACTAAGTGAATTTAAAGTGTCAGGTGCATGTGAAATTACTTTGAACCCAGACAACCATTCGTCCCTTCAATTACTTTTCAGAAACTGTTCCAAGGCATGCCTCCTTGGACTTCTTCTCACCTTAACGACCAATTAAAATTAAGTTATATGATCACAACAGGTGACTACGATAAAAACTATTTTCTAAACAGAAAATTTCACCAAAAAAAAAAGTTCACACTGTTTGATTCAATTTCGGAAAGTTTCCCACAAGGTCGCCTTCATACTCTGCACCTTTAATGTAAATATTAAATCTAAAATCTAAAGTAAAAGCAAAAGTCATAGACAGGCCAAACTTGGTTTCATAAATGCGGTAATAATTCAATGTCAAGCCTTAAAGTTTAGGAAGTTAGCATGAAGTGGGTCGGAAAGGTAGAAAACGCTTAAAAGATTGCGACGGAAATGCATTGGCGTGATTAAGAAGAATTATGACTTCTTGTTATGGAGATTTTAATTGAAAATCTTTGTTAATTTATTCAAATGGCATTATCCGAATTTACCAAAATGGGGCGATAAATTAGATTAGAAGAGATAAGAGGTTGACTGAATCAGGAATAAGTTAATGGGGATTATGATGAGGAAATTGAAAGTATTGTTACTGTGCGATTTTTGTAAGACGATCACCATAAAAAATCATGATTCCAGCGTAAACTCATTTACCTGAGTCTTTTTGGTGTAATTTCAGATCACTTAATATGCTCATCAACTTATGTAAATAAACAGCAACGTTTTGTCTTAAGATTAAATGCTTGCATGCCTGCAATACGATTTTCCACTTGAGGAACTACCAAAAGTTAATGGAATGGAAGGAGGAGGAAGATTAACTAATATCTTAACTTTCACGTAAATTTTATCTGAAAATTAATTTGATTAAAAGAAAATGGCTTTGAATAAAATTAAAGTTGATCTCCCAAAACAGACTAAATGTTTGTTTAAATATCGTGAAAGCATTTTGGTTAAATTACTTATGCTTTTGTTGTCTATAGATTTAAGATACTTATCGAGAGATACCTCACTCGTATTCTGTTCTAGACTGACACGATTGACGTTTAGTTCGTTACACAGCAAACTGACCAACAGAAGATCCTATAAACTCCGAGGTTTTGCCTAATTAAGGTCTTCGGACAGTCCAATAAAAACTTTGTAGGTTTGGGTAATGGCATTCATTGGGACTGATAACAAAAGCGAGCTCAGAATCCAGCTTTCTAACCCCTCGACCTCGGTTCGAATCCCAGTCGTCATGGATGTTTGAGTTCATCTTTGCGCTTGTTACGTTTCTGTGGGCTTATCACTTGCACAGCATCAAGTGTGAGAATAAAGATGTCTCATTCAAAATAAAATTCAGGAAAAACCAACAATTCCTTGGAAATGACTGTGTGTATAGTCCGCAATAAAAGACTAAAGAGGACAGTGTGGCGGAACAAACACGATACGTTTATTCCAAGCAACATTCTAACATCAAGCAAGAAAAATGCTATCCGATCACCCAAGTGGATAAGTGACCCCCGTCCAGGAAGTGAAGGGCTACCGCTCCTTCAAATGCTACGGCCACCGCTCCTTCAAATGCTACGGCCACCGCTTGCATCGGGTTCTCCAGAACATCAACTCAACTCTACAGTAGGTGCCCGTCAGCACTAAATGACAACGTAAAATTGCCACTTTCCTCGAATCGAAGCCAACTTCGCCCAAAGCTGCAGGATATTCAGGGCGTCCGCTAATTGGCCGCGGTTCGCCTTATAGTGACAATCTTGCTCCGCCGCGGGGTAGGCAGCACTGCAACGATAATAACTAGCTATTCCGTGCCAGAAGATCTTTTGATCTACCCGCCGAAGCCTGCAGTCGAGTCGCAGATGTCATTATTATTGTCATTACTATTGTTATTCACTTGGTTAAATTTATTGGCATTTTGAGAAAAAAAGGAAAACCACAAACATAAATAAAAAGAAGAACGCCACAAGAGACGGTCCAGGACTATTTTTTCTTTTCCTCCGCTCTTTCGCTTCTTTCAGTCTCGAACTCCGCTCGCTCTTGGGTTGTTCGCTCCTGCTAAGCGATGCCCTCCGCAATAGAGATTAAAGGAGCAGCTCATAGGATGCCTGTCAGTAAGACAACTAACCTTAACTACTTACTGACAGAGCTAGCGCTAGGTGATCGTATGTCAAGCCAATTGTTGCGTGAAATGAAGCAGTTTGGCGACGAGAAAGTCGGTACCCATCAACCACAATCTTTGTGACTGCAGAGGCTTCCGGAAAGCATATAGACCATCGTGGCATGTACGTGTTCGCAGTCTCTGGATACGTTAGCCGCCACTGCGGACAGAGTTCACGAGGTCCAAGTGTGATCCATGGTTGGTGAGGTTTTCGAGACTACTTTGGTCAGATGGCTCCGCTTCAACAAATGGTGGCAGCATTAACAACCACCGTCTCTGATTTGGCGTTTTCCGTTCAGAGATTAAGACTAGATCAAGGTCTAGATCTGCCTCCCGAAATGGGCGATCGGTTAGTAAGTCACCGGGACCTTCGACAAGTTCCGGGGCATCCTGGTACCATCATAGGTTCGCTGAAAAGACTAAAAAATATACCAGCCCCTGCACTTTCTCACCAAACAAATCAGACTTGCCTTGAGGTCTGGCGACTGCTATCCAAAATAGAGCACCACGTCGCCTCACAATCTATGACCCTTGAGCCGGCGCAACTACCTGGTAGATACAGATGCTGAAGTTTCAGTTCTTCCCGTATCCCGGCAATTGTTAAAACTCACGGCAGCAAATTCTTCGTCGATCCGCACGTGTGGCTATAGGCGAATAGACTTGAGTTTAAGACTTCGAGGAGCCTTTTCTTTGTGTTTCATAAACGCACATATCAGTAAACCCATCTTATGCGCGAATTTCGTATGCCACTGCGGATTGGAAGTGGGTATGGATAATAGATCCCTCATTGACCCCACAGCTTCCCTTAGATCATCAGGTAAAATCTCATTCTGTTAACACAGCACTCTCTCTATCGTTTTTGAAGATGTTGCCGACGCACGTATTGGCACACACAAATACCCTTTCATCATTACCGAGCCTAGTTTCTCTGAGCCTGTTAAGCATGATGTTCAGCACCACATCAACACTACTGGCTACCCATTTTTTCCCTAAGTTGATTCCAAGCATTTAGAACACGTGAGTGAATTTTTCTACGTCTCTTTGAGGCCGGTCTAGTTTTGAATGTTGAGAAATACAAATTCTTGCAATCACAGTGGAGATTCCGCGGCCACCTGATTACCCCTTAAAGCATCCAACCGGACTTAATCATCATCATCATCAACGGCGTAACAACCGGTATTCGATCTAGGCCTGCCTTAATAAGGAATTCCAGACATCCCGGTTTTTGCGCCGAGGTCCACCAATTCGATATCCCTGACCTTCGCGCCGAGGTCCACCAATTAGACATCCCCTACCTACCCTGATGGCGTCCTGACCTACGCCATCGCTCCATCTCAGGCAGGGTCTGCGTCGTCTTCTTTTCCTACCATAGATAGTGCCTTTATAGGCTGGATCATCCTCAGCCATACGGATTAAGTGACCCGCCCACCGTAACCCATTGAGCCGGATTTTATCCACAACTTGACGGTCATGGTATCGCTAATAGATTTCGTCGTTATGTAGGCTATTGAATCGTCCATCCTCATGTAGGGGGCAAAAATTCTCCGGAGGATTCTTCTCTCAAACGCGGCCAGGAGTTCGCAATTTTTCTTGCTAAGAACCAAAGTCTCCGAGGAATACATGAGGGCTAGCAAGATCATTGTCTGTACAGTAAGAGTGAGACGTTTCGAGCGGAACAGTTTTTGTAAACTGAAATAGGCTCTGTTGGCTGACAAGAACCGTGCGCGGATTTCATCATCGTAGCTGTTATCAATTGTGATTTTCGACCCTAAATAGGAGAAATTATCGACGGTCTCAAATTTTGAAGTCTCCTATCTTTATTCTTGCCGTTTGACCAGTGCGGTTTGATGTTATTGGTTGGTTGGTTTTTGGTGCTGATGTTGTCACCATATATTTTGTTTTGCTTTCATTGATGTGCAGCCCAAGATCTCGCCCCGATTGCTGCCTGCTCGATCTGGATGAAGGCAGTTTATGCGTCTCGAGTCAAACGGGTCAAAAGTTTCAAACGTCAATGTTTTATCACAATTACAAATTTGAGGACATGGACCTAGGCCCACATATGTGACATTTTGAAGATTCCTTGACAGGCGCTCCTATTGAGCTTGTCTACTCTGTCAAAAGCGTCTTACTTTGAGTCCGTAAATTTTCATTTTTTATGTCTACAGTCTAAATCCTGAATTTTTACACCCTCGCTTTGGATGTTCCACCTTCTTCCTGCCACCTACCTCCCCCCTCCTCCGCCTTCATCTTACACTCACTCTCTCACTCAGAAATTAAAGATAATTCAGTGCATCCGTTAAATTCTGAAGCTTCCACTTTTTCTATTGATAGAGGCAAACGTTTCGAAAAAAAGTGGGGGTGGCAAACAAACGAGCAGCAAAAATATTTCATTCCACTTTCACGGCATTGTATTTTATCAGTTAGGTGCACATTAAACATTGAGAAAGTTTCCTTTAATCAAAATCATGATCTAAATAAGCGAAATGTTTTTTTGCCGATGTTGATCTTAACTACGTACCTACAACTTGTAATTTATGATTAAATTTTCTAATAACTGATAAGAACTTTCATGTTACCATGATTATTTAGCACTTTCATTTCAAAATATATCGAGCAATATGAGTGTTTTTTATCTTCTAACACGAACTGATAAAATTCATCTAATTATATGATAACATTAATTTTGAAAGAGTTTTAGAATGTCGATGTCCGACTATTCGCTTCAAGGCTGTAGAATCCTAATTATTCAGTGCATTGCGTTAAGCTATTCATCATATTAGCTTTCTTTCAAACTTTTCGCAGAAAAGCATCTAATCTTTAAAATCTCCAACAACTCTAAATCTTATATAATATAATAAGTGAATGATTCTATATACTTAAAACAAAACGAACATTGACTCTTTTGAATTTTATCTTTGTAATGTTATGCTCCTACATTTTTATGCTCGCGTACAATTAGATGCACTATACCTAAGCCATCAGATAAAAACGAAGATAATAACTCCGTTATAGACCGTCCTAATCTAAATTTCCGTGCAATAACTAGGCATCTTAGAATGTAAAAGAGGTAAACGCCACCTGGGCTAATACTATTAATTGTTAAGCCGGGAAATTGATGTCCCACTGAAGTGTTGACTCCAATGTTTATGCATTACGTAAGAATATATGGTGACACGGGTCACGAGACAGAATTTTGGAACATCTCATCAGTGGCGTGGGCGTTTTATGAAAAATCTTTTGGCAAAACTTTGAAAGCGCCCTACTTGAAAGCACAAAGTTTCGTGGAAACGTTGACAAAAAACTACTCAACTGATTTAGGTGAAATTTGAATTTAGTTTTCTACATACTGATACTGAGATGCAGAATTAGAAAAATATTCAATTTAAAATTAATAAATATTTTTTTAATGCATTCAACACAACAAAAATATGCCATTTTGTTATATTTCAAAAATATTTGAGATTCGGAGTGCTGTGGTGTGATGTGATGTGGAACCTTACAGAAAGCCAACAGAATAAAGAAATAGATTTTTTAATCCAAAGCGTGACAGAAGGCTGTGGGTTCGCGAGTGACGACGTGAAATTAATTAACGTAAAATTAAGTAACACAATTTTTCTGTTGTATATTTTAAGATTCCCTTTTAATCACATCAAAATATCATAATAACCGCGTATATTATAAAATAACGTCAAAATTTCACACTGTATTACTACACACCGACAGGACAATGGCGTCAGTTTTCTCGTCTTGAATTCGTACCCAGGGTTCGAATTCGGACCACGATCATTAATCTTTGTGATTTTCTAAAGTGATATTAAAATATAGTGGGTCTACTAAAGCCGTCAATGCTGGAACTATGAATTACCTTTGAAAAAAGCTACCCCAAGGCACTTCTTTGCAACCCGTGCTGCATGAATTACTGCGTTATATATTTATCTACGTATTCCTTTTTATTCGAGTTCAAAGAAAGTTATCTTTTCCCATGGTACCCAATTCCAGGACAAGCCATTGAAGAAAGGAAGTTGTAGGAGTTGTGACACTAATGGCAAATCTAGAGGACTAGTCTTTATTCATCTATTGAATATATAGCTTAAGGGGGGAGGGGTTTTCAGTTTTTGTTATATAGATCGTTTGCCTAGTTATCGCAAAATACGCTGCTTAAATTTCAAAGCGAAGTTTGTGGTCCTTTAGATTTTAAAGAAATATAAGCGAGCGATTATTGAGTACAGGCTTAGGATCCGCCTCCCATACGGTAGCCGCTTTATGTCCTTGCGAAATCTGGTAGTGTTATGTAAATAGTATATTTATAAAAACTTTGCCTCAGTACCTTGTACAAGTGTATTTGTATTTGTTGTAACTGTATTTCGTTCGTAATTCAGAGTGATAGAATTCTTCCTATCCGAAAGGGTATCTTTCTTCTTATTGTTTGCGTAATTCGTGACAAAAAATGGTGAAAATCGAAATATGTCTTTTGAATAGATGCAAAATTTTTGATTTTCCGCAATTGGAAAATACCAGTTACGACTTTTAGCGGGATATTGTCGGATAACTCTTTCATTTTTAGGTTAAACTTTTCAAGAAAAATCGGAAAAGTTGTTGGGAATATGCCTAATATATTTTCCATCTTTGATAGAATATTCCGAATAATTCTTCGCACTAAAAAAAAATATCCAAAAAGGAAGTTGAAAAAAAAACTTCTAATGTGGTTTCCCACCTTAAGTAAAGTCATCCATCAAAATCGGAGCTTCCGAAGGAGGGAAAGTCAAACATTATTTTAATAATACTGGAAGTAGGCTTTGCTTTCCAGCATGGGTAGACAGAATAAGCAGCAATCTGTGAGCAAACTTTGAAACTTTAACACAGATAGTCCAAAAAAACACAATAACCAATAACAATAAGTCCACCAAGATGTGAAAATTTTCCCCTTTCTGGGACAATTTTTCTAATTAAATGCAAGGAGTTCCCGACGCTCGCATTGAGTGCCAAAACAACCGCACCCCCTTAATGGAAAACAAGAACTAATAGTGGCACGTAATTGGTCTTTAGAATCTTGCGCTAACTGGGTTCCAGATTAATTTGCATTTAAGAAATAAAATGCAGAATATACGCGTATAGATATATAATCGAATATTTATAACAATCTATACTTACGATTAGTACGAGAGCATTGATTTCACCATAATTCCCATATATAATAGCAAAATTACCTGGAAAGAAAGGTATGATTACATCAGGCTACTCCATAAACAGAACTGATTTAAGTATGAAATCAATTAGTAACATTCTTATTCAGTAAATACGTATAAGTAAATAAAGACTTAATTCAATCAAATTCAAAGAATAGAAATAATTTATTCAGGTGTGTATTAGACAACTTCTTAGAAAGTCTGTGTTACTGACCAATTCTAGACTGCCACCATCCAGAATCGTGCATATTCATTCATTTTAACCAGAACCTGTTCTTTGATGCTTCTTGAAGTTGTTCCGGCATTAATAGGTCCATATATTTGCATGTGTAGTGGCTATGCACTCTTCAGTATATAGATACATAGTACTTTTTCAAATTAACATCGCCAGATGCTTAAACTTGTTTCTTTCATCAAACTTTCCAATATATCAGGCAATTATTATAAAAGTGATGTTTGCTTTTGCAATGAACACGTCGGCAACCATTCAAGCATAAACGGAAAGTATAACAAGACAAGCAAGCAAACATCTCAGAAGATTTACAAAAGGCCATGCATCCATTGACAAGTATTTTTGCATATTTTGGTTTTTAGTGCAGTGAAGAGGCGTCGAACTACACGAAAGTGGAAGGAGTCAGTAGTTTAAGGTATCTCCATGTTAATTTATTAATTATAACAAAAAAAAGATGAAGATTTTTTCTTCTGCTAAGCACTGAGATGAATAGCTCTTATGAATAATAAAAATAGCAGTTTTATTTACCTTGGATATTAAAACGACTGAAAACTTGTATCTTAAAATTTTCACCTTGTATAGTTCAGCGAACGTTTATTTTTAGATACATATTGACGTTATGTTGACATTGGCCACACTTAATTGAGGACAAACATTAACCTATTGGAGATTCTAACACTATTATAAATTTTTAAAAAAGAAATTATCTCCAACGTATGACGCATATAATAATCTTCTAATAACTGGCAAAATCCATGCATCTAAAATGCCTACTTAACGCACTGTTGAATTCATGAATATTTAAAAAACTAATCATAATTTCTTTTCGAAAATATAGTATAAAAGAAAGCATGAAGTGTTATAGTATTTTTTTAGAAGAAACACTTCTCACCAAAGAGAGGAGATTAATATTAATGAGTCTAAATTATATTGATGAGAAGCGTCTGCCCTATCTAAACTAGACGATTTCAAAGGATTCAACCCATTAAAAGCAAAAATAATGCGGTCAATTATATGTATATCCATGAACTAGAAAAGAAAGGAAACAAATAGGATGTGATTCGCAACCACAATACCCTCTTCTTTCAAACTTACCCCAAAGATTCAATTTAAGATTTTTTTTGTGGTTTATAAAAAATGTCAACTCCAAAGTGTGGTTTCAGGGATGTACCCGTCTCTCTGACGTTTTCGTTGCTTTAATCAAAATAATTTCCAATTCTTTTTATTTGGAATCGTTGAAATAACTTTTTTGAAAAGGGATGGATTTTACCATGGATTCACATTGATCCTTTCCTTCGCAAAACATTTTCTAGGCATCTAGATCTATGGTGAAGGCACTAACATAAGTGTGTCTAAAATTAAATGCTCAGGCTTGTAGGATGGAAAACCGGACCCAGGACGAAAATCATGCAAAACTTCCCAAAATTGAATAATCAATCTAATTTTGGTGAAGTCTATTTTGCAAGAATGCAGGAATATTTGGGAACCTGTCAAAACTCTGTCGTCTCACACACTACATTTTACAAGAAGATTCATGGATTCGTTCCGACAAATCAACAACTAATTTATTGATAAAACTATACATTTTCAATTGCCTTGACTGTCTACTGAAAACTACCAGTTTTGATCGAAAACGTTAAATGCACTACATGGGCCATTCCTCGAATTACACCAGCATGATTTTATTGTCAATTAAGGGAGTACTGAGTCCATATCCACTTGATGATGGGGGGAAGAAACTATCTCTCATTTTTATCGTGGAGGGACACTAGACTTTTTGAATAAAGTACTGACTGACCTATGTGCATTTGATTTGTTAATGTATTCAACTAACAAGCAGAGGTAAGCTTTAATTCCTAGAGCAACAGAAACATTATTTTTGTAAGATGCAGAGACAAATTGCAAGCGATTCCCGAGTCCTTTACCTCGCTCTGATGTCCAGAACAGGATCGGCGAGGAGGCGTAGATTCTCCCCGTAAACCATCTTCGCTGGGCTGGCCGTGAACTCCGCTCACTGGGCTGTACGGAAGCCGAGGAGGAAGAGAGGCAAGGACCGCGAACAACAACAGCCAAAGTTCCAGCATACCATTGGACTGTGGATGGTATGTTTAAAGCCAAGGAGCTTTCCTAACTCCGCGAAAAGAGTAGATTCGAATTGCATTCCCTGCTCTGCGATGATAACGGCTGGAATATCAAAGCACGGAATCCATTCTTGACAGAAGGTCTCGGCACATGATTGCGCCGTAATGTCAAACAGAGGTATTGTTTCAGACCACCACGTAAATCTGTCGATGATTGTGAGCCAAGATTTTAATCCGTGCGAATCTGGCAAAAGGGCCGATGATGTCGTGATGGATGGTGTGAAAACGCTTGGTTGACCGAGGGAACACTCCTACTTCTTTTCGAATGTGCTTGTTGATCTTCCAGTTCTGGAACGCGATGCACTGTCTGATCCAAGCGTTTGCGTCCTTTTTCATGTACGACCAGAAATATTTTTCAGTGACTAACCGGTTCGTCGTCCTGATGCCTGGGTGAACCGCGCGGAATACTTCCCTGCGAAAGTCGGCCGAAATGAATGGCCTGCGTCCCTTATTTGAGGTCTCGTAGAATAAGTAGGAAACTCCTTGAATTTATATTTGGAATTTGCCTTCAGGCTCTGAAGCTTCGCGTCGTCTTTATGTGCCTCGGCGATTGATGTATAATCGACCGAGGCGAGGACTGTGACTTCCGAAATTCGAGACAAAGCGTCTGCAACAACATTGTCTTTACCAGAGACAAAAAAGTTTATGATTCGTAAAACAGAGTGGATGAACTTCTGGAAAGTCTGCGCAGCGTTTCAAAGGCCGAAAGTCATCCTAGTGAAATCGGAAAGTCCGAAAGGTGAGCAAATAGCCGTTTTCGGAATGTCTTCGGAAGCTACAGGAATTTGGTAGTACGCCTTGGGTAGAACCAAGATCGTAGAATACGGCAATTTGTTAGTGAGTCCGCGAAATCATGGATGAATGGTATGGGATATCGGTCTGGAACTGTCTGAGCGTTCAGACGCCTATAATCTCCGCATGGCCACCATTCGCTGTTTAGCTTAGGGCATCATATGAAACGGAGAGGACCAACAATTGTTTGATGGTCTGCAGATACCCTGTTTCATCAAATTTTCAAACTCCATCTTCCCACCAGCAAGCTTCTTGGGTGGAAGAGGACGTCCTCGAAAATTATCGAGAGAGTGTCATCTCGGCAGTGAGAAATCTTCCCTGACGTCTGTAACGAAGTTGCAGGGTCTATTAATGTCTTGTTCTGCAAATCAACCAACAGCCCATAGTGACACAGGAAGTCTGCGCCTAATATGGCAAAACCCCACATAGAACACTTCTTTTTAAGGTTCCAGGTCGATTTGACTGACAGACGGACAAACAGACAGATAGAGATTGAACGGATTTGAATAAGGTTGCCACCTTAAAAAAGGTGGGAGGTGCTTTAACGCCATTAAAATAAATTTAAAATATAATTTGCTATTATGCAGTGCAGCAATTATAGAGGGGTTGCTGGGTACTACCTATAAAATATTCTCTGCTATCTTGTTAGGCCAGATAGTCGCATACGCCCAGAACATCATTTGACCATACCATGGGTTCTCAGCAAGAAAAATTGCGAACTCTTGGCCGAGTTCGAGAGAAGAATCCTCCGAAGACTTTTTGGCCTCCTACATGAGAATGGATGATTCCGTTGCCTACATAAGGCCGAAATCTATGAGCGATACCACGACCGTCTGGTTGTGGATAAAATCCCGCTCAACAGGTTGCGGTGGGCAGGTCAATTAATCTCTAAGAATGAGGATGATCTCACCCGGAAACTCCATAAGGGCAATATCTATGATAGGAAAAGAAGACGAGGCAGCTTCTGCCTGAGATGGAGCTATGGCGCAGGCCAGAAGCCAGACAGTTTTTAGGGATATCGAATTGGTGGACCTCGGAGCAAAACCGAGGCATTTGGAATTTCTTATTAAGGCAGGCCTCGACTGGCTACCGGTTGTTGCGCGGATGATGATGATGTGTTATGTATAATATAAATATATTATTATGTGTAAATATATTTTCAGGCTCCATAAACCCTCCCCATACCCTTTGTGTAAAGTGCCAAGTTTTGAAAATAAACCATTGAGGGTTTCGTCAGTAATTTCTGCTTGTGAGGACAGAGAAAGGTTTTCAAAATATCTCATTGAGATGTTAATTTCGTGCCCTTGGGTAAATTCGTTTAATACAAAGAATACGTAAAGAGAATTAAAAGATCTGTAAAAATGGTGTGCCAAGGTAATGGCATTACCGAACCCTTCAGGTGCTGCCTGATTATGGTATTGCAAACTCACTACTACAGTCAGCCGATGGAAGGCATGCACTCAACTTGTCCACCTCAGAGAATATAACGCATCACTTAAATATGTAATTCCCAAAAATGTCATATTCTATGGAGTGGGTAATTCAAATATAATTCACCTATCGCTGACTACGACCATGAAGAGATAGCAACGGAAGAATCCTGTGGTACCATAACAAATTATTGGAGGTTTCAATCATCGATTGTCTAAGCGCAAATGGTATGAAGGGCCATACATAGAAAATTTGGAAGTGGGGGAGAAGTATGCAAAAATTAAGGCCCGTGAAAGGTCATGCGAAAAAAAACGGCGCCGGAGTTAAAATTATAGAGGTCCTCATACTATCTCTTTATTTAACTAAGGACCTTGTGGCAGCACATGGGAACCGCAAACCTGAGAGCTCGTGGTGGCGCTCGCCTCTGCCGCCGCATTGAACAGCCTTGGGAATAGCTGATGGCCTGACAGGAGACCGGTGCAAGAGATGTCAGAATGATGACAAATAGAAATTCTCGAGTGACAGTCAGACACGGAGAAGTGCAAAGCTTAGAAGTAAAATAAAGTAAAAAAAAATAAAAAATGGAATTTTATTTTTCTATGGGAGAAACCTATCCCCAAAGAGTGGTGACCCCGACGTGACCAGAATACGCAACCTTCTGATTGCGCTACCCCGAATTCGCTCAGGTTCGCGTCTCTGTCGTCACAACCCCATTCCAAATGGCCGAAAGAAACACTGGACCGGAGGGAAGGAAGGAATCTCTCTCTTTAGCTGCGTCACCTGCCAAGGTTAACTTACTGCTGAGACTGTAGTATTGCTATATGTATGTGATCTAGCAGATAACTTCCTTTAATTTTTGTTATCGGTGGCTTATCAAGGGTTTAGTTTCAGCTTCGATAATGATGGGGGGGGGGGGGGGGAAGGTTTTTGGGGACTGCCCGTGCTATTCTTTGAGGTTGTGGCCGTTAAGCATATGATATCGAAGCGATGAGTAAGTACTGAGTACTTCTCTGAACTACCGAGCATTACAGTTTGAATGCTCTTGCCGACGCTCTCAGATAAAACTCAATTCCTGGTGCCTTTCCCACTTCTGCAACATTCTTTTTATCATAAACCTACCCAAAACTCAAACTGTTCTATGCAATGTTATTTTTAGGGCAGCAAAGTTATTGAATGGTGGCACTCTTTTAACGGGATGCCTAGAATGGTCCTAGGGAATCCTCTTTTCTGAAAACGATTCGAAATCTGCTCGCTATATATTTTTCAGGCCATCCAGCAAGATGCAAGGAATCTGGGTGTAGTAAAATCTCATATGGGCTATGAAATGCACGTTTTTGCTCCAACTTTAAATGGAGAAGGCTCTTCATCTATGGTAATACAAGGGGGTTGTGGTATTTTTTCGTAGTATGTAAGCTCAAATTAGAACTTCGCAAAACTAATATTTTTTGCACTGTTGCAATTTGGGCAGGGATTAAATCATCCAGATCTAAAACCATAAATGATCCCTCTTTTAAAAATTCTTTGATCCCTTGTAATGTCCAAAATTCGACCCCAAGAATAGAAGCAATAAAACCGGAAAGTTTGGTGCAAATCTGTTTATTATTAATAAAGTCAACTCAGATATATTTGCTTCTGGGGTGGATTCTTGATCCTGAGTACCTCAAAACAAAAGTGTCGCCCTAAAATGGATGGTATGACTTCCTGTGTCCTAGCTTGTGAATACTTTTTTAACTGTGTGCTTATCTGAAAGTTTTTGGCATAAAAGGATTATAATATTTTTGTATCTTATTCTTTTAGTTCCTACCTCTAAAACCATCTGACTAGGAATGGCTGGATGATGCTACGGTGTAATTCTAAATGCAATTTAATCTATCCATTCCTATTGGATATAGTGCAATCGGGTGGAATAGTTGGTGGAAGATCTTAAGATTTTCTAACGATAACATCCCCCTCGCTATCATCGAGATTTCTCGGCTGATATTTTTTATGGTATTACCGAAAAAGTACATAATATTTCGGGAACCATTTGTTCTCTTCTTCAGTGTGAGATCTTCTGTGCTTCCATAGTGACATAGTGAATCTAATTCAGATATTATCTAAGATTTGTACGTGGTTGAATATGATATTAAAAGTCTAGCGTCTAGTGTCTTAAATCCAAAATTCAAATAAACCATAAGGTACCATCTGCTGAATCGGGAGCTTCTTTTTCAAATAGACATGCATGACATGTGATAAATACTCGCATTTATAGCACAGAGATCCATGGCTAAAACAAATATGAACAAGCAACTAGAGCAGATCTGACGATTATACTGTAAGCTTTCTCAAACTAGAGTAAAATTCTGTTCAGATTTGAAACTGCTTAAGGTACTCTACTGACGAATTGTATCTTATACGCTTTTATTTACAAAAAGATGGTCTGAATTTTAATATCGGAGCCAGCACTCTACGGCTTTTAATTCTCCATGTCTGGATTTACCTTCAGAAATCAAAAATCCAAAAAGCCTACCAATCATTTATTATTCAAAGTATAATTCACGTCATCGTCTTCACCTGGTGCAAGGTGTACATACGGAAGACCCTGATTTGAATAACGCCGGCGTCTTCTGCACCCACGTTCCCGGCTACTATCATCAGATGTGACAGCATATGAGTCGTGGCATCATTTACACGACCAGTATCGTGCTGATGAGGTCTAATATATGGTGCATCGACGGGCCCTCTCCGCATAACTCTTTGAAAATGTTTTGACTTCATATGCCCCCAAGTATTTTAACGACTTTCCAATGAAGCCTATCATGATCGCATATGTGATGTACGTGCATGCCAGCATACGAGTATCTAAATGTTGTATAAACAAAGATACATGCCATGATCTTCACATATGCATTTAGTGTAATGTATTCGTTCAAGACTACTTTTATGATACATTGATGTTAGGCATTTTGAGGTGTAGTGAAAGATCACTTCGATTGAACAATATAATCTTTTATACACAATCTGAAGAATGAAAGAAGATTGAAACGAAGCCAGGCAAGTATTATAGAAGAAGACAGACTGGAAAGTTGTTTGGTGCTGGAGAATGATTTCTTTTCTTGAAGCAATATGAGTGAGTGATACCATCTCGGCAAACTGGATCAAGTTTCCAACGTGTAAATTTTTGGGATATTAACAAGATTCGTATCAATTTCAGGCTGTTCGATGTCATAACTGTGGAACTTTTACCCAATAAATTTCGTATTTTTAACCATTTAACAATGCAATCTTTATGTTATGTTTACAGCCTACGCTGTGGGGGAATTGTTTATTATATAAACGACTCAAGTTTTATCAGATCACACAGTAATTGAAACGACAATTGGACTCATTCTGTAACGATTTTCTCGGTTGTGATTTTTTTAATACTGTTTCATGTATTGAACTTTCACTCGTTGATAAGAAAAGATTTATGTATATTTTAAGCGAATTTATTATTTTTAGCTTTTGGAGCGCGGGGATGATAAAGGCACACCCCTATTTAAATTTATTTTCATGGTCCACCATCCCTGCTAACTCTAATTGTACCTATAGAATAGGTGATCAATAGTTGGTGGGTCCCCTGCAGTGTCAGGTAGAGAACTGACGCTTCTACAAATTAATATTTTTAATATAAAGAATTTAAAATTTAAATAAAATTAAATAATTAAATAAAATAATTAAAAATAAATAAGTACCGCCGAAGCCGGTCCCAAGCCCGGTTGTGAAAGGAGGAGGGATGGATAGCTTCAGTCTGAATGGCTGTACGCCATCGCAGCGTCTCAGGGGGTAGGTGAGGAAAGTGCAGGAACTTTACAGACTTGCAGACTACTCACTAAGGAAGCTATCTACACACCTGGCAGCTAGGGATAAAATGCACCACCAAAAATGAGAAGAAGGAGAAATTTAAGGTCCGGTACGGATAACCGGCGGGAGTCGTCTGACTTGGTGACTGGGTCGGGCTCTCGTAATGGACAGCACGGCGTCGAAACCGCTAGTCGTGGGGCGGTTCGACGTCTAGGCGCCACGACGACCAGGAGCACAGCTCCGCCTGCTGCAGCTGTTTCGCCACAACCTGTGGCGACCACTTCAGCAGGTTCGCGTAGGAAGCGGATGAAATGGACTGAAGAAATGAACCTCTTCATCATCCGCTCCTACTACGAAATAACGGCGGGGGCGGGTACAACATCTTACCGCCCCTTGTTGCACCAGAGATTCGTCGAGCGTTTCCCGCAATTCGCGCACGTGACTGTGCAGCGAGTCGCAGACCAGTACCGCTTTATTACTCGCAGCGACACAATCCCGGCCACCATCAGGGAACGTGTTCGACTTGAAGTCATCGGGGAAACTGGTGACCGAGAGTCGATGGGGGCAGAGGCGGCGGCATCAACAACATCACGCCGCACTGCAGGCAACAGGTTCAGTACTCGCCGAAGCACTCTTCTCCACCGTCCAGCTGAGGTTTCCGCTGAGGTTCGGGACGAATTCCAAAGAGCGTGTATAGAATTCTCGGATATGGATCCTTTGCATAGACCAGGCATTCCCAGGCTCTATGCATCTCCAGCAACTCCGGGAATTCTATCTCAAATCAATGATGAGATTGCATCTCGACTGTGTGCTGATATGTCGCTGCTGCAACTACAATCACTTGTGTATTGTGGTGCAGTTGCGGCTATCAGATTGCACGGTCAGAAGATTCGCTTTCGTGTTATTGGTTTGAGTGACAAAAGAGATCCACCATGGAAAATTCGTCTGGAACGTCGGCGGGACTCACTAAGGCAGGACATTGCTAGACTGATTCAGATCAGCACTGGCAATGCCAGCCGACGGGTGAGAAACAAAGTGCAGAGGGTTTACCGGAACTATGCCATCCCCTGTGAGACACCCGTTGTTGAAATTCTGGACACACTAAAACAGAAACTTTCTGTCATATGCAGTCGGTTACGGCGGTATGGCGAAAGTTATTCCAGACGTGTCCAGAATGCAACATACGCGAGGAACCAGCGGAGCTTTTTCAGATCTCTCAACGAATCCCAACAGAGCGCCCAGACAATACAGTTCTCGGTGACGGAAGCGAAAGAGTATTGGGGTGGACTTTGGGGGTTACCTGCCCAGCATGCTGAGCATGCTGAGTGGATCACCGCCGAAGGCACCCGCCATGTCAATACACCTGGCATGAATTTCGCGGATGTTACCGAAGAGGAAGTTCGACGAGCCATAAACAGCTCGAAGAACTGGAGGGGCCCAGGTCTGGATCGGGTGCAGAATTTCTGGTATAAGAAATTTACCAGCGTACACAGTCGGTTGGCACGCAGTATAAATGAGGTCATGAGTCGGCCGGAGGAATTTCCACCTTTCCTCACTGCGGGGATTACCTACCTTATCCCTAAGAAGGACACGGTGCAGGACCCCGCAGACACAAGACCGATCACTTGCTTACCAACCCTCTACAAATTCATCACGTCCATTATTAGTGGAAGGATCAATGCGCACCTCGAGACCAACAACATTCTATCCGAGGAGCAGAAGGGCTGCCGAGTTGGGTCAAGGGGTTGCAAAGAGCAACTCATTATCGACTCGGTAGTTGTAGGACAAGCAACTAGAGGCCAAAGAAACCTCTTCAGTTGCTATATCGATTATGCCAAGGCTTTTGATAGCGTTCCGCATACCTGGCTAATCGACATCCTGCATCTGTATCGCATTGATCCGAAACTAATAAAGTTTTTGGCGACAGTCATGGAAGGGTGGCATACCACCTTATCAGTCCGTACATCTGAGGGTGCTAATACCTCAGAGCCCATCCGTATACGGAGGGGCATCTTCCAGGGGGATTCATTGAGTCCTCTTTGGTTTTGTATGGCACTGAACCCCCTTTCATGGCTACTGAATGATGCTAGAGGACATGGTTTTGCAATAAAATATGGCCTACGTGCTAAGTGCGAACTGACACACTTGATGTACCTAGATGACATCAAGCTGTATGCTGGTACTGACAACCATCTTAGAAGTCTGTTACGAATAATCGACATGTTCAGCCGTGATATTCGGATGGAGTTTGGATTAGACAAATGTCGAATCCAAGCCATCCGCAAAGGTCATCACGAGCCGCATGCCGGACATAGCATTGGTGACCTCCACATCGAAGCTATGACCGAGACAGACTTCTACAAGTACCTAGGAATTCTGCAAGGAACCCATGCTCGAGTTGGTGATCTGAAGGAAGCTCTGCTGTCCGAATTCCTGCGACGTGTAAAGCTGGTGCTGAAATCGCATCTCTCGGGGAAGAATAAAATAAGCGCGTTGAATGTATTCGCTATCCCTTCACTGGCTTATGCATTCGGAATATTGCCGTGGACGAAGACCGACCTGGAAAACGTCCAGCGGCGGATACGGACAACTATGTCCAAATTCCGAATGCATCACCCAAAGTCTGCCGTGGAGCGGATGAACCTGCCTCGTGACATCGGAGGTAGGGGCGTGGTTGACGTGGCGGCACAACATCATCGCCAAGTCGACTCGCTGCGCGCTTATTTTTACAGCAAAGAGCAGGCGAGTCCCTTGCATGCGGCTGTCTGTAAGGCAGACTGTGGACTGACTCCACTTAACTTGAAGGATCGATCTTTCAATCCTCTGAGTGGGGTGAAGTCGGACCAAGAGCGGATCGAGGAATGGAAGTCGAAGGCAATGCACGGTAAGCACGTGAATTGTCTTTGGCAGCCATTTGTCGATTTGCATCTGTCGAACAGATGGCTGTGTGCTGGGGAGCTCTTTGCTGAGACGGAGGGGTTCATGTGTGCCATTCAGGATGGCGTGGTCGCCACCCGAGCTTATAAAAAGCTCATCATGAAAGAACGGGTGGAGAACGACCAGTGCAGAATGTGTGGTTCGGCGTTAGAGACGTTGGACCATCTCATTTCTGGCTGTACTGTTATGGCACCGGTGCAATACATCACCAGGCATAATGCTGTATGTAAGGTTATTCATCAAAACCTTGCATACAAGCATGGGCTGATCACGGGGACATGTCCGGTTTACCGATATGAGCCGCAAGCAGTACTTGATAGTTCTGCTTACAGCATGTATTGGGACCGGCAAGTTCTGACTGATCGCCATACCGCACACAACAAGCCTGACGTACTGTTAGTTGACAAGACGGGTCGCTCCGCGTATATTATTGATGTTGCTATCCCCCATAATAGCAACATTGAACGGAAATACGTGGAGAAGAAGGTGAACTATGAACCATTGGCTCGGGAAATCAAAGAAATTTGGCGTCTCGAGCGGGTGGTTGTAGTTCCCATAATATTGTCAGCTACAGGTATTGTACCTAAATCCCTCACGGCTTCCCTTGATGTCCTGGGACTTTCGCACAGTCTGGTTCAAACCATGCAGAAGTACACCATTCTGCATACGTGCTCGATGTTGCGGGGAGTACTCGACGGATTCTCCCACTGACCTACCACCGGCCACCACCACCAGTGCCCCTTTAGTTTTTAAGTAGGTAGGATCGTCCGAGCCTAAATGCTTGGCACTTAGTGCTAGTATTAGGTAAAATCCGGCATCTGCCGAGATTGTGATAACTCGGAAATAAGTATTTTAATATTTAATTTAAACTTGTGATTTGTTATTTAAGGGGGGAGTAGGGTTTTAAAAATGCTAATGCTCTTCCCAAGGAAGTTTTGAATACCATCAAGCCCATATATGAAGATCTGAGCAACGATGCCCTCCAATGCAATGTGTCGGAGGCTTTACGCAGAACAACAATGAGAGTTTGAATCAACTTATTTGGAAAATCCCACCAAAACTCTTGGGTGGAACCTCTGTCATCGTTGAGATTGCAGCTTATGTGGCAGCCTGTGTCCTCAATGAAGGTGCTTTTGCTTATCTAACCTTCATGCAAGACATGGGAATCAATAGTGGACCAAACCACCATGGATGATTGCGACATCCCTTATGGACCAGACATCGATGATTCAGTGTGAGGTAAACCGATAGAACTCGCTTATGAACGTTTAATCCCAAATTTTTTAGTGTTCAAAACTTTAAAGGGTTTTTCCGACAACTCACGTTTTCAAATTTGGAGCCCCTCGTAACTTCAAAACTACTGCACCGAAATTTTAAACCCAATTTCTGTACATAAGTTGTGAGTTAACGCCGAAGATTTTTTTTTTCAAATTTGTTAATATTTAATTATGTAATTAATTATATTAATAATTAACCGAATTTTTCGCAAAAAATCGCGCTTTTTCCTTTAAAGTGTTCCTAAAAAGTGAGAAATTGAAATTTCGAAAACTCTTCCCAGCGCTACCTGGGGAAAGCGATTAATTTTGATTTTTTGACATCCCTTTTTGGCATCAAGAGTGACCTTCACATTCACCTGAAGAACGTTATCACTGATACGACGAAAAATATGCTTGGCTCCGTCTGAAAAAAAGTCGAAACGACTGATTTGATGTACGATGTAAGCTAGCATTGGAACGAAAAACTGGTGCGTGCCGGGCAATGCTAAACTCTCAAAGTACGTGGGCACGCGCAGAGGCCTATCGCGTAAAGTCGGATTTCAAAAGTTATATTGGAAAAGGTTGACTGCCTGCTTACCATCTTTGCAAATTGCAATAGCCCGCGAGATAATGGAGGTCGCCACAGTGAAAGACGTCCACCTTTCTGCAATAGCTTGTGTAGCTCGCGACCCCGGAGTAAAGACCTTGGTGTATAAAGTAACAGTTCTACATACTTTATTTTCTTCTTTTCAACAAATTCCAACCCACCGGCTTGATGACCTCAAAATCATTGGTCGACCTTGCATCAACTCGAAGATACCCGAGTTATCTAATGAGCCCTCAAACAACCAGTCCAACATCCTAGTGGTAATTTCTTAGTTGGCATAAAAGTCTCCAGCAGACATTCTTAAGGTTCAGCCTTTTAGTCCTAAGGAGGGGGTCTTTAACGGGTCGCTCACCATATGGGGAATGACGTCCCTGAGGTGCCCGAGTAAGTACTTTTGACACTCAAGTTGGCAGTATACTTTTAGAAAGACTATCGGTGAAGAATGATTCCCGCATAACCGGTACACCACGAAGCCATCGAAAGAACTCTGCCGACGTCGATGGGATGATGTGAGCCTAGCTCTGCCAAGGTGGCAGTTGTGACGTATATCAAAAGCCAGCTGCTTCGGACCGTGGCCGAGTAGCCTCTATTGAACTGGTATTAATAGATCGCGTTGCCTTGGGCAAGCGCTAATCAGTTAGTGATTTCCGGCATCTACTAAGCGTAGGTCTTGCGTCAGAGAACTAGGGTAGAGGCTTTGTCAATGAGGCTGCACACTTTCCTGACTACTGCGACCCGCTTCCTTGCACACTATTCTCTGGTGAAATGGCATTGGAAAACGAAAAAAAAAAAAACCTCAGGAAAGCAACAAATTTACAAGGAAGGATGAAGCGTTGACTGCGTTTGGCCACAGCATGAAAGTGGGTCGCTCTCCGCGAAAGAGTAACGAGGGCTAAAACACCCGGCGAGACACCGGGAGGCCCAAATAAAGAGGAAGCCTTCCCGATGCCGGGACTTCAACTTCAGTACCCTGCAATCTTCCTGTTCCCGAAAAGTTAGCGCCGATGAGGAAAGGCTCATCATAAAATGTATGACAGTGGTAAAGCGCTTACGTTCAGCAACATTTCTGCTAAAAAATGTCAACAAAGGCGTGCAAAACCAACTTATCGAACTCAAGGAACTGCTAGATCGAATTTTCTTCACAGGTGAACACGAATATCATGCGAAAAACAGAAAGCACCGTTGAAAACACTCTAAGCGCCGGATCGCTGACAACCCACTGCAAAACGAACTGGAGAAAAAATGGAACGTGTCTCAAAAAGACTTTATCCAATTAACCTCCAGTATGCAGTCAGCGCTACCTGGGCAAAGTGATTAATTTTGATTTTGATTTCGGTTGATCCACCACCGAATTATGAGAGGCACCACAATTCAACTTTTTTCCGAGACGCTCCAAAGTAATTGCTACCATTGCCGTATTTTTTAATATTCCTCCCTGAAAATTTAACAGGATATTCTTCAAATGTAGTCCCATTGGTTTTTGAAAATAGATTGTAATTATTTCATTAAAAAGAAATCACCAAAATGTGCCCCTTTTTCCACGAATTATTCCTACGCCCCCCTTAAATTACTTTTTCCCTGAAAAAAATCGTTTTTTTTTACTTTTGTGTTGTTGACGGAAACAAGCGCTGAGCTACCTACGTGTGGCGGGCTAGACCGCTCCCCCCCCCCCCCATCTAAGGCCCAGGGGCACTTGGATTGGTTGTGGAGCCCGTACCAAGGAGGATCGAGACCTCAAAAGAGCGAAAGTAAGGATAGTAAGCATTGAAAGAAGAAATGGCGAGCTAGCGAAGACACTCGAGGATCTTCAAAATCAAATATCATTATTGATAAAGAAAATTAGAAAACTTACGGAGCAGCTAATGGCTTGGGAGGCAGGCCCGCCGTCTTCAAAGGTAGTCATGAAAAAAATGAAGCTTTCTTCGAATACTTCAGCAGCCATGGAGGAACCGGGCTGCCTTGAGGACGAACAAGTTTTCGGCAGCAAATCTATCCGTATGGAAGACATAGAAAACCATCAAGCTAACGGTACGGGAGACAGTGACAACGGTGGCGGTGAAAATTTCGCAGAAGAGGGTGCTAACCAGGCTGGTTGCAGTAGTGACAAGTGGGGCAATGATAGCCCTGAAGAGGGAAAACTGGGTGAGTTTTACTCTATCTATTAAAAAATTTAAAAAAGAAAACCAAAGATGAAGAAAAAGTGACAACTGATGAGGAGAATAACACAAGTAGGACTCCGACCGGAGCCACAAATAGCACCCGAAATAAAGGAAAGGGCCCCCCTCCCGATTAATGTATATGAATTGGGTGGTAGAGATTTAGACACTCTACTTAATGGGTGCGCGGGGCTCTCGAATTTCATTATCAAGAAGATGAGTGCTGAGAAAGTCCAAATCAAATGTAAAAAAATAGGGGATTATAAGGAACCACGGAGGTCCTCGGGCGAGTGAAGGGTCCTCATTTCACCTACACCCCAAAAGAAGAGAAGGTGCAAACCTTCTTTCTGAAAGGCTTGGATGCGGAGGAAGAGCCCGATGAGGTGCTCAAAATGTTCCGGGAAACGGGAACTGAGGTTAAGTTCCTTTCAGTGTCGCGTTTTAGTATAAGGAGGTCCGTTTAAGAAAAGCAAATTTTGTCACACTTTCTCGTGCAGATAAGCTCGGAAAGCCGGAGAAGCGATCTGATCGGCATCAGGTTTCTTAATTACCAGGCAATTCATTTTGAGCTCCTTCTAGGGTGCGAAATAGCACACAGATACCAGGGTTATGGTCACTCGGCAAGGAATTATCAAATGACCTTGCCGCAGCCGAATGTTCGCTGATTGACGCAAAGGGCAAGGAAAAAACCTTCTGTGTCAATTGCGGCAATGAAGGGATGGATGTCCAAGGCAACAGGCACCAAAAGCGAACGAAGGTCTCAGGGGCGTTGAACGATACCATCCCATCGGCACCAGTTGTCCCGGTTTGCAGAAGTAGTCCGACAAGGGGGAGTTAAGAAGCCCAAACAAGATCCAAGTGGCGGGATGAACACCATCCTCAATATAATACTAATCATGTGTGAATTAATCTGAACTCCGTCGTAGGAATCCACCGAAGAGCAGAACTCCTTGATTTCACAGCCAGACAACAGACTCACACTGCCTTGATTTCGGAAACCCACCTCAGTCCGAGGCATTCGATAACATTCAAAGGTTTTGAATTCGTTAGGAATGACAGACGAATTTGTGATGAGGTAGGTGTTACCGGAATACTTGTGGGTTGCCATTATCGTTTCAGGCATACTAATAGGCCTGAATTTGAAACCTTTGAATGTATGAAAGTCTCTTGTATTATGTTTTCACTGGTCAGAAGAGGGAATTTATACATTCTGTTAGCCTATCTAGTGGGAAACAATCGAGCCAAGTAAAAGAGGTACGAAGACGGCTACGGTTTCGTACCAGGGCAAAGGCAAAATTCGGAAAACACGACGCACGTATAACATCTGAGAGGTACTTCGGTCACGCTGCTCCCAGGGCAGAGGTGAGGTAGCGCCTGATGAGTTGCCTCTGCCCTGGTACGAAAACGTAGCCGTCTTCGTCCCTCTTTTACTTTTTGAACTTTTGTTGTTAAACTCAAAAAGAGGAGTCCGGGGACCATAAAAAAGTGGAAGCAAGTTGCTCTCCATCTGGTCCGGTCCGACATTAAGTGGATGCGGACTTAGGACTCCCAAATTCCTAAAAAAATCGAGCCAAGTTCAAGGAGGAATTCCATTCTCTGTTTACGATACTGGAACTGAACAGGTTGCATAATTATTATATTATAGCGGGCCGCACCTCGTGGCTAAAGGCCACAAACAATCCCAGAGGGGTATTCCTCAAATCTTTGATAGAGCAATACCACATAGAGTATAAGTGCAAATTATACGGGTCAGATAGTCCCACCTGGCCCAGCGCAAATTCCTATCTGGATTTGTGTATTGCTGACGCGCGCCTGAACCTTAATTTTAGGAATCCTCAACGAAAACTACAAACTTTTCCTTACGATAGCGACCATAACGCTATTCTTTTTGAGGTTCTGTTTGATGGACGAGGAGTTCACCTTCTGCCGATGGTGTCCACAGGCTGAACTTTAAACAAACAGATTGAATGAAATTCCAAGAGGGGTTTATTCGGGAATATCGAGAAGAATGCCCACCAGTTGATGGGGGAAAACGATAGTACAATTGCGTCAGGTGACAGGAACTTAAGCAACGAGGAAATACCTCAGTATATTCTCAAACTGGAGAACTTGACACTGGATACAATTGAACAAGTGGTCCTTAGGATTAAACCTCGCAATAATATCGAGGGATATGAAACTGCAGTCATAAAACGGCTCAACAAAGTGAAAAGCCTTCTGGTCATTCGGGTCAACAAAATTTATCGGAGATATGTGGACTATCATCATCCCATGTTGGTTAAGTTCAAATTTCTCCTTATGATCGCGCGGGATCTTATCCGTCACTATTATTTGAATCGGAGCATCGGCCTAGACCGGACTTAGAGCCAACACGACTTTCGGAAATCGTGGAAGGAGATGTTCAGGATCTTAAAGAAGCCTAGATAGCACCACAGTTCTCCTGTTCAATCCTGCGATGCAGGGTGATCCCATACCAAATAATAATCTGCTTGATTACTTTGTCTCATATGTGGAGTTCACTTCCTTATTTATTGTGGTAAACAATAAGAGACCATCCGGTATGGATGGCATTCCCAACGTGGTCCTCAAGCATTTACCAGACATTGTCGTTCGTAATTACTGCATCTTAGTCAATCATTTATTGAACAATCCCTTCCTTCCAGGACAATGGAAGCAAGCCCAAATGTTCCCGATCTTAAAGAGAGGGAAGGATTCACTCAGTCCTAAGAGCGACCGCCCAATCAGTTTGCTACCCAACATCATCAAGATGTTTAAGGTTTTAATGTTGAAAGCCTTTAACAGGCATATTAAGAGGAAAGAATTATTGTCGAATATGCAATTCGGATTTCGATCTGGACATTCGACAATACATGCAATAAGGAAGGTAACGTCTGATATATGCTGACGGGTTAACAATGGTGAGTGAGTAGGCCCTTGCCTTGTAGACATGTAGACGGCCTTTGATACCGTTTGGTTGGATGGGCTGATTTTCAGGCTCCTAATGAATGAGTTTCCCAGGCCCCTCGTAGCATATTGTATGACAAGTGCTTTGTCATCACGGACGGAAGTCTCACTGCTAGTATAGGATTTCATGTTCTGAATGGATTACAACAAGGAAGAGTGACTGCGCCTACACTTTTCACAGTATTCACTGGAAATTACTCAACTTGTTCGGGTTTTAGTAACTCTCCTAAAAGGTCCTTAGTTGCCTTTGCTGATGATCTGATGCCTACACGGCACATAAGAAGGTAACTGAGGTGCAAGTTGGAATTGAGAAGATGTTCAATGATGTTAAGTCCTTCACGAACAACTGACGAATAAAATCAATGCGCAAAAGTGTGAAACGATTCTGTTTCGAAACTCCTTGGTGTATGCCAGTAGGAACTTGAAAAGGAATTGGAGAGATTTCCACACCATCGCGAACGGGGTAATTCTAAACCTATTTCTCATCAGAAGTGCGTTAGATACCTGGGTGCACCTCTTGACGAGCGTCTCCAATTTAAAGAGCGCGTTAGAATTGTGCTAGAAAGCGTTCACAAGGCATTCATGTCTCCTCGAAGATTATTTTATGCTCCACATCTTAGCCGGGAGATTAAGGTTATTTGCTATCTTACTTTGGTTAGAATGGTGCTCACCTACAGATGTCCTATCTGGTTTTATTGGAGCGCCAGCCAAATGGAGAAAATAAGGATCTTTGAAAGGAAGTGTCTGCATGCTTGCGCGGGGCTTGACTGCTTCGTCGAACTATGAGTCTTATATGAGTAATGGGGTGATGTATGCAGCTGCCGCTATGGCGACAATCGACACAGTTATCGTCAGATTGATTCAGAATCATGTAATACAATCTGTTTCACACGGCGAGAACCCTTGGGTCTGTCAGCGCTTCTACCCAAACATTGGGTATTTCGAGAAAAATCTCAGGACAGGACTTGATTTCTCCCGAAGCGTTCGTGTATCTTGACAGAAATGGTCTAATTCTTGATTCTACCGGTGATCGGGTTATGTATCATATATATAGGCGGGCCACGGACAAAAGGATAGAATACCCCCGAACTTGACTGTGGGGGCTCCGGAATTCGACTGGAAATACTCCAGAGCGAGAGGAGTTGGTATTAAGGGGGATGAAAAGGAGAAATCCTGGTACTGACGGCTGCGGGATGCCGGTTAGTGGCGGCCGTGCTCAGTTCTGTCATTGTGTCAGTGTTTTGGTGGGACTTTGTAAATATGTACATATTGAACGGGTGCTATTTTTAGCTCCAACTGTTGAATTACTTTTTCTTCTTATGGATATTGTTATTGTTAAAAAAAAAAAAAGAAAAAAATAAATAAAACCCAATGAAAAATAAAGTAACAAAAAATTTGAAATTAGGAGAAATTTTTGACCAAAAAAGTAAACAAAAAATAAAAAAGTAAAAAAATAAAAATAAAAAATGAAAAAAATAAAAATAAAAAAGTAAAAATATAAAATGAAAAAAATAAAAATAGAAAATGAAAAAAAATAAAAATAAAAAATTAAAAAAAATAAAAATAAAAAATTAAAAAATAATGAAAAAGCAAAAAAAATAAAAATAAAAACAAAAAAGTAAAAAAAAATAAAAAGAGAAAAGAAAGTAAAATTTTGTTTTTCCTTTCAATTTAAATTTTCTGTTGTTTTATAAGCCTTAAGAGCAAATATGATACCTTTAAAATAGCTTTAAATCTAAATTAGTTTTTTCAGTTTACTTTAAAGACAGTTTTGTATTACTTTTGAATAAATTATTAATTAGATTAAGTAAATAGTGTTAATTATGATAGTTTTAAGAACAATAATTTAAGTTAAAAATATCTTTTGGAGCGATTAAACATTTAGTATTACTTTCCTACTTCTTTATTTGCCACTAACGCCAAAAGAATTCTGTCGGGTTTTTTGACCATTTTTCGACAACTTATTGTCAAATTAGATTTGAATTTCTTGCTGTTTCTCTTCTCTGTATGTAAGTCGTTATCAAAAAATTTGTGAGCCCACAGTGGCTATTAGATTTAAACTATTTTTGTTAGTTTAAAAGATTGTTTTTTTGTTCATTTTTCCAATCTATATATTATTTTTACCTATTTAGTAAAAATAAAAATGATTTTAAAAACCAAAAAAAAAAAATTCTGTAGTGTCAGATAGTATCTAAAGTCTACTGAATACGTAAAATTATTGATCGAACGCGGAGGCTTCTGAATTCCGATAGCAAAGTACTCCCCGATTACATAAATCCAAACCGGTCAAGTTAGTGACATTTTCTATTCTATCCGGCGGTAAACACCATTGCATCACTGGATTACGAACAAATGACCGTTCAAGTACTACATCTTGAAGCCTCAAAGAACCTAACGACAGACAATTAATGCTGTGCAGGAAAGGTTTCCAAGATTTCCCTTTTAAGTGATTTCAGGCGATTACAAAAGACATCCATTACACTATCGTTAGGGCATTGGAAGACCACTACAAATTGAAATAGAAAAGCCCAAGCCGCAATGCCATAAAGTAGAAAATGAAATCGAATCAATTTCGATTATGATTACAATCGGCTCGGTACATCCAGTCCTAATTGAATCCGATGAAGCCCTTAAATCCAATTTGGTACGCTGCGTTCAGTGATTCAATGTGTCGTTATTTATGATTTTGTCACGTTTTTCACGTCCGGAAGGCCGCAACCAATTGTGAGTTGAAATGGAAATGGAAATGGAAATGAAAATGAAAATGAGAAGCAACAATACTACTTGCTCGGGAATATTATTAAGCAAACCCAGATAATTGAAAAGTATATGAGCACATAATAATCATTATAGGAGTGTATTTGATTATTCATTCATAATTTTCAATTTGTAGTAATGAATAAACATTATTTCTACTAGGCGAACTGCTTGCTATATTACATATATACATAGCAATATCATCATCCAAAAATGTTTTAATACATTCGCGAATTTACGTTTTAATATTTCCGGTGAATTATTAGCTGATTTCTGCGCTTCGATTAAATATTCGATTCATTTGTTTGCTTGATTTTTGAAGCAATCAATAGGCGAACCAGGGTTGCCTGTCAGAAATGGTGCTATGAAGGCTATGCCAAATCACTTGGCTTATTTCATTCAGCAGAGATTAATGAGGTGTCACTTTTCGCACAATTTTATTCTAATAGAATTCGTATTCAATACGTTACCCGTGTTAGATATCTTTACTTTATTGAAAATTTGAAACCTATTTGAAAACGTTTGATCAAAATTGCTACATGGCATGCATCCCCTTTTGCATGTATGGGGACCCTCACCCCCTTAAATTCGACATGGAATGGTGAAACTCACTGTATGCGTGAGCTTTCACAGTTCCTACATTTCCAACAAATTTGGTCTCAATCGCTATAACTGTTTCCGAGAAAAATGCGTGAGGCAGACAGACAGACAGAGCGACAGACTGATTTTAATAAGGTTCTGTTTTATACAAAACCTTAAAAGCGAGCTTAATTTGGGTGATGATTTCCATGAAATTAACAGCGACGACTACCACCGATTGGCTAGTAAAAATATGATCCTTAGCTCAACATGATTCCCACATTATAATATGCGTAAAGTGCGATAGTCCAATGATCAAACATTATAACTCAGAAGACCACTCCCAATTGATAAAAGCGATGCTGTCAGTACTCTTTGTTCTTGGCTTTACCCCTGCGTCAACCAGATTTACTCTCTCTCTATTACGAGACATTCGTTTGCGTCAGAACAAAGAACATCTTTCACTTACTATTCTCTGGTTAGTTATGATATCACCATCAACGAATTACGGAACAGGTGGAGAACTAGGTCAAAATGATAGGGGGAGAATTTGTAGGATATGCTAGGATGACGAGATTGCTGATTTGATAAAGGACGCCATGAAAGGAAAAAGTAATCACTTACCTTGTAATGATCGTACTGTAAGGGATTGCTATAATGCCCGTCCGGGTTGACAAATGGCAAATCTATCCCAAGAACAGAAAAAGTGTTGAAAGTTGTTCGTGGAGATCACCTAGCATCTGACTGAAGCGCTATTGAAGAACCCCGACGACACGCCCTTGCTAGAACGTTTACTACTCAGGGGTGGGAATGTAGGGAGCACGAGGATGTGGGGGGGAGGGGGGGGGGGTGGTTCTTCTTCTTCTTAACACCTCAATCCCCTACACGTTACTTGCAAAGTTCTTTGGGACTGCACTAGAATTGGAAATAATTAAAGGAGAATATCGTGAGAGCTTCGGAAAACTAACGCGAAGCTGAAATCTAGATAATAGTAAAAATTCGGACTCAGTCAGGCGTGTGGAACCGCGATGAAGGAGGAAATATCCACGTCGATCAGATCCACATGTGGTATCCCCCGTCTCTGAGGTTGATGGGACACGGTCCCTTTCGACTTGTATTCTTTACCTTGCCATCTTCCGGGAATCGCGACTGAAAATATCTCTTTAGTGGGTGTGAATTCCACAGGGAATTAGCACAAAGGGGGAAAGGAATCCGTAAGCGTCATCATCTTCATCATCATCGCGCGAAAACCAGTATCCATCCTAGGCCTGCCTTAGTAAGGAACTCCAGACATCCCCGTTTTGCACCGAGGTCCACCAATTTGATATCCCTAAAAGCTGTCTGGCGATTTTGATATCATACTTGGGACAGGCTTAGAACGTCCCCTCAACTGCCTCGTACTGACGTGAAATTTTCCTGGCAAATGCAGAGTGCATAGCCTTTCCCTTCTGTTTCCAAAACCGATAACAGCAGGGTTCATTTTTGGCTGACTAAGAAAGCTACTCCGAGCACATGGTTTACTGGATGGCCGCCCTTCTCCAGCAAATCGGTCCCTCTTGCAACGCTGTGACATCCGTAGCCTTATATTGAGACAAGATATTGGCTAGCTGGTGAGCAGCATTCGGTCTAGACAGTGAGCGCACGTTCCATAAGAAAATGAGTAAATCGTTATTCCGATTTCGTTGCCGGGTTTGTCGCTGTGTTATCAGTTCAGTCCGAGGCTCCTGTTGTGGCTTCGTAAGAAGTTTTTTTTTCCTGTAGGGTTATCAGCCCTACCCAAACCCTAGCTTGGAGGACCAGGTGGGTGCAATTTGTCTCATTTTTAGGCGCGGGAGACTTTTCGATTTAAGCCACTGAATTAATTCCTGTGAAGGTTATGCCCGCAATTCGGTGCTTGTCTGAGTGCTGTTGATTTCATTCAAATTCAAGTATCAGGGGGTGGTATTGAACTTGGCATATACAAATATGTATATAACAAACGTAACTTTACAGTTATAGCTAAAAAAGAGCTTAATTTTGGTGGCATGATAGGGGAAACTAACAGCGATAATTAGCACCAGTCTTCCTGACTAGTAAAAATATGTTTCCCAGCTCGGCATTTTTCCCACATCGTAATATATCTAAACTGAAATAGTCCCATAGTCAAATATTATAACCAGATAATGGATGAAAGGACTGCTATCAATATCCTTTTTTCTTGGTTTTACCGGAGATTAAGACCAAATCTGCGCTCAAATAAGGGCGAAGTATCGGCTCCATATTACTAGACACTCAATTGCGTCAGAACTAACCACATCCCTCACCTACCTTCTTCTGGTTAGTCAAGATACTGGGTCAAAGGAACAGAATGAGAACTTGTGGGACACAGATGACAGAATGATACTGATTTGACAAAGAATACCTGGAAACCATGAAAGGAAAAATTTAATGCGCAAACGCTAACGCAGTGACTATAATGTACCCATCAATGTTGATTATGGTCAACCAGAATGGAAAAGCTATCATTGATCGTGCAAATCAGCTCCCATCCAAGTGTAGTACTACTGAAGAACCTCGTTGACACGCGCTTAAATGCCTTTGCGATAGCCAGACTCAAGAATACAGAGTGGGTCCTTTTTAACACTTAAATCCCTCTCACGTGATTTACAAAGTTTTCTCCTTGTTCCGGCACTTTGGGACTCTACTAGAAATACTTAAAGTAGAGTATCACGGAAGATTATGAACAGGAAGGCAAAATTAAAAATTGGAAAATAAGAAATATACGAGCTGGAACGCACCTGTGCAACCAAAGAAGGGTCGCCAGTTCTTTGGTTGCACAGGTGCGCTACGATGAAGAAGGGAAGATCCATGATGGACAATTGCTCATCTAATGTCAATTCTGCCTCTAATGTTGCTGAGACTGCGCCTTGTAATTGAAAATGTCCCTTGAATGGGTGTGAGTTCCACTGAGAGTTACGAGAAACGAGGGAAAGGAATACTCAAATTAAAGACGTTCCGCAAGCCAATTTTTTTAGTATATGAGGGAGTCCTGAGTTAGAAAGAAACTTTCTTTCTCGTTCTACGTTCTACGGTCTACGGACCTGTCTATTCTTGGCTAGAACCTAAAATCAAAAAATATGGACGACTCGCACCTTATTCTGAATTATATATAAGAGGGCAAACAGTACCCGGTAACCACTTTGGTCGCGCTAGTTCCAGGGCAGAGTCAGCGTCTGATAAGTTGCCCCCGCCCTGGGAGAAATTGCAAATGATCAAAATATATACTAAGGAAAGGGGAAAGTCGCATATAATTAAATTAATCTCTCCATCAGCTTGAGTGAAAGACGATTCGCAACACGTGGAACTGCGAATACTACAAACTCGAGCAAAAAAGGACAATTATTGAAGAAAATTGCGCATTTATGATTATTAAGTTATTAAGAAAAGGTTGACTGACTGAACGTTGTCCAGGGCAGAGGCAACTTTTCAGACGCTGTCTCACCTCCTGACTGGGAGTAGGGTGACCGAAAGTGGCGACAATCGCAAATACGATATGAGCGCGAATTATACTGAAGTGAAATTCGCATCCATTTGATGACGGACCAGACCACTTGGGTAACAACTTACTTCCTCTCTTGTGGTCCCCGGATACCTGTTTTTGAGTAAAATATGGATTTTTTTCAAAAAAAAGGCTTGACTGACGATTTCGTCCAGGCAACACATCAGACGCTGCCTCATCTCCGCCCTGGGATCAGGGTAGCAAGTGGTAATCACTCGACCATACGGCGAATTTCACTTCAATATAATTCGCACTCACTACAAATGGAGTGATTACCATCTGTCACCACTTTCGGCCACACTGCTCCCAGGGCATAGGTGAGGCAACTTGTGATGAAGACAACCACCGGGGAAATAACCTGAATGTTAGGGGGCCCCAATTACCGCGGGCAGCAAAGCAGTTTTGAAATTTGAAGATCAGGGGATACAATCGTTGGAGACCATATATCCTGGAAACCAGGTAATGATTTGGGCCAGTGTATCATTCAATGTGGTTTTCTGTAGTCAACCATAATCATTTAAGGGGGTCATCCCATGTAACGTCCGTTTTTAAGGTTTTATGTAAAACAAAACCGTGTTAAAATCGGTTTACTGCCTGTCTGTCCGTCTGTCTGTCTGTCTGCTTTTATTCCTGAATCCTGACGCTTATTTTTGTTTATTTACTTCTGCCTCACCTTTTAATTAGATCATTTCCTGATATCCGAGCCATGCGGAACCCTTCGTTTGAAACTACCTGGGAGTAAAACAATCCGATAACACAACATAGATATATAGTCACAAGCTGACATCTTTCCTCTAACTTCATTTTGACCATAAATTCCTTTAAAATTTTACCTCAATGCACCATATATTGTAGGTCATAAATCGGCGGAGATTTAGGCGGAGGGAGTTTACGTTTTGGAGGGTAGTCAGTCACTAACTAAACCTGTGAGTACTTGTTTTTCTGACAATAGTGGGCGGGCTTAAAAGGTCGCCTTTCTGAAGCGGTATTTCATGAAAGAGCCAGGTTCCACATTGCTATTGACGGAACAGTGAACTGTCAACAGTGTTTTGAGTCATATCTAATAAGTTGACCTGTCCTGGTACGAAACCGGAAGACGTTTCCGCCTCTTAATTTTTGAAAACTTGGTTTGCCAAGCCTGAAATGGAGTCCATGAACCTCTCCATTTGGTCCGGTCAGACATCAAGTGAGTGTGGACTCCCAAAATCCTTAAATAAAAAATTCACTATCGGTCTGCCTGTATGCCTAATAAACGTTTTACAGCAGGTGGAAATAATGATAATAATTGTTGGCGCAACAATCCATATTGGATCAGGGCCTTGAAGTGTGCTAGAGTGTTTCATTCAAGACCTACCTTCCGCTACGACAGCCCAGTGCTCTTACCACTTAAGCCATCCGGACACACAAATACAAATAAAATCTTTAAACATACCTTCTATAACTTGAATGGTAGGACACTGCTAACAACTGGTACTACTAATATGAGGGCCTCTCCGAAAGAGCCCAGGAATGCTCCACTACTCACCTAGAAATAGAGAAAACAAAAAAATGTTGTAAGTCCAATATGTTCATATTCCAAATATAAATATAAATAATTGTTAACTTTAACATGATTGCGATACGCGCTTTGGCATGATGCATGTTGCGCCAGCCATCATATGCGGCCTGCCTGACAATTATTAGAGCGGTTTTCAGGTACCCCAAGACCTTTTGATAAGCTTGCACTCTTCTCCTGTTTTGCGCCAGATAATTCTGAGGCAACCTTCTCGTCTGCAATCCTAGGATGATGGAAGCCTCCTCTATATGTCACATATCCTATACGGCTTCATTTGGGGTTTTGTGGAAAATGCAAACTTATTAAAATCGGTTCACTGTCTGTCTGTAACAAACACTCTTTTTGGAAATGCTGACCCTACAAGCATGCGACGAATGGCATCATGCTATGTTGAGTTTAAGGGGGTTTTGTGATCCCCATACATTCAAAAGGGGATATAACTCCTTTGCCAAAAGATAGCAAGGCGCAGAGCAACTCCGCCGTAGCCTGTCCCAAGCCATTGTTGAGAAAGGAGAAGGGAGAGATAGCTGTAGCCTTAATAGCTGAGTTATACCTAAGCGTATCAGGTGAATAGGGTGTCACAAATTACGTAACCAGAAATGCAATATATGTAGTTGTGTAAACCCTGGCACGATTCGAATTACCTGAAGCAGCTGTCACTGAGGCCACCTCGGGATAGGGGTTTCCAATGGGCCGACAACCCATCCATGTAAAATCTACTCCATGTCAAGAAACCTGGAACATTCGCCTCAGATTAGACAAATAAACGACGATGACCAAGCAAACTAGATGTTTGAACTATTCTTTCAGATCCTAAAAGGTGCACTCCATGAACATGGTAGCAGTCGAGGAAACAAATTGGATTGGTAGCGAAATAACCAATATGAATTCGCATACAGTTTTCAAAGGTGGCAAACCATGGAGTCACAAGGAGTTTGGAGTTGCATTTATAGTGAGCAAACAGCTCAAGCCGAACCTAAAAACGAAAGGTTTTTTCAACCTCTGGCTCATCAACGTGCTTGCCCCGATTGAAGTCAAAAAAGATGCAGTGAAAGACAACTTTTATGCATGCTTGGAGACACTGTTTGACTCACTCCCAACAAACTATGTCAAAATACTGTTGGGGGATCTTAGTGGGAAAATTGGAAATGAAAGCTGGCATCGGCGAACCAATGGAGGACACAGCTTCCATACGGAATGCAATCATAACGGTTAACGAGGAATTGACTTTGCCAGCAGTAGAAATCTTGTCGTAAGCTCCACAAGCTTCCCGCACCGGCTCATTCACAAACAGACCTGAAAATCACCAGACGCATATACGCATATACCGTCGACCAAATTGACCACGTCCTCATTGGTAGAAGATGGCGTACAGTGCATTGGATGTACAATCCTATCGAGGAGCAAACTGCGAATCAGAAAATCGCTTGGTGAAGGCTACATATCGGTACACCAATCGGAAATTACCCCTACCATAATCTTGGCGGCTGATAAACTCTTGAGTAATGCTACGGCGCAGGCATATACAGCTGCCCTGCCGTCACTGAAATCAAACAAAGCGCTTGGGCGAACAAGTCCAGCCGAACTGTTAAAATCCGGTGGAACGGGTCTCTTAAATTCGAAACACCAACTACTACTGCATATCTGGGAGAATGAGACGATCCCAGACGAATGGTACAGGAATATCATCTGTCCCATCCATTAAAAGGGAGATAGATTGCGTTGTAAAAGCTACAGAGGCATTTCACCAGTCCTGACGAACATTCTGGAGAATAAGACCCTATGCCGAACGACTCAGTGGCGAGTACCAAGGCGATTTAGGGCCGGATCGCTCTACACCTGACCAGCTTTTTACCGTTAAACTAATCCTGAAAAAGCGCTGGAAATATAACGTTGACATGTGTTAAATCTTTATCGGCTTCAAGCAGGCATACGACAGTATAGATCGTGGAGTACTCCACTCCACTCTACAGCACAATGCTGCAATTTGGTGTACCAACTGAACTGGTACGAATGATGAAGATGACTATGACCAACTCCATCTCACAGGTCAGGATTCAGAACAGGTTGACTGATCTTTCTGAAATGCGTGCTGGTTTGAAGCAAGATGATTGACAGGCACCGATGCTCATCAACCTAGCATTCGAATACACAATCCGAGCAATAGGTACCAACACCAGCAGGACGCTACTTATTAAGCCGACACAATTGTTAGCGTACGCAGATGGCATCAGTATTATATCTCGAAAACTGATTGACGCAGAAGAACTTCAGTATACTATTGACATTCCTGCGAAAGAAGTTGGACTGCGAATCAATGAGGACAAAACGAAAATAGTGATGTAATTAAGTGCGCCAGTTCATCTGAGCATTAATGTAGGGGATCTCGACATTGAATTCGTTGACAGCTTTATATTCCTGGGTGGCAGCCTGTCAAAGGTCGCCAATGAGATTGACGATGTCAAGCGACGGATGCAGCTAGCGAATAAGACTTTCTTCTCGGTCCTTCCCATAATGAAAACGAAGCATGTGCACAGAAACACCACCATCATACGACCAGTACAATGCTATGGGTGCGAAACCTGGACCCTGACACACTCGGATTGAAAGTCCTTCAGCGAATTTTCGAAGCAGTTTGCGACCATGATGGATGGCGCATCCAGTACAACCATGAGTTGTATGAACTGTACGATGAGCTAGAAGTCTCAAAAAGCGTCTAACTACAACGCCTGGGCATGTCCAACGAATGAGTGACGATTACATGCCTAAAAGGGTTATGGACAGACGACGCGTCGACGAAGCGCGACTAGGAGGAAGACCGAGAGCACGCTTGAGGAGCAAAATATATACGGATGCCGAGCAACTACTGGGGTTTCAAGATTGGAGGACGCGGTCACGTAACCAAGATAATTGGAGGAAAACGATTCAAGCGACCAGTGCCCGTTGTCGGGCTATAGTGCCAGGATGATAATGAAGTCGTCCAGGAAATTTTCTGCCCACCGTTCTCACCTAGTTTAATGAGGGAAACTACGATACGTAGAACATATGGGGTAAATAGTCAAGAGACTCGAGAACACCTCCAGGCGGCTTTGATTCGGCAGAACTACTCCTGGAAGTTTAGGGCCGAGATGGGTCTATAACGTCATAGAGAGTGAAGAGGAAACTCTGCATCCAAATAAGTTAGATATTCTGAATTTAGCGAAGTCTAAAAATTTATCTTTTACAGAAATGAGGTTGAAGTCGGTTGCTGTTATAGGGGTCCTTAATCAACTGATATTGATTCAACAAATCGTTTTCGCGGCTCATTTGGTGAGTGATACCGGCCAAAATTCACTGGAAGGGTCCGTGATATGATTCCCCATTGTTGGGTACCAGGATATGGATCACTTAGGCCAGAAAGAGGAAAAATATACAGCACTTTAGTGGTCTATTGGGGCTATTCAGATAAGGATTGAAACAGGCTATCGAGAAAATAGGGTTGCTGAAGGGTTTGAATTTTATTGTCCTAAGCCCTAATTGATGGTTGAAAGAGTGACGGTCAATTGAGAAGCGGAGAAGATAAGGTGAATTCACTTCTCATAGTACTCTGCCCTCTTTTCTCCATTCATTCACTAGTTCGCACCTTTTGAAGGGTTATGATTAAGTACAATTTCACCAATCAAATTTTAGGATTAAATTATATGATAAGGTAGTAGGTGAGTAGGTGATCAATGTCGAATTGTATTCGCTGCATCTGGGTTTTCTGGAAATCTTTATCATGATCATAGTCGCGAACAATAAAGCGATAAAAACAGATGAACTCAATTAATTCGGAAGAACTGATGATGTGGGTATGGACCATAGTAAAATGCTTTGTTTCCTACTAAAGAAATTTCCGTGAACAGTTATACATTTGTTTAAAATTAAGCACGCAATTCAATAAAAAGTACTTCTCTGGGTCTAACAATAAAAAAGTCTTAGCTGAAAACCTCAATTTCTAGGTCAAGTGTAAGAAACGAAAGTGTACACAGCTTGAAAACGCCTAACGCCTATTCGATCGATTACCAAATGCCAAATTGTAATAAACAGATAAACAGCCACCTCGGTAACTATAATTGCCGATAATGATAGCTGATAGAGGAGCAGCATTAGATACTTTGATGGGTCTCCGTTAATCAAATATTTTGTACTTGCATTCCTGGGATTTTCGTAAAGATCACATTACCTTTATGCTCAGTGACCGCCAGAGTCAATTTCCATTTGTACTTTTGCGAACCTTCTTATCTTGTATCTTGAATCACACACCAGTCGTACCCGCTTGCAAATATCCACCCAAGGTTGCATAGGGGTGCCCTATTCGTGGGAAATAACGCTGGGCCACATAGAAACAACGCACCTTTCGCGATAAGCCCAGCGATTAGTGTCACAGAATCCTCAAGTCATGACCTTAATTTGACGCTAATCATAAATTAGAAGGTGAAACAATATCTTCCACGCAGAGTGTTGGACATGAAATTGATACGGAATCAATAAAATTTATTGGTCAATCCAAATGGCTCTAAGATGATTTAATCCATCTGCGATTATGCATGCAGATTGGATTATTCTGTTTTTAAGGCTTTCTTTTTGCATTTTTCCCGATCTGTAGACTGACTCGAGTTTCTAAACTTGTTCGAAATGTAATGAAGCTTTTTATATGGGAAACAACGCTCAATTCATTAGCTATCTTTGATAATTAATATCGAATTTATTCATCAGATCTTGTTCATCAGATTGTTGTGGTTTAGGCGTTATGTAAGCATTCTCCTTTCTTGATAGCTAGAAAAGTGCGTCAGAAAATTTGTACGTGCCATGAAAAGTGAACGGTTTTATAATGTTGTGACGAATTAATCATGTAAGCGATAATGTGAATCTGATTTATGCAGCCATATTCAGATACTTTAGTGATTGTTTATTCGTTTCCTTATAAAAAATGAAGAACTTGGTTTGTTGTTTGGGAATCTGCATCATACATAGTTTGTGGAATAAATTGAAAGATTATTTTGAATGGAATTATGGAAAGAGTGTAAAGTCTTCTGATTATTGCGCCTAATGTGCGTCTGATGAATGGAAAGATTTATGTGTGGGGCACAATGAAGGTCTTCATGGTTAATTGAGGTACATTCAATGCCATTATAAAGTGAAGATAACACAAATTGGATGACCTTCACTATCCTCCCTTTCGCATGTCAAAAGATGAAATTCTCCTGTCGAAATCGACATTAAGCAGGTATTTTCTCGAAGCAAAGGGGACTGTTATAGAGTGCGTAGCTTTCAAATCTGGCGTTTGCGCTTGCAAGCGATAAAAAGCGGTAAAAAATGCGCTTCTAAAAATTGTTTTTTCAACATAGATAATCTCAGGCGGCTGTAAATACAGTAGCAGCTCGAAAAAAGCTCTCAGAAATCAGAATAGCTTGGAAATTAGAACAAATGATTTATTTACATGTGACGCTCTGAATTTAGAAAAAGTGGTTCGGTCAGGGAATCCTGCCTACCCAATCTTGTGCAGTTAAGGCCTGGTGGTTTTAAGTGAGTGTTTATCGTGCAAACTTAACCTCACGGCCTTCTTAAGACACGGATTGATTCTCTGAGCACAATCAGAGCCCCGCCGAAACAGCGACAACGGTACGACTCTATACTGACTACATGGCTCAGCATTCATACTGGTGGATGCAAAACCTGCCTAAACCCCACATGTGAGGCCCGAAGGTCTCTTGTCAACCACAACCCCTAATAAACTCCCACTAAGGGGCCAGCCGCTAATAACTGGTCTCCATGGTACCAGTATATCCCTGGTGGCCGAAGCCACTTCAGATGAGCCTCTGTGCAGACTCAAGTCTGATCGCCTATATAAGCCTTGGAGCATTCGCCTAATTCATCACCAGACCGGCAAGTCGTAGTGCAGGTTTTCCTCTTTCACTTGGCTACTGCCGCGTCTTCCTCCCCGCCACTCAGAGCACTGAAAAACTTCATCCATTTAGAAGCTGGGTGAAGCAACAACCATCCCATACTTTCGGATCTGCCGCTCATCTGCTAGTAGACTATTATAACATGCATTTCGGAGGTCCGCCTCTCGGATGGGTTTCTGTCACTATATAATCTCCATTTTCCGCTGCTCTTCCAACGTCTCGTAGAACAAGGACCAGTCTCTTAGGTAATCCATCAATATCCACAAGAGGTAGTCCAGTCGGTGGAATTAATTTTCTAGTGTCCCTGGCATATCTACAAGCATACAAAATCGAAGGCATTTCTGACATAAACCATCACGAGGACCACTACTCGTCGAAATCAATGCCGGGTGGCGGTCCAATGGCGATCAGAACTGAGGCTACAATGGGAGTCGTTTGAAGTGGCCCTTGTCATGAAGCCCTACCGGTTATCTGTTCTTGGCTCATTGTGCCCATATCACAGACAGGATCCTTTATGGGCTCAAGCGTGAAATTACGTTGCGTAACATGAGGGCCTTACTTTTTAGTTGCAGGAGAGGTGTTAGATAGGCCTCGCATCCACTGGGACCACTAAGGTCTGAGCGCTCAGAGGCTTTGCCTCTCTCCCCCCCCCCCCCCCCCCCCCTCAAACATACAAATGCTGGTACTGCAGTCAGTATAAATCAGTACCGCCGTGCTGGTCACCGCCCATGCCCTAAGTCCACTATAAATATTTTCAGTACCATATTTAAATAAGCTGACGTTCATCAGGTAAGAAAGACATAAAACCATTGATATCTGAAAGAATTGGAAGATTATAAATGGCTGAAACAATGGTCTTATACACTTATCAAAAAAAATTAGCGCCATCAACAGAAATTGAAGGCCGACTCTTCAAACTGATTTGAGGAATGCAAACCAATCCAGCCTTCAACATTAGCCAGTTGTGCTTCGAAATTAGAATACCTTTACGTTTACCGATTTATGAAAGTGCTTCAGGTATTCAGCGGATACCATCTTACCCATCTTGCCCAGGTAGAACGAGGAAGCGCAGTCAGGACTTCAGTGAGAGCCGACATCGTAGGGCCAGTTTCGGGCTGTTTTTTGTGTGCCGCTCGTTGCGAAGACGGCAAAAGGTGGCTAAACCGTGCACCAGAAAGAGCCAGGCGCAGCACCGCGAACGCGGTTTCGTATGAGCGATCGCAAGGAATTCATTTCGTGGAACGTCGCCGTCGTGGTCGTGGCCGCCGCGAAGTTGAATTCTTCCGAGGACGCCCCGTATCAGCGCCAAATGAAAGGTTCGTGCCGTTTATTGCGCTGGAAGAGGTGCTTAGATCGTCGTGGAATTGAAGGGCATAGCGTGAAGTAGACATATTGCAGCCACGAAAAATTCCGTTGGTTTTTTGTGCTCCCGATGTCTAGTGCTGAAAACATGATTAGTCCGTTGAGTTGCCAGCCTCTAAGAAGCGGAAGCTGACTTCGACGGCGTCGACGCAGGGAGCCAGAGCTGTCAGTACAAGCCACCACAGGGGACCAGGTGCAAGCGACCCAAGTTTCCCGTGTCCGAAAACCGTGAAGGAGTTGAGGAGGTTCTTGGGCATGCTAAATTTCTATGGTCGTTTCCTGCCCAAGGCCGCCCAACACCAGTCCGTTTTGAACGCGTGCTTCTCTGGGCCTGAGATTGTGTGGTCTGAAGAGGTTGTCTGCGCGTTTGACAAATCCCAACAACAATTGGCTGATGCTACACTCTTGGCATTTCCTCGACAAGATGCACCCCTAGCCGTTTTTGTTGATACCTCTGACATCGCAGTAGTTGCTGCTCTTCACCAACAGTGAATTAAGTCTAGCAGCCGTTGAGCTTCTTCTCTAAGTAATTGAACCCCTTTCAACGGAAGTACAGCACCCACGATCGAGAACTGCTCGCCGCGTACTTAAGTATTAAATACTTCCGTTTCTCCTTAGAAGGCAGACCGTTCACAGTGATCACGGACAAAAAGCCTCTCACGTATGCTTTAAAACAAAAGCCCGATAAAGAGTCCCCTCGGCATACAGCACCTGCCCGGCAAAGACAATACAGTGGCTGACGCTCTGTCACGTGCCTCCGAGGTAAACATCCCCGCCTCACTCGACTTCTGGGCTATCGCCAAGGCGCAGAGGAAGACGTAGTGCTTCAGAGCCTCAAATCCAACCCCAAATACAAATTTCGGGAGTTCCTCATCTTCGGCTCGAACCTCTCTCTCTGCTACAAATACTCGGAAAAGAGACCCCGGGCATACATTCCAGCCACCTCTCGCAAGGAAATGTTCCAAGGAGTTCACGAATTAGCGCATCCAGGCATCAGCACGACAAATCGGCTAGTCATCAAAAAGTAATTCTGGCCGTACATGAATAAAGACGTCAACTCCTGGGCCAGAGAGTGCATCGCATGCCAGAAGTGTAGGGTCAATAGGCATGTAAGAAAAGGAGTGGGCTCATTCCCACGCACCACCAAGCCATTCCACACGATACACCTCGACATCGTAGGCCCTTTGCGGGACTCGCATGGAACACGGTTTCAAGTATTGTCTCACAATCATCGACGGGTTTAAGCGGTGGCCTGACGCAATATCTCTGAAGGACATTACTGTGCAATCTTGTGCCGAAGCCCTCTGTCGAGAGTGGATCCCTCGCTTTGGTATCCCTGCTGTGATTATCACTGACCAGGGAATGCAATTTGAGTCCACTCGTTTTTAGGAGTTAGGCAAACTCCTGGAATTCAAACGCTAGCGGACTATTGCATACCACCCGCAATCCAATGGGATACTAGATCGTTGGTACCGGACGCTGAAGGCCCGCGACGATCCGTCCTGGACTCAGGTCTAGCCTCTCGTCCTGCTTGGCCTCCGAACAACCCACCGAGAGGAATTTGCTGCCATCCCCGCGGAGTTGATATACGAGGAGAACCCAAAGTTCCCAAGTGACACGGCCTTCGACAAGAGATCGGGTCTCACAGAGTATGGATTGCTGCGTCTGCTGAGAGACAACCCCCACCGTCTTAAATCCACACCTCCCACCCGCCACACATCCGCACCTGCCTGTCTGCTCCCAAGGAACTGGACACGTGCACGCACGCTGGTGCAGCCTCCATACGAAGGCCTGTGCCGTGTTCTCGAGTGGGAAGAACATTTCTTTCAGCTCGAGATCGAAAAGGCTGTCTCCTTGTCCAGGCTGAATGTTAAGTTGTTGGTTCCAAGGTATTGTTTGCTCCGTTTCGTAGATGCAGAAACACTGCATGACCTGTTAATGGCAATAAGCGGCGAATAATACTTGAGTAGCACTTTCGGTCACATTGCTTCCAGGGCAGAGGTGAGACAAAATCTGATGAGTCCCAAAAGAGGAGTCCGCGGACTAAAGACATGACGACTGGGATTCGAACGCAGAGCGACGAGATTGAAAGACTGATGCGCAGCTCAACCATCGCACCATCACTGGGTTAGTAGACAATTTATATTGTAGGGCACACTTTTGACTTTATAACTGGTGCAAACCGTCCTTAATTAGATGCGGACTCAGTACTCCCTGAAACAAGACAAATAGATGCATATCTATTTCTTACTCTCCGAAAAATATTCCAGTTCATATCATTCGTGAATGTGATGGAGATTGTCGCATGCTATTACACCTTGGAATATTTGTCATCTACTAACCTAAAAGATGCTTTTTGATTGAAATTTAAAAATTCTGTCCGCGACCATTTCCTCATAAAAATCTTTTTTCAAAATTCTGAAAAAAATGAATATTCATATTTATATGAATTATATGATAATAATATCCGTTCTAGTAACCTTATCATGTGCCAGGTTTCCACTTTATACAATTTCACTTAATTTTTCTAATAAATTGAAAAATCTTGTCGATACTATTAACCCATTTTCCCCGATATCTTGCCATGAGAACTACTTTCAAATTATCAAATATAAATAGCCACACAACATGTGAGCTATTAATTTCAATCATCTACTGTTTATTCAATGAAAGCTATCTTTGCTATTCTAATACTCCAGGAAATATGATATGAGAACAAAAAACAAAAAAAAAAAGATAAACGTGGGATTTTAAGTTCAACTTCATTTAGCGTTTTACATTCAGTCCGTCTTTGAGGAAATGGATAATTATCATAATTAACTTACTGTTCTAATAATTTACGATAGAATAACCTTTCTATGAACGGGACGTCATAAAAAGATACAAAGCAACTTTGCGTCACAGCCTCGCACACAAACGCTTAAATGCATTTCTTCTCATAAAGTGGCTTTTTCTTGAATCATTTAGTTAATAGCTAACTACATCTTATAAACAATCTGGCTAATACCACTTGGTGATAACTCATGCTTCCATACTGACTAGTTAACTTTTAATGTTGCTCACATTTTCAAACGTCGCAACATCGCATCTTTTTCAATCTCCTTGGCCTTCTCTGGTGGATTTCTTTGAGCAAAATTCACTGCGGCTTTATTCGTTTCACCTGCACAGATTCCAGTCGTTCGACTTAATTTCCATCCAATGAATTTAATGAAGAAGGAATGGAATCGCAAAAAATGCACAAAAATAAAATTAAGCTTGACCACCTCGGATTACAACAGGTCAGTCATCGACTATGAATTGTTTCTGTGCAAGATACCGTTGGTAAGTACGAATATCTGAAAGATTGTATTGTTTTCAATACGAGTATCTAATGTGAGTGTGTAGTTAAAGATATGCCGACAAAAAACTAAAAATAATATTAGTTAAAAGCCGTCTGTAGACTGTTAGGAAATCTACTATTATCAAAAGATTTCAAGAAAAATTTTCAATTACCGTTCAGATAAAGTAATCTCTCCCAGACACTTACGGATGAGTTCAAAAAGATGAAGGTTCACACTCTTGTGCAAATTACCCAGAAAATGAGGTAAAAATTAAATAATTCCATAATCTGGTGTATACGTGTAGTGTCAAGAGTATTCCATGAATCCTATGCCTTAATTGCGTGAATTTATGGATAAGATACTGAACTAGAGGGCATGGACGGACATTCCGAAATGACTGTTGCATGTTTGGTGTAATTTTTCGCACAGGTTTTTTGGGGTCAATCTTGAGAATATATATATATATGTAATGTTAATGTGAGAGCATAAAATGGCCAAGATGCAGGTTTTCAAGAGGCGCGTGATATATTACTAGGTTAAGTATGTATACAACAGAATTATGGAGGTGTTCAGCAATTAAGTTCACAGCGTAATATTTTTAATGTCATTTGACTTTTATTTATTGATGATGCTTGACGATTTATAACATATTTTATTCTTACGCTCTTGGTGAGGCCCATTAAAGTGCAATAAAACGCTACGTGTTTGATTCTAACATGCTTGTCTTGGGGTTATTATGAAGGTATCAATATAGTAACGAACGGACTTGACTATTTATATGAGGTCAAGTAGTCTCTTGGGAGTTTTTATTGCTGGGAAAATGGAAAACCATGAAATAGTCAGATATTTTGGCAACTTCCCTTGAGAATACCCCTGAAGATGCAGAAGATATAAGCTGATCCCTGCATAACACAATTTCCGGGAAATTGTCACTGATCCATGACTCAAAACGCTAAGTGCTTTCACTTCGAGGCAAATTCTCGTAAACATCCACTTACTCTCAGAGTGGAAATTAGGAAAATACAAGATGTTCAAAAAAGCAGAAGCATAAGTAATCGCAATAATGTACTTTGTTTAACTAACTACGAAGATGGGCTGCTCTGGATAGAGTGTCCACAAACCAAAACGCTCCATTTCATATCCCAACTTATCAATTACTTCTGGGATGTAATGAATACTGCACACTGACGGTCATTTAATATTTGTGCTATTGCTGGCTTTGCTGACAACTGGGTGTACAGTTGCGATAATCCAAGCGAAATGATTTTCCTTGAACGATAAGGCAGATAACTAAAATAATGGGTCTTAGGTGTAGTCGGCGGTTAGGTGTCACAATTGTTGAATAATATTTCAATTGCACTGAGTTAAGTGAAAGATATTAGAGTTTAGTCGGAGTTCATTTAGGCTGAAGAAAAGAATTCTGGATCATAGAAGTGATCAGAATCTTTAAATAGTTACGACGGCCCAAACAAATTTATCTGCCCTATATGGATTCTTTGTGGCATAGGGATGTAAATTACTTCCCAGAGTATATGTTCATTGCTTATGCATTGAAGGGTAGGGTAGTATTTGTTGCATAAGGATGAAGAGTTGCAGTGAACAAAACCACATGTTTCTATGTTTCTAATAGATATTTCCAAATAGCCCTGGAACTGTTACAGGAGTAATTCCAAAACCAGAAGTGACTAAAACTATACCACAGTAATTTGTTTAAAAAATATTGCAAATACCACAAAACAAAAAATGGATTATCAATGCTTGGTGTGCCGAAATCTTAAGGACCGTTCTATTGTCCTGAACGGTTCTTAACATATCGGCATTTCAAGAAATGTTCCTCAAGCAATAGAGCGGATTAAATCTCTGAAGGATGTAGGTATACCACTAAGTTCCCTACAGACTCTCTATGAGTGTAGTATCAGATTTCCTTCGCCTTCAGGATCGATAACCTCCAAGGAAGCCACTATTGAATTTAAAGCACAAAGTGGAACAGCGATAGTTTAATGCAGTTCAAGCGTACCAGTTAATAATTGCGAAATTTTCTATGAGGTGGCGATGGAAGATCAAAATGGTTGGCCGTTTCAACTGATGAATCAGGGTATAGCCACGATAATATCCTTCCGAATGCCATATCAACCTGAAATTACGTTTAACAACCTTTAACAAAGTTTTCGACGAACCTAGAACATAGATTTTCGAACCAAATAAGGAGCATTTGTGGTATTTATTATTGGTCAGTTCAATCAGAAAAGAAACGCTTGTGAAAACCATCGAATGCTCGTGGCAACCCCCGACAATGCTGTTCCAAGGCTGGATACTAACGTGCTCTAGTTTGGACTTTTCCGAGAGGACGACTTGAAGTCAGAGGATTGAGAGCACCCAGGCCAACAGAAAATCTTTAAAGACACCGGCCTGTAAGCGTTATTGGACAAATAAGGTGGTTTACGGCCAGAAAATCATTATGATCGTCTATGCGACATGGGAAAACCAATAATGCAGAAATGTACATATTATTGAAAAAAAAAAACAGTAATGCCCCTTCAATGCATAGACACAATTATTTCGGGGGTGACTTATTCCCTTCCTTAGTAGCAAATATACTAAGGAAAAGTGTCTACATTGGGGAACTACTGGGTTTCTCAAATAAAAATTGAACTGAAAGAAATCGGGAAACCAAACGACCACTAGGAAGGTAGTTGGCGACCCCGCTTGTGAACGGGACAAAGGCTGAAAAATAGAAAAAGAAGACTAGGAAGGTAGTTGCCGATCAATTGAACGAAACACAGTCAAGAAGATGCAAAATGGCGACATTCCTTTGTTTCAAGTAAGCACTTCGCACTTCGATCAAAGGGTGTGCATCTAGTTGAAATACGAGATAGGAATGGGCTCGGAGGTAGGGAAAAATCATTTCCAACAAAACAGTACCCTAGAGCATTCAACCGTTCTGCTTGAAGGCACCATTTTCACCCTTGTTGGGAACGGCTGTTCCACTGCTACTCGCCAGTCTCGTCTCTTCCGACTATAAATAGTTTTCGTCAATGGCGCATGCATTTCTCCAACAACATTTCACAAAGCAGTGGGGAAGTTGGAATATTGGTTTTAAGCACCCATGTGCCAATGGTGATTGGATACCTTTTCGATTCCGCCATGAACAAGCGTACGACATATCTTGAGCCCCTCGTATTCTCTATGTCGATATCAGTTTCACCAGTTCTACACATTCTATTATGGTTTAGCTTGTTTTGCACATTCTTATGCCTATGCGATAGTAGCCGCGTCCTCCTAAGCTTCTAGTAGACTAAATGGAGTTTTAGATTGTTTGCGCGCCTCGTCGTCCGTTTGTCCATTTTCAGTTGGAACGATAAACCCATATCACCATTGTTTAGTACACCTAAGTTGGAAACATTTAAATATTGACTGGGACAAAGAAGGTACCGGAAAAGGATTTTCCCACCTACGACCCCGGCATTTGGATAAGCAGTAGTTTGGCTTCTCGCGCGATATTTGCGTCGCAGTGTCAAGTATCAAATATGCGAGGATCATGGATTTTGACAAAGGCATGAGAGGGAACGAAGCACTACCTGCCACACCTTGTCTTTGGCTGGTAAGGAAACAAGCAATCCACCCTGTCTTTGGCTCGCAAAGAAATAAGCAAATGTATATCAACAACTGCTTCGTTGGCACTGTAATTGGATGCCGGTGGCTTTGAACAATCCGCATTCATCACATTGTCGATTTCAGGATGATGAGTGTTCATTTTGACTGTGTCCAATTTCGATGACCACTAAAATTGATTTGACTCTGGGTTTCGGGTCTCTCCGCGGAAACACAACAACAATTTCACTTTCCGTTAAGATACTGTCCTTCAGCTAAATAAAATAAAAGCTAATCAAAATTTCATTAAGGAGGGTCTTATTCAGTTGTTCAGCTGACATGTATACCAATTCTGGATTACTTAACAAGTCTTAGTTTTCTAATTTCAATTCAAGGGAAGGAGCCTATACGGGCCGCCTATGGGAAGTTGTCAAGCGGACAAGTTAAAGGAAAGTACATTGAAATCAAGTACTCACAAAAAAATTGGGTTTCGCAGACCATGGGAAATGGAAATGAAAAGGATCATGTCAGTGAAACCAATAATCATACTGACACTGAGGAAGAAGCTTCTTAGAAAGTGGAAAAGTTGAAGGAGGGATGTATTCTTCAACCTTTCCATGCCTGCAAATTCTTCAGTATCAGCAACAGTAGTGTTGGACAAAATTGCTTTGAATCAGGCGCTTGCCTCAAAATTTACTGGGAAGGATAGAGCCTTTTTGACGAGATACTCTGTCTGATAGGATTCTTCACAATACTTCCAAATAGACGTTATGTGAAATAATGCAATACAACTGAATTCAAACCTTTTGTTTGGCTACTTTACAAGACTGATTTGAAGCGTTCTGCGAGATAAAAGCTTTCAAATCTGTCAAAGAAGAACCAACAGATTCCACGATACTTTCCTCGCATTAACCCCAACAACAACAACAGTAAAAGAACATAATAAAATAAAAAGTTTCTTTTCTTTACCTTTTGCCCTATTTAACACTTGGGTCGGATGTTCTTCAATGAGTTGTAATAGCCACGGCTTTGCGACGTTGACAACTTTTTCTTTGCCTTGTCCAACTTCAATATATAACTTTTAAATTGAATAACTTTATTTATTTGAGCTGGGGCATGAGCTTCTAAGTTCAAGGCCCTGTTTAGCAGAATTGGGATGAACGGGACCGGCTAATCAAAGAGACAGCTGATGAGCGGGAGATGGGATTGGGGATCCTTTTTCCTTGAGGAGGAGATCGGTCGCAGCGAGTTCCGCTGTGGAGACGTGAGGGAGTTGATTGCTTTCGAATTAATTAGCGATTAAGGTGTTAAGATTTAAAATTGTGACTATTATCGGGAAATCTTTAGTATTTGAAGTTAAAATAATTAAATTTTTACAACTATTCGCCCGAAAAGAAGTGTTGCGTGCATTGTATTTCTCTGGATTATGTAACGAGTGGAAAAACTGAGGAATATATCTGGCGACTCAACATTGGCGATCGCTTCAATTTAACTTGAGTCAGAAGAGGAACTCTGAAGGATTCATTGTTACAACAATTGAAGTTTGAAACTTTGACAAATGTATTGGTTGCTATTTTTCAACAAGAAGTATTCGGAAGAATTTATTGATGTCCTAAAAGAACTGAAGTCTGAAAATGTAGCATTTAAGTCAAAAAATCTGTACCTTTTTTCTTAGTACCGGAAGTAAAACAGAAGAAATAGTTAGACTATATGGGAGTGACCTTTCTTCTTTGAGAGCTCTGGAAGGGAAGGGTATTTTAGTTGCCTGGTAATGCTGTTTTCTCATTTTTATTCCTTAGTGTAAGTGGTAATCCAACATTATTGCTTTCATTTTTATATTTTAATTGTTCGAATGGTATTAGCATTAACGATTATTATTTTCTTTTTTGGATTATTCATTTTTATTCTCTTTATTTTTTTTATTATTTATATTTTTCGGATTATTCTTTTATTTTAAATTCATTTATTATTTTATTCAGTCATTCATTAATTTTATTATTACTTTTTGTTTTATTTAAGGCTTTTAATTCTATTTATTTATTTTATTTGAAAATTTTTCACCCCTGCATGCCTTTTGATGTTGTAACTGCTTGCACTTTTCTATGACACCATGAATCCTAACTAAATCTATTTAATTTGAGGATTTCCTTTCCACCTACTCCTCTCTACTTCAGGAAAACTCTCTTTACATAAGGGACATCCTACCAAAATCATGGCCTGAAGATGTCAAGGTAGAGTGGGAACCTCAGGGGTCGCGCTTTACAAAATATCTGAGACAGGGGAAATATTAATCGTGTATGATACCGTCTCCCTTTCGATCGCGGTACTCGGGTCCAGAATTGTACGGTTCCACGCGCGCGGTCGATCCGTCCTATTTTTATTTTTCATTTTCAGGATTAGCTCGAGTGTTGTTTATTTTGTTAGGCTCACGCAAATCCCCGTGTTTGATTTATCTTTCAGGATTCGGTGCGGATTCACGTTCCAGAAAAGGACACGTGAATTTTGTACAATGACACATAAGCCTGGTCAGTGCAGAGGCGTGCAAGTACGTGTCGACGAAACACTTCGATGGAGCTTAAAATTTGCGGGCGGTCCTTCAGGGTCAATTTCGCCATATTTTTAGGTTTTTGGGATAGCTCTCCACTCTTGGTCATTTCTGGCCACTTAGGATGTTTTTTGACTATATACAATCCATTTTGTTATTACAGAGTTTACCATTTCTCTCAGTCCTAAGCTTCACTCTGAGGGAGTTCGTGAAATTTTCAAATCACTGCCTTGCATCTAGAACCATCGTTGTTCCTGTCAGCCTTTTGGACAATTTACCATCGACTAAGTCAAAATCTAAGCAATGAACGGGAATGGAATATAGAAAACGGAAAGGCATGGTATCAATTACCTTTCTGGCTTTACTCCTTGACGCTCATCAGATTCCTTTTCCCAAAAGAGGGGGAGACCATCTAACTTGGGTTTCCAATTTTATTTAAGACCCTTCAGGTGTTGAGTCTTAATTTTACCCTGGAGTGATAGTGGTACGCTGTAACCACTTGATTCATCCCTGTTATAACAAGTGAATTGGTAAGAAGAGCGCATCTGGAGTGTCACCAGTGGCAAGCTAATGAACCTTGGCCTAAAAGTTGGTGTACATTTCAAAGGAAGATTCGCTTCTTTTAGTCAGCAACGCCAATGGTCACACCACTTACTTCCTTCCGTGCCATTACCATCCCTAATTACTCTGACTGCATTGCTATTTTATCGTCTTTGGAACCTAATTAAGGACCCCTCTTGCGATTTCGGGCTTATGAAATTGAAACATCCAGAAACGTTGACAAAAGTAAGATTCGAATCTGGAGCATAACAGCTCCAGGGTGAAAAGGACATTAAAGTTATTAATAACCGTAGATATGTATATCAAAGTACCTTAGCCTGACAACTAGGTTTAACTAAGTAAACTGAAACACACTAAACAGGCAATGCTATCTGGATATTAAGGCATCACACAGATAAATAAATTTAGGCACGGTCAAAAGCTATTTCGAAATTCGGATATCTATCTAAACTAAATTTCTACTCACAATAGCGACAAACCTCAATTGATTTATCTGATTACGTCTACTTGGATATATCAAAGGTAATAATCAAGCTTTTATTGTCATTTTATTTACATAAAACGAATTAAATGGACACTGGGAACAATAGACAATGAAACCAAAACGCATTACAGAAAGCAAACAGTATATCACCTCCGACACCCACTCCAATATTGTTCCACCAACTCAAAAGATACGTATAAAGTACGTATTTCCGAAGACATTCTTTCGCAACAATCACCAACTTGTTCAAAGAAAGGTTGCCCCGTCAGCCCACTAGCTTCCGCCTTAAAATTTGGAGCTTTCATTCAACAATTTTTTGGCAGTTCTATAGCGGCCGCCCTATCCGCTTCACTAGCGCATTTCCCTCAGAGATTCGAAGATTGGACCATAAAAAAAATTCATAAATCTTCCGGTAATATCTTACCAAACACCGACAATGTGTATCTAAACTATTTATTGGACCGCTTTGTGTCGTGAGATGGCTCGTCTTTATTGCAATTGTATTGTTAACTAGATACCAGATACCAGATATTTAGGAAACGGAGAGCATTTCCGTTCGGGATGTTAATCTAGAAACCTTGGAAGTAAGTAGCAATAATGACAATAATGCTAACTTAATAATTTAAGATGATTGAACAGTAACTAGACGTGCACTGGTTCTCATCACCGTCAAGCAAGTTAGATCGCTTTTATTATTGCTGGAGGAAATGATGCTAGTTTGTCAGCCGTTATGGCTCGCGTATGATACGCGGTAGGCGAAAGAAAACCAGTGGCTCGGTGACCTCTTTCCGGAAGACAATTTTCCAAAGTGTCTTGCGAGAGAAGTGTAATTGAGACCTAAGCTCGGCGACATGCTACACAAGATGCTCCACGGTGGTAGTGAAAGAAAATGGGAATTCCAGATATGTAGATTCTGTTGTCTTCGGTGCGTGTTAAATCCGCATCGGAATCCAATAGGAAATGTTGAGACTTGTGAAAAAGAAATTATTTTCATGACAACAAACTGAAAATGCAAGGTGGCATCTTTCTTCAGTGCTTTCTACTTCTTGAATGTTCCGGGTAGGTTTCCTACGAGAAAGCTCCGTTTATTCACCGCGGTCATCCATTAATATAACAATTGCTCTAAATTAATAGCCCATATAAGTTTACTTAATGCAAATGGAACTTCCTGCTATAGTTAAGTCAGTTGCTCTCGGGAAGATACTAGTGAGTCTAGTATCAATGGGGACTCACTGGTATCTGTCCGCAGCTTTTCCCACCGAATTCTTCCTCCGCAGCTATTTACTTCTCTCCCTCAATTTTTTGTAAGTCTACAAATGTCTAAGGTTTCCAATCATTAAATAAACAATGTCTTGAAGAGGGCGAAACCATTTACACAGAACCACGATTCAAGAATGACTCCAGAACCAACCGCGCATGACTTTGTTATTTGAGTCAGCTTTTGCGGACTGATTTTTAATATACTCAATGCTAAGATACTTAGCTTTAGAAATGGATGGTTGTACGAAACCAACAAACTCGAGGTAAAGTCATGTCTCCGGAGCTCTCAAGTTCTCGCACTAGAAAACTCTTATCCACGTAATGAAGTCATGGTCATTATTTAGTTAATGCCTTCAACATTTCGACTCTTCTGCAAGAAAATGTTTGCACGAAACTGAGCTGAAAGAAAGACTAAATCTCACTTGGATTGACTTATGAGGTCAGTGACTTCAGTTAGAAGGTTGTTTCCGAAAAGAACGGCTCCAAGAAAGTGAACATGGAGAAGGTTATTGGATGATGGATTAGCTTTCTTGAAGTTGTCAATAGTTTGATTGGACCAAGAGAGATCCTGAAGACATATCATCAACGGAGAGGGTACTCTGTCAGTGATTTATGTAAGAGTTCTTCGCGTCATCCAATTGCATAAAAAGAGTAGCACAATAAAATGGTAGATAATCTTTACATGATATCTATCTGACTCAGAAATATTTAGAAAGTATATCAGTGAATGAAGGAGTCAGTAATTATATTTGTATATATATAAAATTAGTTGCTGTAACCAGTTTTCGACAATACGTAACCTTCCTTAGTTTGCTTACAAGAAAATTGACATTTCATCTAATTGGTGAATGGTAAGCGTGATAGCAACCACAATTGAGTAACCATAAGTGAAGACAAACTCAATCTTCACTGCATGCATTGCATGCTACGATTACCAAACGCTCCCTTAAGACTCTTTATGAAACATGAAATTATGTCTTTTCGAAGCTTCATGTTAAGGGTTCCTGAGATTTACAGGATTTTATATAGGCATGTGAGACGAGCATAGGAAAGGATATGCTGTTGCCAACCCCTAACAATTATTACCAACACAACTAATTGAGAAAATTGTCACTAGAAGAGAATAGGATAGTATTAACCTCAGTTTAATGGAAGAGCTTTTTTAGCGAGACCCTCTTGTGGCTCCATTCCATACTTCCGAATCGCGAATACAATTGTCGCCCCAGGTTTTTTTTTTCTTGTAATTTGGTATACGCAGTAAAAAACTTCTCCTACAGTTAAACAAGTCGGGAAACCGGAAGCTAGACGCTTCAGGTATGAAAGGTTTTGTGTATTTCTTTTATAAAGAGATTTGGGTGCGCATTTGTCCCATTAGCATGTAGCTCGTAAAATATGCATTATTATGTGAAAATAGCCACTTTCAAGTGATATTGACATTCATAGTCTCGAATTTGCAGAGAAGCGACAGCTTTGACCTAGTATTACTTTGTTAGTAATAGTGCGATTTTTACCAAATTTGGCAGGCTCATGCTCTATACTGTAGCCTACATTGCTGCAAAATTTTGTGATTCTAGGGGGGGTTTCCTGTCAATTACTAAAAATTATAGTAGTGTACTATTATTAACTTTATTTGAACAGGTATCGGTATGGAGGGTATTTCGGAGCCTAGGCACCATATAGTGACAGCCCCCTGATTTTTTTCAGATTTTTCGGTTGGGTAGTTTCTGAGAATGGGTTCGTTAAAAAAATTACCACTTTCAACCCCCCGCACCCCCCACGTTTTCAACAAATGTCAAAACTAAGACCGGCTTCGAAAAGTACTAATCGAGACCTTTAATTTGATATCCCACATGACTATATTTGATGAAAAAAAAATTTACACCCTCCCTTTGCATGTATGGGGACCCCCCCCCCTTAAATTCGTCGTAAAAGGATGTAACTCACTGTATGCGTGAGCGTTCACAGTTCCCACCTTTCTACCAAATTTGGTGCCAATCGCTACAACCGTCTCCGAGAAAAATGCGTGTGACGGACAGACAGACAGACAGACAGACAGACAGACAGACGGACAGACAGTCAGACAGTAAATCGATTTTAATAAGGTTTTGTTTTACAAACAAAACCTTAAAAATTGAAGAGTCAAACAAATTTCCATTCTTTCTTTTAACACCTCTACTGAACTTCTTGCAGCGGTATTTGACCTGTCTTCTTTCAATAAACTGTGATGCGATTGGTCTGAAATTGGGTCAATTTAACGTCTCACGTCCCTATTACCCCAAAAAACCGCCCAAGTCGCTCCACCTTAATTATCACCAAGCCAGTTGAAGATGTGATGGAAATCCGTTAACTTTACTATAACTTTTTTCAACATGTCACTGTTGCAAGGAAGAGACCTTTCCACCACATAAATTGATCTTATTTCACAGATGAGAGACTGTCCTTCCCATTTGAATACAGAAATATGAGATTTTTTGAAGTCATTGGTAACAGTTTTCTTGCACATTGAAGAGGTATATGCCACCTGATTGCCAGATAAATAATGTAAGAAAAGCGGCTGCTAAGGATTTGGCAGTACTATGGAAACAAAGATCTTGAACGGCCTTGTTCCTGTTTTTGAGAAGAGAGTGCAGAGTGTAATAATGGTGTTTTGTGCAACAGGAGTAGACTGACTGTGGTTCGGTCCGTCACTAAGTGGGTGCGGCCTTAGGACTCCCAGCATCCTCAACAAAAAATATTATTTATTTGCATCGGCCTAGTTTAGGTCTAGACTGATGACGGATTTCACTTAAATATAATTCGTACCCATTACGTGTTTGCGATTATATTTAAGTGGAGCATTTTCCATCTATCGTTACTTTCGGTCCAGGTCCGGTGCTTCCAGGGCAGAGGTCAGGCAGCGTCTGATGAGTTGCCTCTGCCCTGGACGAAACCGTCAGTTAACTTTTTGCCTTTTTTTGTAAACTTGGGTTTAACTCAAAAAAAGAGGATTACGGGAACTACAAAAGAGGGAGTAAGTTGCTCCCCAAGTGGTTCGGTCCGTCACTAAGTGGGTGCGGACTTAGGACTCCCAGCATCCTCAACAAAAAATACTATCCAAAGCGACTTCTATGAAATATCGTCAATATATGTCCTCAATAGGTTTAGAGCCTGACAAGGAACATAGAAAGTAACCTGAAAATCGCTTTGAAATTTCCGGTCCCCCTGCTCACCGTGCCCAATCTTCTTAACAAGAAGAAAGACCCGAACATAATGTTGCGTCTGCATAAATTTGCGGCCGAATACCATCTCTTTTTCATTCCTCTACCAGTCAGGGGGTGGTACCTTCGCAATCTTGTCCCGGTAGGATTTCAAACTTCATTAGAAGATATTAATCGACTTAAGGCTGAAACTGGGAAAAGCCGAACTGAAAAAAGATTGTTTTTGAATTGCATGTCATTCAAAGCTCTTCTTCTTCATGAGTTTTCACTCTATATTCGTCTCGCCATTCACGCGCAGGGCTGACATCAGTCACATCAATGTATTAATTCTGCTTTGCGCCTGTTCTATAATTGTGTCTGATAAGTATTTCAAGATCATTTACATAACAGATAACCGCAACCCTTTTGATATATCGGATTTTACCAGATATCGTATGAAATTATCCAGAGAACTGGTCCTAAGATATATCATTGTGTTACTCTGGTCTTCCAACTTCTTCTAGAGTCTGTCAGATAATTATCCCTCAATATCCAGAAAGGGTAGCCTTCCCAAATTGGAAGAATTTTCCAGTGCGCCTAGTATATCTGCCCATGGTACAGGATTGAAAATATTTCTGTCATCAAGCGATACAAGAAGTACTACCCGTTGAAATCGATGACTGTACGCCTCAGCTCGGTAAACCATATCCACAACCTCAACGACAGAATCCACTGTAAGCCTCTCTGCCTTAAAACTAAATTTCCTGGGATACAAGTTCCTCGGTAGTGCGTATTGCTTGGACGACCAGTATCAAGCGTCCAAGGTGGTGTAGATAGACGACAACTAAAAGTCTCCTTTGCTGATCAGCGTCATCCTCGCCAGTTTCCAGCGATGCTGGAGTACCTCTGGCGGGTCAGGTTACGGGGACTTCTGATGTTTTCAGCTTTTTATGATGAAAAGTGGGTAATACTCGGTGCTTTCTCAGCTGTGAATATCACCAACAACATAAAAGATAATGTAATGTAAAATACTGGAAAATTTGATATAAATCTTACTATTTTTTACAAAAACTTTAAAAAGGTCGGTTGTCACGTAATGCAACAAAAGCAGCATTAACAGTGCTTCAAACTAAAGAAAAATGGAGGCAAGACCAAAAAGGTCCTTTCCAAGATTGGATTATTTGATCTGGTTTGAAAAATGATGAATTCCTCCTCAAACACCAAAGATCTTCCAGGAACTATTCTCATTTTCCGTGTTTCTGGAACATTTTGGATAAAATGAGATCATTTTTCGTCTGCTTCAAAACGAACTTGGCCTTTGCAGGAGTTTTTAAAGGATTTGAACAGAATAAGTAAATATTATACATTCATCATTTCAGCCTCCCTTCCTTGCCTTTCAAGAGGATAAAAAATCAATTGTTTCAATGGACTTGAAACATGAACCTTCATGATATGGTTGCCAATATCCCCTACATGATAAATAAATTGCCAAGCTCGCTCCCGTGTCATCGTTGTCGATTCGATGAAATATTTTTCAGAAATCTTCAGGTCATTCTGAGAAGCCTGTATTCCTTTACTGTTCTGGGCCATGTGGTTCTGGGGCGACCCACTCCTTGGTCACTCTAAGATAGTGGATTCTATTACATTGCATAGTTGGCAATTAATTTGTCACCCTTTCTGATGTATCCAGGCTTTCAAAAAGGACCACTCGCACGTTTGTGAAAAATAATGTTCCAGGGAGATGAATAATTAAGAGAAACCAATATGGTGGCCTTTTGTTGCAGTTCAAAAGGACTTCCTTAGCTATTGGCTTTGCGAGGTGGATCATTCGCCAAGCGACCATTAAGGCCTTGTACTTAGATACGATATCCTCCAGGCAGTGCAGAAACGCGCTAAAAAGTCCGAGTTCCCGGTCATAAGAACATAGAAGGGGGGGGGGGGGGGAGCTGGCTGACGGATTGGCCACGCATGGCTTTGCTCTTGGCAGCCCTTCGGCGGGTACAGTCTGTGTCTCGCTCACCCTACAATTCGCATTGCCGTAAATCATTCTTTGGGGAGCTCAGAGAGATTTCTAGCTGCAGAGTGGGAGGGAAGGGATTTGTGGTATCAAAACAGCGCACCATAGCGCCAATTGGGCTCCTCGGACCGGCCACTGATACCTACCTACTTACAATGGGGCACCCTTCGAGCAAATCGCGCAATCGTAATTCGGCAGCTATCGCACGGACGAAAATTTGATTTATTTATACCCCCATTTTATTGTAGCCCAACAATTTGAAGAGACTGATCAAGGACATTAAAAAATATCAAAAGCGGTTGAATTCGTGGATGGTGTAAGTCAATTTGTTCATAACTATAGCTTTAAGTATGAATAGTTTTTATTTTTGACATGAGTTCCCCAAATTACTGGAAAGGCAGTGCAAACATCGGTCAGGCCAAGCGAACTGACTCTCCAATTGTTCTGAACATACTCACCACGTCATAATTCTATTGAAAGGTTAGGCGAATAGAACAACGTTTATTTGGAGCAACGTCATGAGTTTAAGGATCCGTACTGGGCCCATTGCTGTAGAAAGTCAAGTACAATGATGTATGTAACCTTTTGGTCCCGAAGGAAGCCACGGTGGTACTGCTAAGGGTTGACTAGAAAATTCTGTTCGACACTTGTGGAGCAAAAAAGTGAAGCAGTCTTCGTCACTAAACGCCGGAAAAGAAGGTATGCCCGTATTCAAATTGGGAATCATGCCATCAATTCCAAGCTAGCCGTCAAATACTTCTGAGTGACGATAAACGCAAAGCCAAGTTATAAGCAATAGAGTTCGATCTATCCATTCTCAGTTTGGGGAAAGGCATTGTAGGTTTCATTAAAAGTTAATAAACTGAGTGTAGTCTACGGACAGCCTAAAAGTTGTGCTCTACCTTCAGGACCTTCAGATGATGCTGTTTTTATCATTTCCGGAATGATGCTGATTGATAGCAGATGGGATTATGAACATGTATATCGGTTGATTCATCTTGCGGTGGACACACAGGCTCATCCCTGCCATCAAATAGTGGTTAGAGAGACGGTTTGGTGATATGAATATCGTCAGTACCTGTGCAGAATTAAACTGGACACTTCACCACCCCCGATAGGAAGTTTTAGGGGAATTGTTAGCACCAGAAAATCTGTTGCGGAATACACTAGCATAACAAATAGATTAGTATACGATCAACTCCATGTTTGGACCTATCCAGAGTAACCTGCGAAAGGCAGAAGAAGTAATAAAAGCGCTGTTGCGGACACTGCAAATAGCAAAAGGGAGATCAAGCTAGAATGAGCTAGCTCCGCCCGGTGGTGTAAAACTTTACAGTGGTTCCACGGGGCCTGGGCTAAGTCGGGGGTGATTTGAGCCTTTTGGTGTTTTGACCTCTTTAAATAAAGATAGATACGCATATGATAAACACATAGATTGAGCTCATTTTAATTAGGTTCTATTCTATTTCACATCAAGCTTTAAAAATAGGGGTACTTGCAATCTTACTCGTTCACACAAAAGACATTTTCAAGAAGGTTTGCCAAAGTTTCCTAGATGGCATAAAAGTGGCAGCATTTTGTGCTTCCTGGCGTAAAGAGTATCCCTTTTTTGCCTTGGACTTGCTATTGGGGATCCTGGAAAATACATTGGCCGCACCACCTTATTCGCCCTCAGAATAGAAGTTTAATGTTTAATGAAGAATAATGTCAGAAACGGCGCGCCGAATAAGGGACTAAGTTATCCCTGAAGTATCGGTATATACGTTAATAAAAATTTGACTAGCAAAGGCAAACAGCATTTTTAATTTAATTTCCATATTTTATCCCGAAATATTTGTTCCCCAATTACCGCCTTGAACTCATTAACCCTTCAGATAATATTATTTGGAGGGAGAATAAAAATATTTCGACCAAAACATATACATATTCGTGGTGTTTTTTACGATTAGATAAACGAATAAAGAAGGATGTGCCTTTCTTTTACTAATTTATCATTGAGTATGCATATGACCTTACTTCAGCAACCGCTTGTCCCTTCTCCAACACTGGACATCTTGAATTGCAGGAGTGGCCCACGAAACACCGGTATTTGCAACCCAAATGATAATATTCCAGTGAAATACGTTTTTTTTTTCATTTATTGATTGATTGTATGATATTGTTTTGCTATGTATTATCAAAGTGACAATTAGATGGATGATCTGCAATCGTAGCTTATTGTTGAACTACAGTTGACTAGTTAACTAGGATAGGTATCCAATGGAAAAAGTAGCATAAGAGTAGACTGGAAAAATTTTTTGGTAAAAGACTAGGGCACTGAGTTTTAACCACCGGGAGAGAACATTTTATTGCAAAAGGGAATACAGCAAGGCTAATCCCCGGCTAAGTGATTACACTTTCATTTATTCGAGTGAAATTTCGTCGACAGATAGTAAGCTCTGTGATAAGGATGGATCATGCTGCGAAATTACCAGTCGCCTTTTTCGAAAACTTGGATGTTTGGAGCAAAACAAGTGGTCCCTGGACTATAAAAGTAAAAGAAAGGATCTTGCCACTTGTTCCAGTGCGTTAAGAAGTGGATGCGGGCTCAGGGCTCTCTCACTTTCCGTCACACTGCTCGTAGCGAAGAAGTGGGGCTGCAACCTATGTGTTGCCTCTGCCCTGGAAGAAACTGTCAGTTATCATCTTTATCTGTCCCCTGTTATGCTGTTTGAATAAAATTTACCTGAAATGAATGTCAAGTGGAACTCACCACGGCTCGCAAACTATAATAAATATGTGCAGGTATAACATATGTCTATGGATTCTACGTTAATAATAATATTGATAACGTGAAGAATATTTAAAGGTAGTCCAAAACGGTATTTCCCAAAAGTAACCAAATAACTGCAATGGATATATTCGTTTAGCGCATCATCAGCGTAACGCCAAAACCACGAATTGGACTCATTAGTGATTTCTACTTTGATTCAATAATTAACACTTTATTGATCTCAGTTAATTGCTACTTCAGCATTATCCAATTTAGCTGCCACTTAGAAACGTAAGCCATGTATATTCCCACGTCAATGTCGAAAATTAATAAATCCTGCAACGATGCAACCATGAAAGAATACCTTCGCGGTTTTGGCATTTTTGCAGTTTTGTGGTTTTTTGGCGTTATGTCGACGATTTGTAATCAAAATTCCATTAATTCAAGACGGATATCATGACTGAGAATAGAGGCAACTATGTGTATGGGAATTTCAGATGCACCAATCGTATCAATATCAGAATAAAGTCAGGTGATCCAGGAGGATATTTTCCGATATTTGTGTTAAGTTTACTCCCCCAGTGCTTACTTTTCGTAAAGTTAGATATTCAAGTAGATGAATCCCTTCAATACGTTTGTTGAAGTGAAGATGAATCAGGAGCATCTCAATAAGTAGTCTTCGTTTACCCCATATTATGTTGGCCATACTTTGTGCTGAAGAGATTCGGAGAGAGGCAGTTTCATGCACGGTTCCGGCCAACAGGTTCACCATACATGCTTCAGCAGGTGGCCGCCGATTAGAGCCGGGGTTCAGGAGTGCTGACAAAAGCGGGCTGCTTCGGCTCGTCCGTTAAGGACTGGGTCCCAATGGGGTTGGTTCCCACTTGAATAAGTGGAGAATCTGAGTCTAAACTCAGGTTCTCCTTCGAAGAGTTCAGGGTTGCTCCTTCGCTCAGGGTTGGATTGTCATGATCGAAGTGCTGTTGTTTTCTTTTGAATTTCAGGTTTTTCAGTTCTTCATAGTTCGCTGCTATGGTCTTTGTTTTACCAAGGAAAATAAGTCGATCCCAGCAGAGCTCCTTCTTGCCGAGATAAGGCTAGTTGAAACGGGGGGGTCGCCCACCCCTGTGACTAGTCAGCCCTCGGCACGGTAGTCACACCTTGGGTTGGGGTTTTCATTACCGCTCAGCTTCAGGCGGCAGGTCCTGTTTCCCGGAGGTTCCTTTTTACTAAGCTCCACGACCATGACAAGGTAGTAAATCGTCGAACAACTACGGCACGCGTTCTGTTTTGAATTAATCATATATGTATGGAATTTTTACAAGGTGAAATCGATCTTAATGATAATTTCTGCGAAAAGACCAAGTCTGTATTCAAAATTAGAAGATTGCGATTAAATTACATGCTCACATATATATATATATATCTACACCTCCATAAGTTTTTTAACTGTTGCTGGCAACAGCTCATCGAAATCAGTAATTTTGGGTAACTATTTCGTTCAATTATTTTAACCGATCATATAACCATGAAATTCGTTTCCATTCCCCACTCATAACATCCCAATTATGCCATTCAATTGAAGGAAGAAAATCTAGAAATCTTCCAACAAAGCCTAAAAACCACAACACCTCGCATATTAAAGAACCGCCAAAATTTTCACAATTCTTTATAATTTCTACACTAAGTACTAACCACAATAATTTTCTTTGGCAAATTGTAACCAATTACTATCATTCGAATTATACTTTCTTAATTTTGTATAGATTCCAGCATCTTATTTTTTTTGCATAACCACAAGCATCTCAACTTCTTGCCAGCCGTTAAGTCTTTTAATCCTCGGTATTTTCTGTGATTAAAGCTCGTTTTTATGATCGATCGAATCAAAATTTCTATAAAAGATATAAAAACGGATTAGTATATGCGATCGCTTTTCATTATTTCGCCAGCGGATGTGGTTGTTTTATTGAGAATATCTAGAACGTTACAAACAATCGAAAATTTCTTGGGGGAGACAAAAGAAAACTGGCTCCGTTAGGAAGATTAGTTTTGTTGTTTTGATGAAGTGCGAAGGTCAAAGCTATTAATTGGTTAAATATGGTTTCCATTTTGCAGAGTCAGAAACTAGTTATAGAACGCTGTAGCGAAACAAGGTCAAATTCCGAATTGCAGACATCTTTAAGTGGTCAGACCTCTCAACTATTTAAAATTTTTGGGTTACGTACATGCAAAATTTTAGAATTATGCCAAATATTCCATGGAATTGAGATGAATTCTGCCTTTTGAGGCTTTTGTTAAGTAAATAAATGGGAAGATATCCCAAATAAGTTAATTAAGCACTTTTCCCACAAGAAGGGACGCATTAGGCAGATCAGGCCTTATCAGAGGACCAAGGATTAAAGGACCAAGGATTAAAGGACCAAGCTGCCGAAATCACCTTTTTCTCCTCCTCCCTCACCTACGATTCTGTCAAAATACGAGTCATTCCGCCAAACGTATGCCGCCCCTTTATCGTTTCTTATGTATATTTTCCCTGCTTCAGCCCCTTTCTCTGTACGAGGATTTTTTCGACAGATTATCAGAAGTTCTAATCGTTTTGCTCCCTCACTTCCTTTCATCCTCTGTGGTGACTTTAATCTACCTGGCCAATATATCCTGGCCGTCCTTCCCTCTCTAATAACGCAACCCACGCTTTCGTTGCTTTATCCACTTTCATGTACACCTGCGCTGCCCTCCAGTTTAACCTTTCTAGAAACCACTTAGATCGCACTCTTCATCTTGTCCTCTCTAACCTTTCTGTACGCTGCCTTTCTCAATCCCCTCATGCCTCCTCTTACGATACCCCTGACGCCCATGCTCTCGAGTTCGATGCCCAGATATCCCAACTCTTGTCGCGCGCAAGCCTACCAAGTTGAACTTTCGTAAGGCAAACTTCGAAGGTCTGAACTCTGCCCTCGTCGCAATCAACTGGGTTCCTCTCCTCTCTTCACTAACTTGTGACCAAGCACTCAACATCTTCTACACAATTTTAACTGATCTTCTTCCCTGTTACGTCCCCTCCTCTCCTAAGTGCTTATGCTCTTACTCTCCCTGGTTCACCACCGAAGTTTACAAAAAAATTCGTCAAAAACACACAGTGAAAAAGAAGTTCCTGTCTTATAGAACCTATGCTGACTTAGTTTTTTTTTTCAAAACTCTGCGTCAAGTCCTTAATAAGTAAATCCAGAAACGAACGTTTGAACAGCGTTGAAGACTCACTAGAGCGCGGAAACCTTGTACCACATTCGCAACCCCCACTGTCCTGTATAGCTATCACCTTAGTCCATTAAATTCTCTGGCTCCTCAGCTAACTCCCCCCTCAACTATCTTGTGATTTACTCTGCCGCTACTTTTCCTCAGTCTATGTTCCCTCTCCTTCCTCCTCTTCCCACCCGCTGGTGGATGTAGCCCTACCCACATCGCCTACCATTCCCCTTTTTCCCCTCTCCGTGTCCAATACTGTGTTAGCAAACTGGCAAACATATTGCATGTCATAGATGGGCCAGGTAAGTCAAAAGGGGTCGAAGTACAACCAAGATGAGAATTTTGTTCTCTGCAAGGATCGCAATGCATTTGGTGGGAGCGTTGCACATACTTTGGGCTGAAGGCAATGGAAAGGACTAGGGAGCGGCTAGCATGACCTGTATCCTATAAATTAACATGCACCGGAGTGCAACCACCCACCAGTTGTTACTGCAGTTCGCTCCAAAGCAAAAAGCTAATCTAGTGTTAATCAGCGAACGATACCGGAACAAGGACCTAACTTTTTGACATTTCGACTTATCGATTACTGCTGCCATCTGAGTTGGAGACAGCACTCGACTTCAGATTCTTACCCAAGGCCGAAGGGGTGGCTTCTGGATTCGAAGTTCAGGGAAAACATTTAACTAACGACGACGACGGGTAAATGGATTGTTGGCGAGTTCTGAAAAAATCTTGCTACCAATGGATTGCGTTCAAAGGGGTTGACGCTATTTGTCGGTATGAATGAATTCGGCGCTCTCCCCCTCTGGAACGTCGCTAAAGTAAACAACGGGAAATTCGCCGAAGTTCTTGGAACTGTTGTTTGACTGTCTCAAACACATGAACGGCCTCAGCAGACCACATATCCTTGCGGGAGTCTTGGGCGCAGGCAAGTAGGCGGATCGCTTGATGATGAGCGGCCCTAGGTAAGGAACGACGATAGAAATTTAGCATGGCCAAGAACCTTCGCAAAGCCCTTACTGTGGTTGGTAGTGGGAAGCTCTTAATTGCCCCAACCTTGTCTGAGTCAGGTTGGATACCGTCAGGGGTAACTAAGTGGTCGAGAAATTTCATCTCTTCTGTAGAAATCTGCATTTTTCAACGTTTAAGACAAGTCCGGCCTCAAGGAGACGTTGAAAAATGCACTCGAGATGCTCTAAGTACTCAGATTCGGAAGCGAAAGCGACCAAAATATCATCCATGTATATGAAACAAAAGTTTATGTTTCGTAAAACAGAGTGGATGAACTTCTGGAAAGTCTGCGCAGCGTAACACAAGCCGAAAGTCATCCTAGTCAACTCGAAGAGTCCGAAAAGTGTATGTCTTTGGAAAGTCTTCGGGATCTACAGGGATTTGATGGTACGCCTTGGCTAGATACGAAGTCGTAAAAACACGGCAATTCCTTAATGAGTGCGCGAAATCATGGATGAGTGGTATGCGATATCAGTCTGGAACTTTCTAAGCATTCAGACGCCTATAATCTCCGCATGGCTTCCATTCGCCGTTTGGCTTAGGGATCATATGAAGCGGAGAGGACCAACAACTATTTGTTGGTCTGCAGATACCATATTTCATCAAATTTTCAAACTCTTTCTTCGCAAGAACAAGCTTCTGAAGTGAAAGAGAACGCACCTTTGAGAAGATTGGAGAGCCGGTGGAGAAACTACTACTTGGAGAAACTACTTTCCGTAGTGATGTTGCGAAACAATCAGAGGAGTGCGCGGATGCCATGGTCGGCAACGTCCTCGAAAATCATCGAGAGAGTGTTATCTCGGCAGGTAGAAATCTTCCCAGATGTCTGTAACGAGGTTGCGGGGTCTATCAATGCTCTGCTCTGCAAGTCAGCCAGCAGCCCATAGTGACATAAGAAGCCTAATATGGGGATGCTGATGTCCGCTAAAATCAAGCGCCACGAAAACGTTCGGCGAGTCCGAGACTCACTTCCACTTGCCTATAGCCATAGATGCTGATGAGAGATGAGTTCGCAGTCGGTAAACGCAGGTTTTGCGGAATAAGGGTGTTCGGACGGGGTGCAGGGAGAACCGATACCTCAGCGCCCGAAGATTGTAAGGCGGCGTGGTACTGCGCTTTGGGTAGCCATCGTTAACGCACCCAGCCTAGTTTTTTACTACGCTTTATTAGACGTGAACTTAGGCTTCTATGATGTGCCGCCATACCACGAATCTTTTTTACCCTAAACTATACGAATGTGAAACAGATTACCATTTTGTGTCTTTCCATCTGACTACAAGATATAGACGTTTAGGCAAGGAGTACAATGTCACTTCCTTTACGCTCAACCACTTCCCCATTTAAATCCCTAACTTCCTTCCTCCTCGCCACGGCTGTGCTATAGCTTTGTAGCATCAAAGGGCATCTCTAAGCTTTGGCATCATCATAAGGAAAGAGCAACTAGATGGACCGCATTTTACGGGCATTATTCTCTGAACATTCTGTGCACGTTTATGACAATAGCGAGATAGATATCGAGTACTAGCACGCAAGGGGTTGAAGATGCAGTTCTAACTATAAAAAATGAGAAGATACCATTTCCAGATGTTATTCCGGCGGAACTATATAAACTGGTCTTCCAACATCGGCAGGACCTGCTCGGCTCGATGTGTTCAACTGTTGCCTAAAAGAGGGAATTACCCTTGCCATTGGAAGGAGATGAGGCTCACACTGATCAGTAAAGGGAAGGCATCTTTAAGCTGCCGTCTGCATACTAACTACTTTGTATGCTTCACACGATAGGGGAAATATTCGAAAACTTCTTTAAGAGTAGATTCGCGATATGTTCTGCTGGGGACAGCACGCTCCGCTTCAACACCCATTCCCTCGAAGTCTCCAATAAAACATTGTCAGGTTTTATACTTCGCTCCTCGTCTGATTTTGACTTCATCCAACTCTCTTTAGCTCTCTTCTATTCCGTCATGAAGAATGAGAATCCAGCTCCGTGATCTGATCACCTTTGAAAATATGCAACCGCTGCTTTTTTTTCAAGAAAAACACGTTTTTTATAGGAACCACAGAAAACTGTATTCAAAAAGCTGGCCCTTGCTATCTACACATTTCTTCCACCTCACGGGTAATTCGTGGATACCATGCCAATAAAATTGTTGATCTTTCGAGACAAACCACGCCATCAAGCCATTTTCCGACGTTTGCATAATAATCGGAATGCTGCCCAGTGAGCGAGTGGCCCATCGATGAAAACAGATAATAGTCGGCTGGGGCCAGGTCTGGTGAATAAGCGGTGTGGGGTAGTATCTCCCCAGTTGGGCGTTTCTAAGTAGTTTCGAACTTTTTTCGACGTGTGCGACGGAGCATTTTCATGGAGGAAAATCGGTTTTTCATGTCTTTGTTGATATTCCTGCCGTTTTTCATTCAGAGCACGATGCAATTTGATGAGTTGTTGGTGATAGCGGTAGGCATCGACAGTTTCACCAGGTTTCAACAATTCATAGTAGACAATACGTCGCTGATCTCAACAAACACACAGCATCGTCTTCCGTCCGAAGCGATTTGGTCTTGCAGAAGATGTCGCTGGTTGGCCGGCATCAACCCACGATTTTTTTCGATTAGGATTCTCAAAATAAATCCCTTTTTTGTCGCCAGTCACAATTAGATGCAAAAATATCTTTTTTGTGTCCGGCAAGCAAGATTTCGCACGTGTTTTGGCACGCTCCATCTACCTATCGTTCAATTCATGCGGCACCCATTTTCCGATCTTTAGAACCTTATTATTACACGTAGACGCATGGAAACGGCTTGTTGAGAAACACCTAATTGCTTGGCGACCATTTTCTGCGTTTCATTATCGTCCTATTCCGAAAAAGCCTTCAATTCGTGGTCCTTAACTTGCCTGGGCCGATTTTCACGCTCCTTGTCGCTCTGCTCGAAATCGCCATCTTTGAACCAACGGAACCAGTCTCGGCATGTTGTTTCCGAAAGGACATTGTCGCTGTAGTTCTCCACAAGTTTTCAATGCAATTCAGCGGCTGATTTCTTCAAATTGAAGCAAACACGCAGAGCCTCCCGCAAATGCTTCTTACCGGCAACAAAACTGAACATGATTATTGAAGAGAAAAAATATGTTTTTGCATGAAGTTGCGGATGATATGCACTGACAATTGTTGACAAGTGTCGGACTAAAAAAAAATATGGCGCGTTCATAGCAGCTTGATACGCTCACTGACGCCATCTGTAAGCAAACAGCAGATTTAAGAAAAAGTTCCATCATGTAGACTACCCCTCCCGCCTCCGCTTTCTGAACTTCCCCTTCCTAGAACAGTGTAGATCCTGTCTGGATTTATGCACATTTTTTAAACTTTCCTCGGGTCTGATGGACTGCTCCGCTGTTAGCGGCATCACTTGCCGTCCTGTGTCCTATAACAAAAGTAACGCAGACATTTTCAACGTGCCCTTCGCAGAGCTTGAAGCCTACTTCGTTCCCCGACTCCCGAACAACAGCTTAATCCTTTTAACTTCTCTTCTTTAAGTAGTTTTAAGCCCAGGATAAGATTATTGCTTTCTCCACCTTCTGAGGTCAATAAGTAATTGGAGGTTACTCTGTAGCCAATTAACGTCAATTAATTTTGAAATGCAGTTGATTTATCAAAGCCATAAGTCAAACACACTTTTCCCTTTGTCATATATCCCAAGTAGCTGTATCTCACGGTTGTATCCAAAATTTAAAAATCATCAAGAAAGAGAGGTCAAAGAACTACTCATACCTTTCCCTAGACCGTTGACTTTCAAAAAAAATTGAAGCATTTTTCCTCACTACCTTTCCACAAAATGAAAATGAAATTAATTTGAAAGAAAAAAACTTGTTAATTATAAATATTTTTGGCAATCGACCACAACATTATATCCAAAGCTGCGTTGGCTGTCGACTCGTCTGTCTACCTGTCAATGAGTTTGATTAGTCAATCAAAACGGTGCTTAGCGCGGTCAACATGGCACCGAGTCAGCGTATCTTGGGCGATGGTTCCTTGTGCTGTTGAGTCGCCAGGGTGCTGACTTTTACATGTTACTTTATTACTAACTGACCAATTGTCCGTCAGACTATCTACTATCTATGCAAGAACAACACGAAACTGAAATTCACCTGGAGGCAATCTTTGCTGGATGCTATGTAAATATTTCTTTCTATTTTGGGGGCCAACTGCCGAAAGCTTCTCTTCATTATTTCGGGGGTTCGATCGATAAAAACAAGAGTGAAAGCATCACTTTTTTTAGAGCAGTCATCGGATTTTCATTTCATCTTGTCTTAATCCGGAAAGTACTCGAACCGGAGTCGGAATATCTTTTTGGTTTCTTGTATTGATTTTTGATTTCCAACGGGCCAGACTTACATATTTTTGCATTCCCATTTTCGGATTTATCTGGATCAAGATGTTGAGGTGAACGCAGCCAAACATTTTTTTTTATAACATAGAGGAAAGCAGCAGCTTTGCCGGGAGAGATTCCTACATCTTGCAGATGCTTCATGTATCTAATATCTAAAAGCGTTTGTTCATTTTGGGAAACATTCTTGTCTTAGTTTTGAAGATTTGTGGGTTTCATTTTTCAATTTAGTTAGCCATCTTTACACTTTTGGTACCCAGACAGGCAACTACAGTTACTGAAAATGAGGTTGCTTTTCTTATATTTGTGATTGCAGTGGTCCATAAAAAGTTACAAGAGTGAATTGATGTTGTTGCCATTCTAAACACATAACAAAAAGTACTATTGCCGATAGTCCGTCTCATCTCTAAGTGATTTACAAACCAACATCTCATGTACCAACAAAAAGACAACCAATAAAAACTTTAACGACAATTCAATTATTCCACTGTCGGCAACCGGCATGCAGGAGATCTTCCTTGTACCACAGTCAATGTTGCTCTCGACTCCATTAAAGAGTCCGACACTCGGTAACGACTCCAACATTAGCAACATTATTAATCTTTTCCATTTGCATTGATATGATAATTGGAAAAAAACCTTTTCGCAATAATATTCTTCCATCAAAGCACCACAGTCTGAGGATAGCGACCAAGATATCATTGCAAGAGGTTGGAGGCGGGCTGTATCCACTAGAAGAAAGGCTTTTCCTGGCCCCCGTCATGGATCAAACCAACTTCAGGTGTAATTTATTAAACAGGCAAGTTAGCGAAGTTGGAGACTTCCAGCAGAATCCCCTGCACAGTACAGCACCCCCTCGATCCACTGTTTCTGCACTGCTATCACCAGCACTATGTAAAATAGTTACCACGTTAGATGCACCCTTTTTTCCGCGCTTTGTAGCCCCAACGCTGACTGGAGATATCAACAAGTTGAAGTAACTGGACTTGAAAATATTGCTGATAAAATTGTTCCGGTACGTTTGAATTTTCACACATTTTGATAAAGTGGTTTAGACATGAGGAGTGTGTGGAAGGAGATATGTATGTTTTGTTTGTAAGCAGAGTCATATGTGGGCCCATAACTCATATGTGAGAGTTCTACAAGTTTTGTGTGTGGGCAGAAAACAAATCGCTTATCAAGTCACTATCGGAAGAAAATTAATGTAGGAACGGTGTTTTCTTTGAAAGTTGACTAATATCTTTTAATGTTAGATATTCCACCTGGGAAGTGAGTAATTTTTGTAGTATTGAGAGCATTTTCTATTGTTGCCTCTTGTTAACTACGACGCACATTTCCCTTACATTTCCATGAAAACGGTTGGTAAAATAAAAAATAATCAACATTATTATTGTTTAATAAAATAAACGGGTTGAGAAGAGTATTTCCTTAGTTACTCTCAACTATATCGTTGAAAATGACACATTACTTCGGGCTATCCCTCCAATTCTCCTGCCATAGGAAGCTTACAAGTTAGGGAATTCCCCTCACCAAGCAGAGTGTGGAGGAGAAAAGGAATTGTTAGCCCAAAGAACCTCTTACCATATGGTCCCTAAACCCTTCGAGCTCAATCTTCTTCGCAAGAGTCAGAACCCGAACGTAATGCGCAATATAGGTCCATCTGTCAGCACTCCACAGGGAGATGTCCGGAAAGATTTCCCCGCGTATCTGCACCAAATTGCTGACGAATCTCATCCCATCTTCCATAAGAAACAAAAGGATGATCGGCGGCGTCCACCACCCCATTGCAACACGCACAGTCAAAGCCTCCATGCTCCCTTAGAAGCTGAATAATCAATCCAATCATGCATCAAGTCGCAAATAAGCTCCGCAATCGCACTGCCCCTTACCTCATTTTACCAAGAAAGTTGCCACTTATTTAGGGTATGTGGTCATTTTTCAGAAGCAACCAGTTCTCTTACGCATATCCATCATCCTTGGCGATTACTGCCACTAGCTCCTGACAACACAGTACTTTGCTTTTCTATATTGCCCTGCGAGGTCTCCTTCGAACTCTGTCTTTGCCTCCTCGCGATCGTTTGAACGTTGTGTCAAATGGCGAAAATTATGGCACTCTTTCCGCAGATTGGCAATTTGCGCCGTCCAGCAGTACATAGACAGCTTCCCAGAGTCGAGTAGCTTCTGGGTCGCTATTAGGTTCAATACCGAGAGCCCACTGGGAAGTCTTCCACAATTCACCACCCGTCCACTGACCACTAATTCCATACGTGATCGTTTTAATGGTTCCGCTGTTTGAAGCTGTCAGCCCAGTTATCTACGCCATTACCCGGTTCCGTTTCCCTCCCTTCCCCACATTTAAGTGACTTGGCATGAAAGTCGCCCCAACGAAGATCCACCCCTCAGTGCCCAAGGCAGCAAGAGCATCAAGCCTAAGTCGAAAATCCGGTATTGTCTTATGTGGTATTACATAGATAGATGTTGCAAAACTTTAACCCTAAACCCCAAACCCAGATAAAGCCATCCTCCGGTCTTGATCATCCCCAACCCAAATGGCAGTGGTATTTAGATCGGTCAATTTTTGAGTGACCGGTGCATTGAAGGAAGCTACAACTCGCAAAGCTATTCTATATTTAAACTCCGCTTAGGATCCTGTTTCTCCAACTGTACTGCAATCAAGTTGGAAGAAACCTTTGAATCACTGTGCCGAAAGCACTGTCATAAATTAGATTTTTGTTCGGGAATCGAAGTATTGCTAAGTAATTTATCCACTTGATGGCGGAGCGGACCTGATGGAGAGCAACATACCTCCACGATTGTTGTCCACGGAACCCTCGTTCTTGAGCAAGCACCCAGGTTACAAAGAGTATACCACTTGACGTTTCGTCCAGGGCAGAGGCAACTCTTCAGATGCTGCCTCACCTCTGCCCTGGGGGCAATGGGACCGAAGCGGTTACAAGGTCTAAATTTTCTAATGCGGTTTTGGTCCTAGTTATAATTCATATACATGGTGGGTTTTTGAATTGATATAAGGGAGCAAATACCACCTTGTAACCACTTCCTTCACGCTGCTCCCAGGGCGGCGGTGACCAAAATCGGTGGCCGATTATCGGTGGAACAATGTGCTCCACCAATAAACCCCATATTCAGTCTCCCTGTGGTATTCGCTGAGAGCTCTCAAAAGACGCAAATGAATAAGGATGGAAGGGAAAAGGACTAGCCCTTCATGTCAGAAGTGTTGGTATGGAAGAGTTGCTACCCGCAGTCTAAAAATAAACTCAACATAATCCACATCTATAAAATGAAGAGCTTTGGACTGGATTGGTATTACGGAAAGAACCACGTAAACGAACAACCGACTAAGCTCTTGGATCCCGGGATATTAAACCACTTAAAAGAGCTAGTGCTGCTTCTTTCATTGGCCAGTAGCAATAAACTCCAGAAGCTAGCAGGGCAATCCAGCAAATAGGTTCACTTCAAGATTACTAACATGGAGTCGCATAGAATTTCCAAAAGTGGGAAGCAATCAGGATAATGGAAGTTTGACACAAACGTTATCGACTGCAAGTCCTCCATAAATGAAGGAAAGTGTGCTATTCGCATCAAAGCCAAGAGCACACTCTTATCCAAAAATCCCTTTGTGAACTGAGGCTCTGACCGGTCATGGTTAAAACCACATACAGCTGTCGTGCGTCAAGGAAATGCCGCACTTCACAAATGAAGATACAAAATCTGCAATAGTAAGAAATCGCCAGTGAGTCTAGAGCAAAGCTTCGAATTATCCCATACACGACACCAAAACTTTAGTGGTAAAGTGATTGGCATGAATCTCGGCGCAAGAAATAGGGAATGCCAGGGAGCGTTCAAGAAAGAAAATGTAGTATCTTCACGCCGCATTTTCTTTCTTCCGACTAAGACATGAGAACAAAGAAAAATAAGAATAAACGACTTGCGGTTCCGTCCGGGGCAGAGGTGACTTGCCAGATGCTACCTCATCTCTGCCGAGGGTGTAGTGTGACCAAAGTTATCACTAGGTGTTGTTTGCTCCCTTATATTTGATTCATAACATGACAGGAGGATGAACAAAGAATGAGAATTACACCAACTTCAGATTGAGGCCCGGATTCAACAGAGAAAAGCAGGGACGAACGATCGTCATATTTCAAAGGAAGGTCACCTACACGCAATCTGGTTTGGAATCAAAAGCGAAGGCCGCACAATTGGTCAAACAATGTTATCTGTCCTATCTAGGGTGTTCTGAGGTGGCGAAAAGGAAGACAGGGCAGTAACCCTGTCAGCCGAACAAAAGACAAGTGGAAGAGGAGAACCTCTACGAAGTGACACTGGGAAACGCTGTAACCAATATAACTTACTGGTCGTGGACCAGTAGGCGAGTGCTCCCCGACTTATATAGGCACGAGTCCGCACGAAACCTTACCAGGGATATACTGGTACCATGGGCATTAAGATAGCCCTCTGAATTTACATATCCCAAAGGAATGCCTGGTTCATGTACTTTCAGTTCGGTTGCAGCGGTTGGTCCTCTAGTGGGAGTTTCATGGAGATTCTGGCTGACGGCCAAGCAGCCAAGAGACCTCAGGACCGGAAATATGGAGTTGCGCATACCCTTTTTCTAGGTAGGACAGTTAAATCCTGGGGATTTTACGTGAGTTACTGTTCTCGGATGCCGTCCTCCGTAGTTTAATAGAGATTTAGATAGCTAACCGTGGGGTTAAGTTTATATGATAGGAGCTCACGTAAAATCCCCAGGACTTAACTGCCCGACCCACAAAAAGAGAAGAAGCTTCAAACATGTTAAAAGGTCTTAAAAACAACATTAGAATGCATGATTAGTATATATGCTGTCAAAAAGGTTGACGAAGGTACTGAGAATTTAATATTGGAGTCCATCAAAGGAAAGAATAACGCAAACTTAAAAAATGACCACAATCGAGATGAACATTACTACCAGCGAATATAATATAGAAAACGTAAACAGCTTTATTAGCTTGGGCACTTAGAAACAGGAGATGAATTTTGCTCGAAAATGCTTTTAATTTTGTCCAAGTAATTTTGAAGGCCAACTGCATGAACAGGAATACCAAAGGCTAGTATCTGCAAATCAATTGTAAAACTTCAATTATGATTTGGTTTCGAAATATGGACTTCCACACAAGCATCTTGAAAAGTACTGAATGTATTCAAAAGGAGAGTTCTTAGGAAAATTATCGGGGCGAAGCATAATGGAGTCCGATGGCGAAACAGGGACAGAAATGAGCTGTGAAATATATTTGCGGAGCCAGAAATTTTCATGACCAACGAGATACCATGGGTTACCATGGGTTGGGTATATCCAATACAATCCTGGTATACGAATAAGTTATTCTATGCAAAAACCGAAGGGTAGAAACCATTGGGAAAACCAAGGAAACGCCGGGCGGATTTAATGAACGAAGATAGCGCATCAATGCCCGGATCCAGGAATTGGAAGACATGACCCAAGAATCAATATTCATAGAAGTAATGCATTCTCAAGGTCTGAGCTCGAAGCGGGCTGTAGAGCTTCAACGACTATGTGAATGCAATGAAGGACTCTCTCACGTCTGCCATCGCTTTCGCTATTTGGCTCTATCTTGGTGCAATCTGGAAGCTTTTAAATCCCCGTCCAGCGTATCAAGCCGCCGTTGTTTAGGTTTGCCTTTTGGTCACTTACCATTGACTTCCATGTTCAGAGCAAGTGAATTTTCGTTAGCACGAATTGCGTGACCACACCATCAAAGACGCCTCCCTCGTAACTTTTCCACAATCGGTGCAATCCCATAACGATCGCGGGTATCCTCATTTCGGATGTAATGGATCAAAAGTCCAACGTAACAACTTCGTTTCCATTACCGCAAGACGCCATTCATTGCCTTTTATAGTCGGCCAACACTCAGAACCATAGAGTGCGACAGGATTGATGACATCGCGATAAATTTTGGATTTGAGATGCATCTCCATGAGCTTATTATGATGCCTATTTTCGGCACGTTGTCAAACGTGCATTATCCTTACGTCTCCTAATCTTCCCCAGGACTTACGCTGTTATTTGGCAGTTTCGTACGTTTCACAAACATAACTGAACACTATATCGAAGAGCAACGAAATGGTGGACAACAATTACACTCATTTTAATATACAAAATCGAAATGCAAATAAATTTCTTATTACAAAACGTTTAATTATATCATGAACAAATTGGTTGGTATAGGAGAAATCTTTAACAGGATCTAGTTTGCTTTGCATCTGTTTCTAAGTTGGAAAAAGATAATCGGAATTTACTTTAATATCTTTTGTTTAAAAGATAAAACTGTTTCTTTGGTTTTTCAATGTGAAAACCATGCTTCATTACATGCATGGAAAATAAACCATATTATCCTCATTTTCACAAAGGAACATATTATCACCTAAACTATAGTAACCATCAATGATAACGTTTTCATCATGAACTGCATTATTATCCTTTTCGTTTTTAGGATTCGCAATGTCATCTGGTTGCCAATACTCAAAAGCATCGTCACTATCGTTACTATTAATCGGCACAACCCCGTCTGATTCGTCCGCTCTCTCTTCATTTTCCTCTAACCCGGTTTCACGAACTTGGTCATCGCTGGGATGACTTTTGGAAGACTGAGTCGGGTTATGCTTCATTTCTAAACCACCACTCACTAAACTGTAAACATGGTCTGCCAAACTATATTCACCACTGCACATCATTTTTAAACTGTTTATTTATTACTTAAGGAAACAAAGGAACGACTCTTAAATGAACTGGAATATTACAAGGACTACTTGTTGATTAGGAATGATTTAGAATAGTCAAGGTATTTTTCTTTTTATAGCAAATGTTTTTAAAACTCCTGGGCTCTACTTCCCAGAAATTTACCCCTTTTTTGTCTTAAAAGTTAACTGTTTTCTTTATGGCCTGGCTGAGCTAGATTATATATTTTGTGTTATTTGGTAATGTACTGATATCACCATAATTTTAAAGATTGGAAAATCGTTTTTGAGCTATTGAAAGACTTTGAAAAGTAACTTCGTAAGAGAAGCTCATGAAGGAGGCTCTACAATGGTTGAAACATGGTCGCGTTTACTTAGATCGATCAAAATTCCAAACAAAATAAATGTTCCTTTTCATGTAAATCATGTAATCCCCTGAATATTGGGCAAAACTTATGGGAACCACTAGGACTCGTGTTGCTGAACGTCATTGAACACTTAATAGGTTGAAAACTATTACTCAGCAGTAGCGATATTTGCAATCGCTGGATATTACTAACCGGATTCAGGAAAGACCCACTGTTAAACTTTTCAGGTACCAAAAACGAACGGATGAAAAATATGAAAATATCCTAATAATTTTCATAGGAATTGGGCTCCAATTTCAAGCGTACTTGTCTGCTGATTATTAGGGTAGTCATTAGAAATAAATAATTTAAATTAAACGAAATAAGCAGGCTAAGGAAAATATTTCCTTTATTGGGTAAAATTATATGAATGCCAGAAACTTCGGTTATGATGATTCTTCGAACTGACAAGATAGGAGTAGTTAGATGCATTAAGAGTAATTACAAATACATCAAATTGTAATTCAAGTAAAAACAAACAATGCATATAATGACAGGAATCTTAAAGGAAGAGAGATGTGTTTCTTTCCTTTAGATCGTGATTCCGATCGAGCTCCGACGGAGCTTCAGTATTTGCGGGCGGACCTTCACCGTTTTACTTTTTTAGAATAGCTCTTCCCTCTAGGTCGTCTCCGGCCAATCAGGATGGTGGTTTACTCATCGCAATCCCGTTAGATCACTATAAATGGCGCTTGACGGGGGGCCCAACGTTTCCTAGATTTTGGCCTAATCTAGGATCTATCTTAATCAAAGGTTCCTTGAATCCGTGGAAGACACCTATTTCGGCTCGGATAGAGAATCATTCAATTCTAAACTTGGTTCCCGGCTAGGCTTCACGTACACTTGATTTCACCTTTCTAGGTTTAGGTTTCACGCCGTTTCTCCCAGATGCAGCTGTTACTAAGCCTCAATTTTTCCTTCCTAACTGGTAGAGTAGGGTTTCCTCCACTTTCCTTGGTAGAATACCAGAAGAGCTGGGCGTTTGTTGTGTTTGTCGTTGAGATTTAACGTCTCGTCGGTGATTTGCTTCCAGATCTGGATGTACGGGCCTTTGCGGTTATATGCTGGAAGGTACTGTCGTCCGAGCTTCTGAGCAGTGTCCTTCTCTACCTTTATGTGAAACGGCTATCTCCTCCTTTCAGTAATTGGAAAATTTATTATTCTTTCATCTTTGTCGGGATGAAGTGATGGGTGAGGTGAATCCTTGATGGACTACGGAGGTAGTCGGCCTTATGCTATGACGTTCCGTCCTCAATGATTCATCCTCACTTTGCTCTCTGATTCCGAACGAAGAAGATTGCATTTTCGCAATCTATTTAGTTCGTTATACCTTAAATTCGTAATAATTTAACTTAAACATATCAAAAATCAATTAAGATTGAATTAACCATTTGGTTTGTTTGGGAGAATTAGGCCTACAAGGAAACTATAATAATGAATTTTACTCGAATAAGTCTAATTTGGGAACTGTGTATCCAAAAAAAAAACTAGGAGAACTGATTGGAAGTGGTTTGTATTCTGTAAACTGCTTAGGACAACAAAACCTTTCTCTCCCTCGGATCGGATGTCTACCAAAGATACACAAATCAGGTAATGAAATGATGAACACAGAAGATAGCACGATGGCTATTGCAAAGATCAACGAACTAGGGGTAATACCCCCGGGAAAACGAACTATAAGGGGGAAGAAGTCATTGAAAAACTTCGAAACACGAAAACACTTTCGGGTGAGTAAGGTATGGTTTTATTTGACATAAAAGCTCTCTTCCCTAGTATACCAGTAAAGTAAGCACTGGTATATTTAGAAGAAAAACTAATTAATATTGACGAATCAGCGTGGGTAAGGAGAACGAAAGTATGAAAATATATAAAGTTAGCTACCCTTTGTACGAGTGAAAGCTACTCCATGTTCAGGAATTGATACTTCAAAACCATAGGGGCGTCCACATGAGTAATCCGCTATCACAATTTAACGACGACATCTTTATGGAGCGAATATTTTTGGAGCGACATTTTTGCAATTGGAGCAAGAAGCCAGCTTGAAAAACGGTCCAGAAGAGTATTACATTCATTCCGCTTTTTTCGCTATCTTCCTTGGGGCCCTTGACCCTTCCTAATCGTATCTTCAGTTGATATGGTCTGCTGATAGATAACACTTCGTTTCCTTAGTATGTTTTTCACCTGGTAGCTAATTTGCCGAATTCCTATCCCCAGCTACCAGGTGAAAAACATCCTAAGGAAACGAAGTGATATCTACCAGCAACACATCAACAGACGACACTATTAGGAAGCGTTAAGGACCCCAAGGATCATATAGAGCAAACTATATGAAGTTCAACGAACAGATAAGGGAAGCAAATCTGGCGAAGGCAACAAGCAGGCCAACAGATGTCCTCCAATCATTGGTAGCCAGACACATCATCACAGATCAGGATAACCTAAGGGTAATTAAGGAGGATTCCGCAAATTGGACGCATTAGGGAGTTTTATCATCCAGGAGATACGGGAGGAAAACAGAATTAACAGTGATTTAGGGAACGTTAACAGTTGGCTTTTTGGATTAATTAGGTAATAAAATTAACTAGTAATTAAGATCTGGATTTAGGTTTTTAAAAACAAGCTGGACCATAAGCAGCATAAGCACCATAAGTCCTCGAAATACCCGTATATGAGGAATAAACAACTCACAATTTGGCGATAAAAATAAAATTTGTCTTTTTTTAAGATTTTGTGTAAAACAAAACCTTACTAAAATCGGTTTACTGTCTGTCTGTCTGTCCGCTTGTCTGTCTGTCTTCTCGGAAACGGTTATATTGATTGACACCAAATCTGGTAGAAAGGTGAGAACTATGAACGCTCACGCATACAGTGAGTTACATCCTTTTACGTCGAATTTAGGGGGGGGGGTCTTCATACGTGCAAAACCAGGGTGTAGATTTTTTTTTCATCAAATATAGTCAAGTGGGATATCAAATTAAAGGTCTCGGTTAGTACTTTTCGAAGCCGGTCTTAGTTTTGACATTTATTGGGTAAATGGGGAGTGCGAGGGGGTTGAAAGTGATCATTTTTTTAAGGGGGCCATTCTCAGAAACTACATTTGAAAAAAATCAGGAGGCTGATACTGTATGGTGCCCTGGGCTGCGAAATACCTTTCACACCGATGTCTGTTCAAATAAAGTTAACAACACACAACCGAAGAAATCGCAGACCAGCAAATTTTTATAGAATAAAAAGGAAGACTGATGAAGGCTCATTAATGATGTCATGAATATTTGGTGAAGTTCGATTAAATATCAACTAAGTTTGCATGATATTCTCAAAAGCTTTCGAATAAGCTGATTAGTCTTTGCGACATAAAAAATGTGGACGCATAAAATGGGAAATTTTATTTGTACATAATTCCTAGCATGGGAAGCGTAGGGTTTGGTGTCTCTGCGGAATGCAGGAGATCTCCTGTTGCTTGTTCGCGAGTGCCTAAAATCCATTTAATTATCAATATGCTCTTCTCTTTTTAAAATATAGCGTCCCAAATTCCCAGCTCCTTTACTAACTTTTTAGTACTTTATTTCCAAATTGTCAGTTCAAAATGGAGTTGTATTTCCATTATAGAACAGGAAGTGGGGATGGTTTTTAAAGCGATCATCAGTGTCGCATTGAAATTGGGAATTATTTAAATGTGTTTTTTTTTCAAATTTAGTGTCGTGCTTATTTTTCCCTAGGCTCCCGGGATATTTCTCGTATTGCATTTTAGGTTTTTGACGATCCCAACGCATCGGATCAAAAACACGTGAAATTTCAATAATGACATGAAAGAAATTGAAATATTAAAAGGAACCCCCCCAACCTTCCGTATCCTGGGTAGCTACATAAGGGTATGCAAGCGCGTGTGAAGGGGACCCTTAAGTAGAGTTGCGCTCAGGCTCAGGCAAATCTCCAGAGTCAATATAAAAATAAAACTAAGTAATTGAAGTAATAAAAACTTGTTGTTTCTTTTTCGTTGGTGTGGGTATTTATTCTTGTAAATACCGACATTTCGGGAACCACAAGTTCAACTTGTCAGCACTGATGAAGGGAACAAGTGGTTCCCGAAATGTCGGTATTTGCAAGAATAAATACCCACACCAACGAAAAAGAAACAACAAGTTTTTATTACTTCAATTAATTAATCGTTGGAAACACCGCATAATTTCACTCTGAAAACTAGGTAGCTTTCTCCTACTACAATATATTTTAATAGTTAGTAAATACGTATTTCGAGAGCTACTTACTCTCTTTCTCAGTACCTAACCTCCTATATTTTGGCGAGTGTGGAGGAAACCGTAAGCCAGTACTCCTTCCATTTCACCATCTCGGCAACTACATTCTTCAGGGTCACGCTCCTGCCCAGCGATTTGCTCAGATTTCTACTCTTCATTGAGGTAATTGGGCAGTGAAGCCAAGCGCCCTTGACCATACAGGTGATGCGTAAAGCACAACGGATTGCATCACTCCGGCCAGAAGCAACCCCCGACTGTGTTTCGGCCTACCAATATTCAGCAACATTTTTGCAAATACCACGGTGGTATGCATAATTTAGATGTCCCCCCAGGTATATATTTGGTGGACTGAATTTCCACCGATTTATTAAGACTACTTCCGTCTCTTTATCTACCCGGCACTTTCTAGCCAGGATTTTACCGGTCACAGTGATGCTGTTCCGGAGACCTCCTCATTTTCTGGATACTTTCCTGTAGCAAATACAACCAGGTCATCTGACAATTGTACCCTCCTCTGAAACTGCTGCACCATTTATGTTTTTCTAAATTCTGGCTCCAGCCACTTCCACCAATATCCTAGTCTCAAAAAATAGCTCAGGGCCAGAAATTTAGAGATAAATAGCTGACAATGGCCGCTGAAGAGCTTTTTGGAGTACAAGATAAAATACATTTTTTTTTCCAAATGATTTTAAGAGCTTTAACAAAATGTTGACCAAATTTATCGATCTATTTGGAGAGTATGTTGAAAAATATGTAAACTAATCAAAAGAGGGACAAAGACGGCTACGGTCTTGTACCAGAGCAGAGGCAACTCTTCAGACGCTGCCTCACCTCTGTCCTGGGAGGACAGACATTAAGACATTAAGTGGATGCGGACTTAGGACTCCTCAATCTCTAAACAAAAATGTAGATTGAATTCATAATTCTATCTGTATATTTACATATCAATTGGTATTACTTTGGATAACTCCTCGTAGATACTAACATTTTCGCAATTTTGCAAAGAAACTTTTTCGTTTCTTTTTAAATGTGCAACTTCGATTCACCAGTTTTTTCTTAGCCTCGCAGCAAAAAACTTGTTAAACATTCATGATTAAAAGTATTTTTCAGGACTGGCTTCCACTTTTTCCTGCCTTTCGGGGATTGTGCTAGTTTCGGCTCGAAAAAGCTTAGACTATTGGGACCATCTACGGATCAATCAAAGGAATGATGTATACGTTAGTCAGGTTGTAACTGGTTTATAGAAATAAGTGAGAACCTGGGGGGGTTGAGAGTTTCAATTTCAACGCTCCTCAGCATTTTTATGTTGTAAAATCACTTTAATTTATGCAAAGGTTCATGGGAATACCAAATCTTTTAGATCCTTGTACTTGGCTAGAAGCAGGAATGAATCGTATGAATTTAATTCTTGGCGTTGAAGGTTACTTTCCCTTGATTGATTGTGCGATTAGAATTTCTACACAGTTTGAATGCCTCTTATCCACTTCTTTAGTCGATATAAGACATCCATATAAAATCAGTTTCCTCCAAGATTGTACCTCAGTTAGCTTAAGTACTGAGGAAGAGAGTAAGTAGCTCTCGAAATACGTATTTATTAACTGTTAAAATATATTGTAGTAGAAGAAAGCTACCTAGCTTTATTTTTATTTAGAATAACTACAAGCATTGGAACGAAAACTATTTCCAGAGTCAACTTCTCCACTTTCTTTAAGTTTTGGGGTAGCTCAATCCTAATGGTTGACCTCGGTCAGCTCAGATGGAATTTGGTCATCCCTCACTTCAAAAGGGTGATTGCATTTCTTTTTAAGGTTTATAACTTTAGATTACCTCCGTCAGTTTCTGTACGTACTTTTCTTGAAAACGGTTGCACCGATTGAAATGAAATTTAGTGTCCTGGCGATCACAAGATATTGCAAATATCCTAGGTTTTTTGGAAATCTTTTGTCACTTGGGAGAAGAATTTGAAATATATCTGTATCTATGTATATATCTATGGATTTTTTTTCTTTAACTTCATGCACATCATAAACCTCAACTTCCCACATATCGTTATCACAAACTTTCCGGTATTTCATGCTAGTGCACACGACTAGTTGCATACATAAATTTATAGTATTTTTGTTGCACCTCTACCACTGGAGCTGTATGAATGAGTGAGTTTTTCAGTCAGTGTAACAAATTACAATGTAATGTAAATTAGAGTGACCGCACGATAGCAATAGGCTATTTTTAACATTTCCAAGCGTTTTTACTTTTACTCGTTTCAATAATTTATGCAAAACAGAAACTTCAAATGTTACATATGAATGCTGTGCCGAGACGGAGCTAACATGCATTGATAGTAGGCGTGTTTTTTCCCCCGGAATACATAATCATCTTTGGTCAGTTTCCATTTGTTTAACACTTGATGCAAATTGCAGGTGTTATGCTTTCTTATCGAACGAAGACATGAGTGAGTGGTTTTTCATATGCACAATGAGGAAGATCAACAAAAGATTTTCAACAGAATGACTGGGTCTTGCCGGTGGCGAATTCACTCCGAGGCTCTTGCCACGGGAAGACCATATTGAGGCCAGCGAAAAGTCAGCGTCCATGCATAATTGACCTGGCCCAAGTTAACAATAAATTAACTAAAACTATACATTCTAATTTCTTTTCAAAGAGTTTCCACTGTTCCCATCGAATTCTTTCGATAATTTCTCTTTTTGTTTGCGGAGCTAACGCACAACTGGCAGCCAATTTTCTCCTGTACTACATGGATTGCATTCTTCTTTCCAAATGCCATTTCCACCGATGGACCCGAGCCTGTCTCTTCCTATTGTTATCATCTTATTTAATTAGCCACATTACTTCGTCAGATACAGGCCTTATTCGATTCAATAATTTCGCAATGGTGTCTCGTTGAAATGCATTGAAGTCGAGGGAAATTTTTTCGATATGAGAAAATTGAAAAGTACAACCTACTTAATTTAGAGCCTGACCTGGACAAGTGGAGTATAAAAAGGCGATAGGTGGAAGCTGGCTTTCCACGGGCTGCAGCCACCTAAGGCATGTGCATGTTTGCTGTCTATGAGAGAACATTTTCATTCAACGATCCATCGGCCACAATTCGCCATAATGGCCATATACGCTGATGATCATGATGATCGTCATTACTGAGTAATTAATAAAAAGTGAGAGCCATACTGTTGCGCCATTGTTCCTCGCGTTTTAGCACTCTTTGTGGCCTGAAGGGGATCACTTTCAGTAGTGTTCCAATTAAATTTGCACATGAGAATATTCGCACCCGCGATCGGATCACTCCATTGTGCCATCCGCGAGCTCCACTCGATACGCGGTGAGTACTCAGGTGAAAAACGAAAAGATCATGCTATTGTGCATTAATTTCCAATTTCGCTATGGAGGAGCATGTGAAGTAGGCGCAAACTACTTACGTTCCGTACTGGATAATACAGAAAGTGAACACTCAATTAAAGGTGGTTTTCGCGTTGTTTCGGCATCGAATTCATTCATTCATCGATGAATGCTGGAGCCACCTTTGAATTTGGATAGGTGCTAACTACACCGCTACCAATTGCTACCGAAATTGCCTACCTCCATGGCTCCTGCGGGCGAAATTATTATCTATAAATCGTATTATGGTCAACCGAGATATTTTAATTCAAGGAAATATCAATTTTTTTATAAGCAATTATCGAAATTGCCGACGCAACTTCAATGGTCTTTGATAGAATTTCTTCATATTGTTGGTCATTTCTTTGGATGGGACCCACAAAAAAGGTTCAGGGGCAGACCATTTAAAAGTATTATTATCGAGTGATTTCAGCAATTATTTTCCTGTGAATGAAATGGATGGACAAAGTATATTAAACGGAATAATTGGAATTGGAGAGAGAGAAAAAAATTATGTTGAATTCATCATGAAAGAAATAAAACCAAGACTGCAAGGCCGATCTCTGTGGTGAGCACAAATGAAATTGAACGTTGAGAATGTTACAACAGAAATGTTGAGGTCCGGAGAGTTTTATGCGTTAATTATGCGAATGACCATATGATTTGGACGCTGCTGTTACCGGTGAAATCAATTACTTGAGGTGCGTCGAAAGTATGGAGATAATGAAGTAAAACCCATGTAGCGGACGAAGACTTGGTCAATCTTACTGGGAATGATGGTTTCACATTTTTGAACTTCCAGTCAGAAGACAGTAAAATCGGGAAACATAACTCAGCATTATCATCTACACTAAAAATTAATGTTTTATTTGAGCATTTCGAATCATCATCATCAATATTTTTAATAATTGAATGACTAGCGAGATTAGGGCTTACTATTAGCTTGATACAAACATTCCAACCAGAATGTTACCCTCACTATTATGTGGTTATCATGTGAATGAATTATAAGCGGGTTTTCATGAAAACCCATATTTTGGTGAAAGGAAAACTTGGAATCAATGCATTTTGCGGTGCATTTCAGATAGCCTTGAACCGAGATTACTTGAATATAATTTATATCCGATAGTGATCGAAGGAAGATGCCATCAAAATGACGATACAAAAAGTGGAAACTAAACATACATTCGAAAAGCTCGAATTTTCAACCCCATCCCTGGAGGGGATTTTATGAAGGGAAAAGGGAGAGGTCCCCTATGAAAAAGAGTCGTGCCCAACCTCATACATACCCTCATAGCACCTCCCTCCCCAAAGGTGGGACTGGCAATCAAACATTCCCATGATGATATCAAAAAATAAGCATGTCTGGAATAAGAGCATTTAATTACCTTTTTTCCACTTAAATGATCTATTCCCTTCAAGTTAGTTAAATGCAAGCGGGTTAAGTAGAGCAGTCACTCGGTAGAAGAGACCGACTCAACTTCCGCTATCAACCTCACCTGGTAATCCCCAAAATGGTGACCTGGAATTTGAAAGGAGAATTGCGGGTTCAAGGTAAGCAGGAAACCAGTGACGACCAGAATATCGAGAGCGCGCAACACGACTGAAGACATGATTACAATTCCGACCACGGTAAACTGCGTTCCAAGATTTCCGGACTTCAATCCCCCCCAATAAATAAATAAACAAACATGGAAGACCCACCACAGCAGTATTTCCAAGTGGTAGCAGTGCTACCACTGCGGTATGTCACCGAAGTTCGCGACATCGGTGACAGATAACTCATATAGCCGCTTACGCGAGTAAATTATAAAACGGTTGAGTGCAACTAGGAGGAGAAAAAAGGTAGTACATGGAGAGCACTTCATGGATGACGAGAAACCCTCTCAGTTCGTCCGCTGCCTGCAATGTTTCGGCGGTACCAAAGTTCCTGAGTTCCGGGTAAGAAACCTACTATCTACTCTTCAACCCATTATGGCGACAGTTGATGACAAACCATTACAAGCCGCAGCCGACATAGCTGACAAGGTCTACGCTACACTTCTTATGGTACCATGATTCGCGGAAGCTACGTCAGCTATACAAACACCATCGCCATCAGTAGCAGAAACACGCCTAATACAGCTACATAGACCAGCAATTGTTAAGCCAACTTGCAGAGCTGCAAGCGGAGATTTGCGCAGTTAAACAGCAGATTCACTCCGTCAATTCATCCACATGGGAATCTCCACATTCTCGGTGTAGGTCGCGTACATACCGCAGGTCAAAAATTCTTCGCCCAGAGGGTGTATGTTGGTCCCATTGGAGGTTCAATTCCGAAGCCATCAAATGCACGAATCCATTTAACTGGGCTTTGGGGAATCCGAATGGCCCCCTTTCATCCCCTTCACGATGCCTGCCTATATCCAACCGAAATACGAAAACGCGGTTGCCTATAGGCACAGGCGCCGATATTTGCATTACATCGAAGCATATAAAAAAAGACGTTCCAAGGCAGCCAGACGAAACCAACAGCATCAGCAACCGAAAACTCCGCAACGATGACGTGACCAAGAAGTACAAGCAGTGGCGGCAATATGTCAGCAACCGATTCAACACAACACGTTGCAAAACGTCATACGTTTGTTAGAAAGTGCTCCCGTGGCAATGACTAACGAGTCTATTAGGAACATCGATCGACACAGATTTTCTTACGCGATGGCCAACGACATCGAAGGAAACCCTATTTCGATCCAACACTAGGAAACCATCATGAACATCCCGAAGACTAGCCAAACTTCTGTTCAACAACCTGCGGTGACGAACCCAACGAAATCCAACCGGAGAGTTAGATATGCTGGTTGTTACCACGCAGGACTTCAGTAATTTCGTATACTACCAGCAGTTCAACAGTAACACCACCACAACCCTCAGCTGGCATCACGGCACAGCTAGCTGAATTATCTTAATTTCCTTGCATTCAATCACTGGCAGGGGCGTGTTGTGGTGGTGCAAATTACTTCCAGTCACGTGTCTTGGGAAAAACACAACTTTCATTCAGCTCCTGCTATCAACTTCACCTTGTAATCCCCAAACCCCATTTGAGGCGCTACCACTTTTAAATTGGCGGTGGTATCGAGGTTTGATAGAGACGACCCTCGCTTCTCCTTTGGTACCTTTCTTCTTGCTATTGGAATGGGACACAAAGCTAAACCATACCATCTTGACCAAAATGGACCTATTTTAGGGAACATCACTTTTATGAGAAGATGATTGCGGCAATTCTTTAAAGGAGTTATAGGGCGGGGATCTTCTCCTTTTCCAATGGAGCCTACATAGTTTCCTCCCTCCAAATTTTACCATAATGATGAATGGTACAAAAACCCACATTGGGGAAATCTATCTTTTCTAAAGGAGAGGAGTGGCCTCTACAAGTTTCCATCACGATTGAAGCAGAAGGAGCTACTCCCTTCCCACCAGAAACTCCTCATCCCCGCCGAGGGAGTTCCACCTTACTTTACTGAACAGGTTATCACTATAAACTTAAAATGTTATCCTATTTAGCGATGGACAAATTTTAGCTTAGCCAATGTTTTTCAGGTAGTTTCTTAGGTATGAGTGTTTACCATATATTTTGTTGTAAAATCATATCTGAATGACTCTCTCCTCGGACACAAGAATATTAATTCCAAGAATATTAACTCACTAAGTGATAAGAGGTCACAGGTTTCGAATCCGCCTGCGATAGCTAGCAAAAAATTTCCTGTAGAGGCGCAAATTTGCAGATCTTGGCATATTCCTGCTCCCATGAAGAAATATGTGGAAGGGACGGTCTAAACTTCAACACAAAGCTTACGGCGCCGTCAACTAACAAGAAAGGTGCGGAAAATCTCATGATGAAGCTGGAAATCCAACGGTTGGCTCGTCTGCAACACTATTGCCTAAACTGACAAGAGAGCCGCTACCTGCTAGAACCTTCTCCTCGGATCTTACAAAAGAAGGCGAAAGAAAAGGAATCTGGTGATGTGGGCGTAACAAGTCTAACATCAATATGCCAACCGGACCCCGTGAATCTGGGAGGCCCCCACGAAACAACAGAGGAAGACGCTATAAAAGAAGGTGAAGCTCTTTGGAAATGGAGACATCACCCTTGCTGCACCATCAGCTGTAATAATGGTCAAGAGAAATTGTAAGTAAGGAAGTGGAATCTTTGGCATAATGCGGGCATAAACTAATAACACCAATAAGATCCACACTAGATGAAGTAAGGTTCTCTCAGCGGCAATGCAAGAAGCTTAAGATCAACACTTCTGTGATGGGCAATGGGTTGCTGTGTTCCACGCTATATTCTAGTTCTACACCGGGTACCGGTGAGAAGAAAGTTTTCGTGATGAGGTTCAATATTTGGAGTGCCCGGCAAGGCTTCACCATCTTGAGTACTGAGTCAAGCAGGACAAACCATTATGGATGATGGATTTGCGCTCCTTGGAGGAAGGCAGAGAGCATTTTCCTATTAAGTAGACTGGGACAAAGAAAGAGATGCCTCTTTACGACGTAATTAGCACGGTTGGGCACGTAATTAGTACGTGTTGGCTACTCTACAAGCAATATGCCGTAGCTAACTTCCTGGATACTGAGGAAGCATTTAACAAAGAAGGCTACAGGTACCAAGGAGGATAATCCAATATGATCTGGGAACAGAGCTGTGAGCAGAGGGATGTTCCAGATGGCGCCATCTCTCTGGTGCACTGAAAGTGGTCGCATATTCCGAAAATCGTGAAATTATGGAGGATGCCTTGAGGAAGGTATGCGCATGGGCTACAAGATGCAAACTCGGCACAAATCCAATTAAAACGGAGCTGATATTATTTAACTCCAAAACAAGAACACTCGAATTCCATTTCCCGCGGCTGAATGGACAAAAATAGGCCGCGCTTGGTGTACGCAAGTTAGTCAAAAAAGTCGTGAGATTGGCACGTTAGTGGACAACACACACGGTCCCTGTCAGCGAACGATGCCCATTAACAAGAATCTAGCTACCGTAGCCGAAAGTGTGTGACTCAATCCTGGAATATCGAATTGCCACCGATCAATTCACACACGAGCCTGAAGCAAATTTTCTAGAAAAACCAATAATTAATTACTAATAAGGCCCAATTGACTCAGCAATTGCAGGCACCTGACCATCTACTTTGTTATCGCTTTTCAGTTTTGACGTTAGAGCAGCAGGAGGTGAACAACGTTTTTCCTCGAAAAGTCATCGCATCTATATTAGCAAGCAAAACTGCGGCCTCTGGGAGTCGAAGAGCCTGCACGCGATAGTCGAGACCCCAGAGATTGACAGTTTGGTGCGGATTTTGGAGCGGTGGCATCATGGACCCATTTTCCTTTGAAAGTGCTGTTAGAACTGCCACTTTGGTGAGCTCGACAGAAGCAAGATAAACTTTTTTCTTTTGTGGCCAAATATCTTTGATTTCACCACCATGCTATTCAGCCCTCGCAATAATCGATGTTTTCATGCCAAGCTCGACGATTGTGTCATTTGCCGTCTCAGTGATCTCGGTGAAGCCAACTTAAAGCTGCGATTTGAAGCCGTTAGACTTTTTTTTTGAAGTTGCGTGAAGGATCGTTGCTCTGCGAACAATATCGAGCAGACCATTCGTGATATAGAGCTAGAAACCGTCATCAAGATGCTTATGGTCATAGTAATATTCTAGACAAAATTATTCAGTAGCTCTTGGCTCACCACCTGGCCAAGAATTTGGCCCGCCAATGCTGACACCAGTCACATGGAGGAGTACGCCGGTTTACATGAAACACTGGTCTATAGGGAACCATGCTACCAAACTCGACCTTCGCTACAATTCGCATTTTCAAAATAGCTGAGGAGGAGCGGGGAGCTGAAGTGATTTGTGATTGTATATCAGGAAACTGTAGATCGTTTTTCTATCTGGCTATTGAATCATACAAAACAGAGCACTTTTTCATAATTAATCTATGCGCGAAGAAGAACAGTTCATATTTTAGCAGAATACTCGTATGGGGATTCCCACTGGCGAAGACCAAATCCTACCAGTAAGAAATTCCTCCTACACATTCAATGGAATAATCGGGAGTAAAGGAAAGTAGTAACATTGGCAAGACTGTCTCAATACCAGTTTGCGGAATTAGAGCTGTGTTGACCAAGCACTGCAAATTAGACCAGCCGAGAAATCGAGAACAGAAGAATGGTTATGCTCAGAGAAATCGATCGCAAGAGAAGTCATTGACGGTAAAGTGTGAGAAAAACCTGGTGACACATCGACCTTATCCATTTAAGACAATATGTCAAAAAACATAAAGATTGGACCAATTAATTTGCAGTGTACCAAAGTCATTTCCTTTGTACTAGTAGTAGGGCTGACAAAGCTGGTAGATTGTCCCTTTATCTTGTGGTATATGAGGCATGGGTTTAAATTAATGAAGCCTATGGCATTGGATCATTTGAATCTCAATGAAAAACCCACGAGACCGAGAGCCTGTGCCCTGATGTCGAAATTTTCATGGGTAAACACGCTGACACAATTCTGTACCCAAGAGCTAGTTGTGGTTATTTTACAATACCAAGTCAATGCAAGGGAAGAAAGGCGACAGATGCTCGTCCTGTGACAATCCAAGAATGAAGGGACCTAGAAGTGAATGTAGAATCAAGTGGGTCGGGTGAAATACGCAGAATCAAGTGGTCGTGGACTCATAATTGTTGGAATAGCAGCAATCCTAAAGAAGAGCAACTTTTTGACATTATCAGTTTAACTGGTCTTACGACCGCGAATATAAGGTAAGCCCCTACGTTTGTCAGGTCAAGGAGAAATGGAGCAATTGACACAATAATTCACACTTCAAAAATAATATAGTTGATTAGAGCCTGGCAGATCTCAGAAGAGACTTCATTGTCAAACCATCATTGCATAGAATTTAGTCTGGATATCATTCGCAAACCGATTGTAATGCAGAGATGGAACCCAGGGCAAAATTCAATAAACTTTTTGCCAACTGCAGGTCCCTCCCTCCCTTCGACTAGGACTCTTTTGGCATCAGGCGCTTGATTACAGACTCTGAACAGAGTAAGAGCACTCACTACTTTGAAAAGGCTTGCCTTATTATCCGAGGCAAACGCCGGTAAACGGTTCCGTGCTGGAAACTAGAAACTGGAAAAAATTCAGGAGGTCATTCAGATCAATCGAGCTTGTAAGAGTAATAAGAAGGAAGAATAGTTGATTTTTAGGAACTTCTAGTGTGAATAGAAGAAGTTCACAAGAAGTGTGAAACGAGACCCCTTTGGAACGCGGTGTGAACATACTAGAAGGCGAAAAAAGGCTTCAAGAATGTGGAAAGGCCTTAAAGGGAATGAGCTGGTCAAGTTCGACTTTCCAAGAAAACCGGATTGTACTTTCACAAACTCTAGGGTTGAGTCAGTGCAGACTCTCTTGGAAGTACACCATCTAGAAGGACTGAATTAGCGGCTTCGACAACTCCTTTAATACGAAAGTGTTGCAGGGAAAATCGGGACATTGCTAGAGCGGTGGCTTTGTGTGAAAAAGCAAGAGCTGTTTACTATCGTTTGAACATTTTAAAGTACCTGACATGGATGGCATCTATTTAGCGAATTTTTAGTATCGGGTATAGGGCTGCGTGCCTACCTCGTGGGTGGTTAGTGCAGTCTGTATACCTAAACCCGGGAAATATGAGTATTCAAACCCATAGAACTTCAGGCAAATCAGCTCAGCCTTATTGCCGCTGAAATGTCTGGAGAGAGTGGTTGGGAGGATTGGAAAGCGCTACGGTCACAAACCCTGAAAGATGATGAAACTTGAAGATTAAAAAATTATTTTAATTCAGATATTCCGGCCGAAGTATTACCCTCACTATTATATGGTTAACATCCCAGATTTTGAAGAAAACCCACATTTCAGTGAGTGGAAAACTGGAGGTCAATGCATTTCGGATACCCTTGAACTAAGATTACCTATGAATAATTTAAACCAGATAACGACCTAAACAAAATGTCATACCAAAGTGAAGATACAAAAAGTGGAAACCATACAAAAACTTATCTCCATGAAATCAAAATTTTCTCCTATTTAGCAGCTGACAAATTAGCGCTAAGCCGATGGTTGGTAGTTTCTTGGGCATCATTGTATCTTGTATCTTGTTGGAAAAGTAATTCTATTTAGTTTTATAGTTAAGAAGATATTTATGTTCGTGAGTTTTTCTTGACATGTTCGCCTGATGTTTTGCATAGGTTTCCACATTTGATTGCTTTTCATTTTATCAGATCTGCATACCAACTCCGATTTTTTTCCTACGGCTTGCAAGGAACGGATTCAAGTCAGCAATAATAATATTGTAATAAAGCAACAAATGAATGTGATGCCGCCAATTAAATCTCCACTTTATGTGGACAGACCAAGATACACTTTGTCTTGTCCTTCACGTCTCACGATAACACTTTTTTCTTCAAACAATTAAAACTTTTCGCATTCAAAATGCCGTTGCCCCCATACTCAGAGCATGGCGTGATTTTACCATGTGCATTTTGCATCTTAATTATCTTCGTTCACTATTTCTAGATAATTACGCCCGCATGGACTGTTCAGCAGAAATGAATAGCTTTAGTGGAGTTGCATGTACCTGAGACGGCTGATTCGAAATTTAGATTAGCTCCGCATGTTTTCAGCACTAAACTCCACGTTTATGTCACATTCAACATCCAACTCTTCACTATCACCTTCTGCAGGCAAATCAGTTTACAACATTCCCATCTGTAAAATTTACTTTTCTCCAAGAATTCTCCACGAATTTTTTAATTGACGGGTCAAAACTGGCACCGCTCAAGCGAAATATGTGGACTTTCGCTAAATCTCTGTCAATTAAGTCGAGCCAATCGAGACTTGTTTGTAGGATATGTAAGCTAAACCACAAACTTTGCCGGCCGCGTACAATGGATCCGCCGGACTTCCATTCCAATCTAAAAGCAGCAAAAGATACAAATTGCAAGTTTATAGGCAAAATTATAGCCGTCGTCAACGTGCCATCAATTGCTTTGTTGCTTTCATTTCTAGTCAATTAACGTCTGCCAGGAACAGTCACTACTGGTCGGTCTGTTTCAGGTCTGCTTGCCACTTGGAGGAGAAGAGGACCCTTTCGCGCGACCCCATCTTCAATCGGGTCAAAGTCTTCAGCGCTTTGTACTTTCTTATGAGTTTCAGAAGAGTCAACATATGTTCCATGTGAGTGAGGAGCCGACTTAAGTGTTGAGAAAAATCACTGAATAAGATGACGGAAAAATGGAAAATGCTATGGATTGTACGTAGCATGGGTCCAAGATGAAATGCATCTTTGACGATGCACTGAGTCACCTGTACATATATCTGCAGCATGCATCGTGTGTGATCGACTCGTCGACAATGACGGAGACTGGTTAGACTGACCACAGCCTTTCAATCACCCCCTAATTGCCGCATATAAGAAAGAAGCTAGCATAAGTGCTGAGGAAGCAGCACTCGTGTGTGGATATCAGCCTAAGAAACAAACGTAAATCATTATGAAAATGAGAGAAATTGCTATTATCTTCCTTGAAAATGTATTCAATGCTTTTCTGTCATAATGAAGAATGGCAGAAAGTTTGCATAGACAGCAAAATAATAGCGTTGCAGAGCCGAAAAACACAATCCGTCGGTTAGATGATAGTTAGGCTGTTAGAATAGTAATGTAAATGCATCCACATATAATCGAAAACTAGCCGCAGACCGGAAGCTGATTGCTTTAGGAATGAAGAGGTTTGTGGTTTTTTCCTCCACCATACTTTCGGGTACAACTTTAGATACAAGTGAAATTAGATACCATTTCATAGTATGGCTAGATCTTAGAAAGACACGTCCGCTCCATTTCAGCCACATGGACGACGGGGCTAGAGCAGGCGCGTGTGTGATTCGCACCCCTCAAACATCAAACCGGTCAAGCGGTGAAGGGGTTATTGGGGGAGAAGGCTCTCGTTTTCAGCCTGGAGCCCATGTGCTCTCTAGAAACCCGGGATCTTTACTGCCTCTGCCGCTATAACGCGTGAATGTCCAGAGGTAACATATGCCCGGGTAGGTGTCACCTCTATAAATGCTCGAGGCCCAAAACTCGCCTTGGTGGAAGTCCCCGAGCAAGTGGCAAGGAAACTCCTTAGCGGCGGGAGAATCAAAATTGGATGGGTAGTATGCAGAGTGCGAATGCGGATAGTCCCCACCAAGTGCTACAGGTGTCTGGACAATGAACACACGTCGGCAGCTTGCAAGGGACCGGAGAGGAGGATAGCATGTCGGAGATACGGCCAAGTGGGTCATCAAGCGAAGACCTGTAATGAAAATGAGAGTTGCGTTCTCTGCAGGGATCGTGGCGCGTCTGGTGGGAGCGTCGCACACCGCTCCCTCGTCTATGAGACGCTAGAGAGCCAAAGGAGGATGGAAATCACGTTGGGAGTAGCACATGGATCCATCCTAGGGTCGGACCTCTGGAACGCTGCCTATGATAGTCTACTGGGACTCGATATGCCCGAAGAGTCGCGCCTGGACGGTTACGCAGACGACGTTGTGGCTCTTGTTGCCGGACGCACTGTTGCAAAGCAGACTTGGCATATTGATGCGACGATTAAGCGAATGGATGACTGCTCACGGTTTCAGCCTTGCGCTGGAAAAAAACCAAAGTAGTCGTCTTGACCAGAAGAAGACTCCCGACCCTCGATGGGCGAGTTGACTATAGGGTCAAAACCAGTGGCTAAATACCTCGACTCGAAGATGAGCTTCTTCGAACAAATCAAAGCGGCAGCGGATAGGGCTGCAGGTGGAATCGCGGCCTTGAGTCGACTAATGGCGAATGTTGGGAGGCCTATATCTACTAGGAGACGTCTCCTTATGGGAGCAACGCAGTCGGTTCTTCTCTATGGCGCGGATGTATGGGTTGATGCCTTTATCAAGGAGGTGCATCGTAAGCGCCGTGCTCAAGTGCAGACACGGGAAGCTTTGTGACTGGCGTCTTCTTATCGCACTGTCTCCGAACCGGCTGTGATGGTGATCGTGGAAGTGATCCCCGTTGTCCTCCTTGCCAACGAGCGCAAAGCTATCTACAGCCGTAAGGGCGAGAACTTAAGAGAGTTGGTTACCCGAGAAGAACGTCGACGCACCCTTACCGAGTGGCAACTTTGTTGGCAAAATGCGCCAAAGGGCGGATGGACTACCCTCCACCCCCTCTCCCGTTTGTGAAAGGACTTGACTTAAACGCTCCCAAAGCCGGAAGAGCGAGAGAGCTAGCCCAAAGTAATATGTCAACCGGTTCCAGGCTAGTTCTCTGATAACAAGGAGAGGTGTTTAGTTGGTAGTCCGACAGCGTACGGTTGCGGGAGTCCAACACTCTGTGCCTAAACGCATTCACTTACCCTACTCCCCAATAAAAAACCCCAAACATCACCCCCGATCTTTCCAGTTCCAGCCCTACGGAACCACAGATATTACTTCCCGGGGTGGGTTTGCCTTTAGGCACTTGGGCTTTTGTTCCTTTCTGTTTTCCGCCTTTTTACTTCCTTTGACAACTATCTCTTCTCGTTCGACCTAACCATCACCGCAACTACATTCTTCAGTGTCACGCTCCTGCCCAGCGGTTGGTTGGTGGATTTCTACTCTTCATTGAAATAATTGGGTAGTGATACATACATGCACTAGATTCCCTGGTTTGCCACCGCATCTATGACAATTAGATGAACCCAAAGCGATGTAAATGCTGCTTGTTACAACCACTATGTCCCGTGAGGAACTGGATAATGTGGAAGTTGGTCCTCCGTACATGTCACACTCGAATGTAGGAAATGAGACTATTTGTCCAGTCCACCCTTCGTAGACACATCTCCTCTGCGTGGCCCAATTGACTCTGACCTCCCCGCATTTCTGCGTTCTGTGCGCTCCTCCATACGTCTTGCATGGTAGAATACACACATTTTTTTCGCCAGAACGTCGATTGGGATCTTGCCTGCCACCACTAGTACTACCTCATCTGAGGAGCGCTGCAGACCCTTAAAGCCATCTGCCGAGAAACTAAATTCACCTGCTGCTGTCTCTGAGAGTTTTTAAACCACTCTGCCTCCAACCAGAAGGAAAACCCAACTGACGCTTCTAAACACCGAATATTTATTACTGTCAGCTAATCTGACTAGCGTATTTTCTCTGGTCCCCTCTGCAGAATATAGACGATGGTTTTTTTTCGTAGTCTTTCGGGATATATCTTTCTGCTACACATATCCTGTCGCAATCTTCCTTGTTTTACAATTTTTAGCTTAGTGGCTAAACCGCGGGCATTTGAAGCACTTTATAATAATCGTACGTGACAAACAATTCTTTGTGCTTCCAAAAGCTTCCCCGCAGTTTCTGCTGAAAGGACGATAGTTGCAGTTTGTGCGCCACCGTACGCTTTCAGCGAAAATGGATGGCAAGGATCCCCAATTCCGAACTACGATTGAATGGCCGGCAATCTCATCGATATCTCTGTTTTCAATAGTAATTCCATGGGTCAAGGTTGCATCATTTGCATTCGTGCCTAGGATTTCGCTAAACTCAGCTGTTTTTTCTTTTGTTTCGCTGAATTGAAATAACAGATCCCCATTTTGAGCCCTAATTTTGAACATCGCTTTGCTAATTTGTTCCAGTTTTGGGTCGGCTATGATACTACAAAGTATATCCGCGTACGACATGTCGCCTTTGGTTTTTATTGAAGTAGCGTCCGGCCTTCCTTCCTATTCTTTCTCTAACTTTTTGTTGAAAAAGAGAATTTTTCTCGGTCGTCGTTATTTATACTTTTTTGTATTTCCCAGGTTGTTCATATCCATGATAGTAAGGTCCCCATCTAAAGTCCTTATCTATTTCCGGGTGTGTAGTCACTAAGTGATCTCATACTTTTCAGTGGAAGCAGTGAGACCATCCAATGATTGACGCGACAAACCATTCAGCGCACTTTGATGTCTGTCAGAGTTTTTACAGATCGGGGGTGTTGACAACATTAGCTTGTAAGCCATTTCGGTAAGATTTCCCATTATGTACTCAGCTGACAGAATGGTGCAAACGTCAGCCCAAAGCCTAAAATTAAACTCACGACCTGGGAGCCGGTTTCTGACAGTATTCTGACCTCAAGATCCTGGTACAGGTTAAATAGCAGAGACTTCTGATATAAGGGATTAGGATGCTTTTTAACGAGTAATTTAATGTAGTTCAGGGGAGGCTTCTTAAAGGTGACATTATGAACGTGATGGATGATCTGAATGCCAAGGCAGGTACTGACAACACCTTGCCCGGACATCAGATAGAGGGAACACGATCATGGTGGATAGGTTGTGAATTTCTGCAACTTCCACCGCCTTGTCGTTCGTGGCCCATTTCTCGAGCGTAGAGCTTGCCACAAGGTCAGTTGGGTTTCAACTGATTGACACCGTTACCGGCCCCGCATCACACCGCCCAGAAGGAAACCCGGACTGCGTTTCGGCACACCAATATTCGGCAACATTTTTGCAAATAACGCAGTTGTATGCATAATTTAGATGTTCCCCCAGGTGTTTGGTGACTGTATGTCCAACGACTTCCACTTTCATGGTGTTCTTCTCTCGCTCGTTATTATTAAGACCACTTGCGTTTTTTTATCTACCAAAGTCAGCCCGGCTCTTTCTAGCTAGGATTTTACCGGCCTCAGTGACTTCGATGCGGAGACCTCCTCATCCTCTGGATACTTTACTGTAACTAGCAACTACGACCAGGTCATCTGACAATTGTACCCTCCTCTGAAACCGCAAGGCGTTAACATGCACAGCAGCAGTATGACATATAATGTAATGCTATAGTTCTAGACCCCCTGAAGTCTGGTTCAACCGTGCATTATTGCAGCTGCCTTGCTGATAGAATGTCTTTCATCAATTTGAGTTCTTTTTGTAGGTTCTCAAGGGTGATGCATTTTTAATTGAAAGTTTGGGGAATGTACAGCAGTACCAAAGGTCGGAAAGGAAATCTGTAAATAGAGGATAGCAACAAAATATCTGTCATCAAGTACCCCTCCTTAAAAAGTTTTGTACAGAGGCAACTCATCAGACGGTGTCTCACCTCTGCCCTGGGAGTAGGGTGACCGAAGCGACTCATAGGTGTGCAGATATTAAGTGGATGCGGGTTTAGGACTCCTCAATCGCTAAACAAAAATGTAGATTGAATTTATAATTTTATCTGTGTATTTCCATATCAATTGGTATTACTTTGGATAACTCCTCGTAGATATTAACATTTTCACAATTCTGCAGAGAAATTTTTTCGTTTTCTTTTAAATGTGCAACTTTGATTCAGTAGTTTTTTCGAGACCTCACTGCAAAAAACTTGTTAAACATTCATGATTAAAAGTATCTTTCATCGCTGACTTCTACTTTTTTCTGCCTTTCGGGTATTGTGCTAGTTCCGGCTCGAAAAAACTTAGACTGTTGAGATGGTCTATGAATCAATCAAATATCTTATTTACTAATAGGAATGATGTATAGGTTAGCCAATCTATATCTGTTTATCGAAAATACAGCATATGGAGCGGGGTTTTCCATTCCAACATTCCCCAGCATTTTTATGCTACAAAATCACTTTAACCCATGCAAAGTTGAATGGGAATACTAAGATCCTTGCACCTGGCTAGAAGCAGGCGTGAATTGTATGAATTTAATTCCTGGCATTGGTGATTCGTTTTCTTTGTTCAGTTTTGTTATTATCGCTTTTACCGCTGTGTAGGTGATAAGTCTACAGTAGCGGAACAGCACAAAGACGAACTCAAACATCCGCGACAATGGGGAATCCAGGGTAACGATATTAAGAGAGTGGCGTTCAATCATTTCGATTACAGGACCCCTGATAACGTTTGAGTATTTTTAAATGACCCAGTCTAAGGGTCATTTTTTCATGTTTTTTTTGTCTTCTCTGTGGTTTCTTCTTCTTCTTTTCTTTTCTAGACTTACGTATCCTATTTTGAAAAACACTAGCATTACCCCTTCCTCAATATATGGGATGTTCTTCCTTTTTGAAAGATTTACTCATTTTTGGAAGTTATTTTGTTATCAACATAATTTTTGTCTTTTTTACATGAACAAGATTAACAACGTTTAAAATGTTTTTGAAAGGCTAGAACTGTTCAACGAAGAAGCACAAAAGGATCGCACAAATTTGCACTGATGACAGCAAAAACTGATTCGCGAAATACTCCAATTAAGCTGTAAAAATATATATATGTTAACATATATGCCCGGCAGGTATCCCTCAAGGTTCAGTCCTTTCATTTATCCTACTTTCTCACTTGACCCTAGCGCTAATCCTATCAAAATCCAATAATACTGGTCGTTTACATTTAGACTGAAAACATTTCTTTCGGCCGAGTTCACCTGAATTTCTATTTAGACGAGCTTTATCGAATAATTATCCCTTAATCCGCAGAAGTGTGTTCAGTGGCAAGGATAACACCAAAAATGAAACGAGACCCCGCTGTCTATGAAAAGCCCATTAGCGCTGTGACTGAAGTCACCTACCTAGGTTTAAAAATGAACTCCCGTTTTCACACGTATCCCATAATTTGAAGGCACTGAACCGTACAAGCCGTGCCTGCAAATCCTTAACCCCAACCTAAAATGCAGCCCTCCAACGCTCTAGAAAATAAAGCTATTCTACTATAAGTAGCCATACCCATTCTTAGCACCAATCTTTAGCTTCAAACTTTCAACCTTGTCCTGAATGTAATGTATCCTGCGTCCTGTCAATCAATGAGTTGAAGTTTTTTCGACTTTTCCTATGTAATAACTTCTTCTTTGTTTGACGTGAATGACGCGATTAAAACTTTTGATTCTGGGGTTGAAAGGTAAACATTCACAATACACTGAGACACGGCCGTTAAGTGATTTTGCAGCCCATATCGAATCTACAGTAGTTGAAGGAAATTTATCCACTTTATACGGAAGGTTAGGTTAGTTCCTGTTGAAAATCCTTTCAAATCTGCTGCATGGTGGCTACCACTGAAATATACGGTTACTCCAAGACCTAAAATTAGACAATATATGCGACAAGAACCCACGCAAACTGAGTTTTTTTTGGCAATTGACCATTTCTTGGAAGGGGGTTTATCAGTAGAATTAAGTGCAGGTAGGTGGTAGAAAATAATGTTTGACTATTATGAGAGGACGTACAAGGGCCCTCTCTCGCTCGATATAAGGGTCGGCTTATCTGATTCGGGAAGGCTACTTCTCTCGATAGTAAGCTTAATCTGGGTGAAGAGTACAGAAATTAAAGCCAAATCACCATTTAGCGCATCAAGGTATGTCTGCCTTTGGATGAGTTTCCGCTGATCCATATTTTTAAATCGGTCTTAGGAAACGAGTTACCTTCTGTTGGAATTCTACAACCACCCGGAATTTCTCCACGATTTATGCCAGAACGGCTCGGTGCCGAATGAAATTAATCATTGCAAGTTACGCTACTTGAACTTAATCATAGCGAGTTACGCCACTGACCCATGGCAACATTTTCGCCTCCGTCACCACGAGGCGGCGTTTATTACCTTTGGTGGCGGATGAGCATTCAAAACCATAGAGGACAACAGGGTGAACAACGCTGCAGTAGATTTTGGAGTAGAGGTATTCATTGATGGGTTGATTGCGAAGGATATCAACTACAAAGCGTCATTTCCCCATTCATTCGGGGAGTTAGTTCTCTCAATTCTGAGCAGATCGTTTTCACTAAAAATGATCTTACTTGCTTCATTATTGTCATCTTGTTTTTTGCAGATTTATCCCGCATTTACACTACGAATATCGCCGGACAGTTCAACGTTTTCAATGATCAAATTGTAACTACTTGCTCAACACCAATTTCAGGAAGATCTCGGCTTTGAATTTGGACTGAAACTATATGTAAACCCTTTGAAGAACACTATGGCTAGTATGTAGAAAATAGTGATTCAGACAGCTCATCAGCGAATCGAGAACTTAGCCCTGAGGCCATGAAAGTTCATTTTAAATATGGCCGTAGTACTGGACGGAATTTGTGCCTGAGTTGGTATCAAAATAAATGAGGCAGAGTGTTGGTACGACGGATTTAAAAAAAATAGATTAAGGGTAAAGGATGGAGAAATTAAATATGAAATCGATTTTGACAGCTTAATTTGACATAAATAATCCTAATGATGGTAAAGGCACATGAACTGCATTTTTTATGTCCGTGTTCGGAAAATTTTTTACCTATATCTATTGCTACCAAAAACTTCTACATGGGCCATAACGTGGAGTTCAATCCAGGTCTACCTTCGTATAAAACTCATTCACTAATATCCCGGTTTTGGGTCACGGTCCACCAATTCGATATCCCCAACAGCTATCTGTTGAAATAAGCTCTGTCAGCTGGCAAACGTGAGATGCAATTGCAGTAAACCCACGGGTTTAGGACTGATTGTTTCAAGCGATGTACAGAATAGGGACGAAATGATTTCCTCAGACCGAGGCTTTCAAATCCCCATCCAGAGGAGCAAGCCACCGTTGTTTCAATCGACCTTTTGATCGTTTGTCATCGACTTCGATGAACAGACTAATCTTGTCAAGTGAATTTTCGTTGAGGCGAATTACGAGACCATATAATCGAAGATGCCTCTCTCGAAGTTTTTCCACGATCGGTGCAACCACATATCGAATGCGAATATCCTCATTTCGGATGTGATCAAACCGTGTCACGCCACTCGTCCAACGTCGTCGCCATTACCGCAAGATGCTGTTCATTGTTTTGTATAGTCGGACAACACTCAGAACCATAAAGAACGACCGGACGGACGACATTGCGATAAATTTTAGATTTGACACGTTCGTTGATACGTCGACCACAAAGAAGACCAGTAGTGGAACGTGACTTCATCCAAGTTGCGTTATTGCATTAAGCAATTTTATAACGCAGTTCTCCATTGGCTGATAACATTAACTCGAGATATTTAAATCGTGCAATTCTGGGCAGGTTACTGCGCTGACAGTGACTGTGTTTATTTCATGGGGTTCGATCGTCAAAAATTCAGTTTTATTCAGATTCAATCTAAGACCATATTGCATGAGGCGATCATTCCATTTTTGGGCAAGTTGCTCCAGATAACTTTTGCTATTAGACGCTAGGAAAACATCATCTGCCCTTTTGTTTTAATGCATGGTAAAAGCGAGAGTCCATGATAAATATTATTGAAATTATAGAGGTTGTCGGTTGATACTGTCCTTTCCCATCCACGATAATTCACTGCCATGTATTTTTTAATTTCTAAACTAAGAAAACTGGATGTTTGAACTTTTTACTGTTGCTGTTGCATTTTTCATGAACCTTTTAACGATGCTATATTTTTAGAGTGAAGGAAATTTGGAAAAATTTTGCCTGAAAGTAAGGTGAATTCAATAAGAAGTCCTGAAAACTCTGTCTACTCTTGTTGGACATTAGTTTGGCTAAGTTTGGATGTAACCATGTCCTCAAGAGTGACAATTTCACACGTCATTTTCCTTTCGCCTACCCACTGTGTCGATTAGGCTTTGAAAGCAAAAACTCGACTATAGTTTAGATCCAGTTAACTGTCGCAAAAGACTCCAAAAGATACTTTACGGGAATAGATGATATTTCTGTAACATAGGCTTACACCGTTATACAGACTAAGGTAGTGCGCCTTCTAATTGGATGTGGGCTTTGAAATGTTTTAGAGACTTCTCCATTTAGAACCATAACTGTATACTAGGAGACAATGAGGTCAATATTGAACTCGCCCGTACTTATTACATTGATTTGAGTCATGTTTTCATGTTTCATTCTTAGCAGAGTGGACTGGTATGTGACACTTAGTGATAATACAAATTTATCTGCCGCCAATAGGATTAAAACCACGACTTTTGCCTCGATAGTGTTTAATGTTCTAACCACTAATCCACAGCACAGAGAATTCCCATAGTTTGAAGTTATCACAAATCACCAGTAATGATTTTTCCACATCAAAACTAGCCAAAAATAGAGAGTCATATCATTACCAAATTCACAATAGTAGCATCAGCTCGAGGTTCGCCAACGTCATTTCCGCTATTAGGAACTGTGATGTTTGGTGATCAAATGGCATCAAATCGGCACAAATGTCACAAAAACTACGTACCACAAGAGGAATATCATCATTACTGCAACAATGTTAAGATGTTAAGTGATAGTGTGATGTTTGGATACCGTTCAGTGGTTGTGATATTACACTTTAAGGTGATATCACTTTGGTGATATCATATACGTCAACTATCCATCTTTATCATATATACGAGCAAGGTTCTTAAGGAATCATTTATCCCAGTCCATGGCATCATCGGATTTGAACTATTCAATGTGTAGGATTTATTAGCAAAATCTCAGAAATCTCAGCTCAAAATGCTTCCTTAATCATCGTTAGCAGTAGACGATAATGAGCATAACAATTTAAGTAAAATGTACTTAAGCGTAAGCAGCTTTATCAAAAAATATTTAGATATCTATAGAGTTGGGCATTCATCAAAACGACGGGTTTGATTTATTAACTTGAAACTGATATTCCAGGGAAACTATCCAGTTCACCACTACCAGAAACAACAGATTTATCATCACCTACAAAACAGAATCGAAATAGTTCAATAGACGCTTTTCGATAAAAAATTCATTTTAATAAGGTAAAGTAGTTTACTACTTTTCTCTTCAACTACCAAAGAATCAGGCAACTTTGGTCCTCTTTGAAACTACAAAGGGAAACTGACAGCCGCTGCAATAAGGAACTGCTCTACCTGTATAGCAACCCCCGAGGACATGGGTTATAATATCAAAATAAATTAACCACGAATGTATAAAGAATGATACACTCGAAAATCGCCAGAAAGCAGATATTAAACATAAAATCGGTGGTATCTGACCACTAGCAGATTTTTTAAAAAAAAGTAGGATCCTGCGGATGCTGACAATGTATCATGGTTTAAAATAAGGTGTTGGTGTTTGTTATGATCGTGTTAAGATATTTGCAAGTAGAAGCAAATTAACTCACAAATTAAAGGGCATTTGTGATAGGTAGGATGAAGTCGTATCTACGAGCTAAAATCTCAGCTTGCTAGAGAAAAGGACCGAGAAACGGTAGAGGAGATGAACGGTATTTATAAAATCGCTTACTCAGATTGTTCGAAGGTGTACATGGAACCAACGAAAATGATGGTAGCTACTAGATTTAGAGAGCATACGAAAGAGGCAAAGTTGGCTATCAAGTACTCTCGAAAACCCATAAAATCTGCCGTGAGCTAGCTCCAAGTTTAGGAGAAACAGTCCGTGCAATTCATCGGCTTAAAAATCATAAGTCGCTAGGAGCCGATGGAATTACAGCCGAATTAGTTAAATATGGAGGCGACTAGTTACACCAACTGGTTCATCAACTTGTGCTCAAGGTATGGGACAGCGAATCAATGCCTGACGATTTGCAACGAGGCATTATCTGTCTCATACATAAAAAGGGAGATATCACACAGTGCAGCAATTATAGAGGTATCACGTTGCTGAGTACCATCTATAAGATATTCTCCACTATCTTGCTAGGCCGAATAGCCCCATACGCCCAGAACATCATTGGCCCATACCAAAGAGGCTTCACTCCAAGCAAATCAGCAACAGATCAGATTTTCTCTCTGCGGCAAGCGATGGAAAAACTGTTGGAATATGGACAACAGTTGCACCATCTGTTCATCGACTTTAAAGCCGCCAATGATAGCATAGCCAGGGTAAAAATGTACACGGCCATGAGAGAATTCGGTATCCCGACGAAATTAATAAGACTGACTAGGCTGTCCTTGACCAATGTGCGAGGCCAGATAAAAGCAGCAGGATCACTCTCAAGACCATTCGACATCAACAACGGTCTACGACAAGGGGATGCGCTATCATGCGTCCTCTTTAACCTGGCCCTGAAGAAAGTGATCCGTGATGCTGAGGTGAATGCAAGAGGTACGATCCTCTTCAAATCCACCCAACTACTGGCCTATACTGACGATATCGACATCATGGGAAGAACCATCCGAGACGTACAAACTGCCTTCATCCAGATCGATCAGGTGGCAATTGGCACGAGATCTGGCTGCACATCAACGAAGGCAAGACAAAGTATATAGTGGAAACGTCAGCACCGAAAACCAACCAACCAATAATATCAAACCGCTCTGGTCAAACGGGAAGAATAAAGATAGGAGAATACAACTTTGAGACCGTTGATAATTTCTCCTATCTAGGATTGAAAATCACAACTGATAACAGCTACGATGATGAAATCCGCGCACGGTTGTTGTCAGCCAACAGAGCCTATTTCAGCTTACAAAGACTGTTCCGCTCGAAACGTTTCACCATAGGGTCAAAGCTCTTACTGCACAATGTAATGATCTTTACGGTCCTCATGTATTCCTCGGAGACTTGGGTTCTTAGCAAGAAGAATTGCGAACTCGTAGCCGCGTCGAGAGAAGAATCCTCCGAGGAATTTTTGACCCCCGACATGAGAATGGACGATTCCGTAGCCGACCGCATAACCATCAGGTTGAGGATAAAATCCGGCTCAATAGGTTACGGCGGGCGGGTCACTTAATCTGTATTAATGAGGATGGTCCAGTCCGAAAAGTCTAGCAGGGCAATATCTATGGTCTCCAAGAGAGGCATCCACCGATTAAGGGTTTATGCTAAGAGAGTTTTCACTGTATTTTCAAAAGGAAGATATAATCATACTATCTCTTTGGGATTTCAACCACATCATCCTTCCTCAATTCGACTTGATCCATTGGAACTGCGACCAATATCTGGTTCTGAACTTATTTTCTCATTCCTCATTCGAACAGGATTTCTAATACTAACGAAACTGTACTCAGATTTACCCGTCAAAACGGTATCTAAAACATGTTTTCAAATGAGGGCGCACTGAATCTTAACAACTTCCCAAAATGCACTTTCCGACCAGCCCTCTGCCAGTCAGCGTAGAAGAAACGAGAAGCTCACTAAATTTAACTAACCATAATAAGGAAACGAGTTTGGCATATCTAATAATTTCATAAGACAACTATTGTAAAACCACCTCATTACCACGGAGCAATACATGGGTAATCTGAATTCATTCAGAATCAGTCTACCGCAATGCATTTCCTACTCGAGATTTTAGCTAAATTATATTCCAATTTTACAGAAAACTGCATAACAAAATGCATTCAGTCGACTAATAAGCTAATAGCCGTTTGAATTTATCATCATTATAACATCACCAATAATTTATGACCCCCTCTAAAAGGAAATTCCAGCTCTTTTTACCTTTAACCATAAATACCACCCTTCAATCATTTTTGTATTGCGTAAGCAAAGTCATCACTTCAAATGCATCTAAAATGCATATTAAAAGTGCAACATTTAGAAATTTACTCCAGGTGGCATGATTCATGAATTTCCGTGCAATTAGCACAGTTTTCAGAGGAAACTCATTACGCCACCCAACTGGTTTGAATTGTATCTATTTCTGGAGCCATCTCGATCCCTAACTACAGACAGCTTCTGATGAAAGATTTTAAATAGATCTAGTTCAGAACTAATAATTTCCAGGGAAATCAGGAGGTGCCTTGCCTTGGAGACCGTAACACTTACCTAGTTTCACCCAGTCTTCCAGGCACATCCAGTCCAATCAGCAAGGAGGATCCGGTCCACGTAGAGATGCAGTCCTTTTTATGCACTATGTAAGCTGCGTCGGGATGCCTTAATTAAAATGCAGTCCAGTCGATATTTCCTGTGTGTTTATATCCTTCTGCACACTTCACACCTTTCGGGTCAACATAATAATTTTCCTCAGGACCGCAAGCGATTCATATTCGGATTGAAAATCAAATGAAAATGCACTTTCATATGGAATGGGGTGATTTATAGAAATTTGCTTGCATCAACTCGTCACAGAGTAACGACACTATCTTCACGAGGATTCCACTATCTTCATTGAGGTGACTGATCTTAGCTCGTATCAAATTGCACTCTTAACTCATATTCTGCGGTTGCACACCGTCACTGCACTACTTCATGCCCGACAACCGGCAGCCGAGGGGTTGCGAACGGCCCAAGGAGATATTGTAACCCACATTTGATACGAGACGCACGTACCAGACTATTGAAGGGATTCTTGGGATATGGACAGGGGATGCTAGGCAGGACTTGTACTCGTACTTGTCCACAAGAACAGGAAGGGACCGGCATACAAGAAGGGACACAAGCACGGTAACATTGAGCAGTCTGTCGAAGAACGAAGAGTCCGTTGTATGGTGGTCTTGAGGAAAAAGACTTGGACTTGGTAGACGCGAAGCCACGGAGACGCAAACAGCGCCGCGAAACTCCTCCTCACTCAACAGATCGAATGGAACTGTTGGTAACTTGGGAACGGGGAGCTCTTTCTAGTGTTTACATGGAGTACATATGAGTGGCGGTAGCCATCCGGCGGAGCGGCCTTTACTTTGCCGGTTGCATTAAACGGCGCACAACGTGGGTCGGAAGAAGAGGGTGCCCCATCTCACGTCTGCGCGGTTAACATCAATGGAATTGTTGTTGCACTGGAACTCACCTGGCTGTAAAGATAGAGAAGATGCTGGAGCCAATGAGAGATTTTAGATGCTGCGAGCTGGTTTGCCTACATGGAAGCGTTTAAGATACTGGAATATCTACTAGCAAGTTAAGATACCTTTTGGTGAATGCTCATATTTTCTATATTATTAAGTATTTTGAAATATACTTTTTATCTAATTTCTGCTAAAAATTTTTCCGGGAATTGAAACTTTAAGTTTCTCAGTTACTCTGTATATCGCTCAATTTGATAGTCAGGTACAAAAGGATAGATTGCTACTTCCTCCACAAAAACCAGGATCAATTATTTGTTTCACTTGTGTCGTTTTCTCTGCTAAAAAAAACTATCAATCTGCCATGTTCATAATTGTGTAATTATTGTCAGTGGAATTATCTTTAAAATACAAATAGAGGGATGAAATACATACAGTGGCAGTAAAAAAGATAGGACTCCCCATTTGTTACAAGAAATCTTAAAATAATAAAACCATTCCAAGAAGCTGTCTACGCATCTCAGATAACTGGACGTAATTGCATTCTCCTAAGTAATTATCTACGGTTTCTCGGCATAAAACCTCCAGTAATTAAAGAAAGTCGGATTTCAGGTAGATAGAAGATAAGACACCTTATATTTAGGCATTTTAGAATGGAATTCAAGTAATAAAACCCAGTTGTTTTTATGATATTTTAATATTTTATTGTGCCTCCTTTCTTTTTTATAATTTCTATCATTCTTTTAAGTAAACTATAAAACAACTTTCTTATATATTTCTTCAAAATTTGGCCCCATGCAGAAATAATAGCCTTTTTCAATTCGTCCTCAAATTGCTTTGATTCAGCATAAACGATTCGGGTCAGCTGCCCCCAGCAATTCTCGATTATATTTAAGGGGGTCATCCCGTGTGAAGGCCGTTTTTTTTGCCTTTCTTTGAAAAATTATTTTGAAGGACTGGATAAAGATAGAAACGTGATTTTTTCACCATATGTTTATTGATATCTCTAGTATATGTGATAAATTTTTCAGCTTGATTTCGTAGCTAATTTTCGGAATACGTGTTAATTTATGCACCCATCTCCAAAAAAAGGTGTTTTTCTGCTGCCACGTTGGAGGGCGCTGTGTTCATCTGAGGAAGAAAAACTAAACGGGATTTTAATGTGGACAATATTCCACGGTCCGCAAACTAGGATAATTAGAAAATATTAAAAGGTAAATTTTTAGTGGGCTTTTAAACTTAATTTTTTGAATTTTGGTGTTTTTTTACGCCTTTTTTTATGAATAAAAAAAAACTACTAGTTCAATTGCAATTATCCTAGTTTGCGGACCGTAGAAATATGTATTAAAGAAGTCGTGAAAATTTCAAAGAATTTGGTTGGATAGATTTTGAGCTATGGTGGCAGCCGATTTTCAAGATGCAGTTTCGAGAAAAACGCATTTGAAAATTTAAATGTGATTATCAACAGTAAAACTTTAACTCACCATTAATCTGCTATACTTGGTCCATAGAGAGCACCCTCCGTTTCTTCAGAAAAGTCTTGTAAGGCCGATTGTTGCTCTCCGGTGTCAATTGTGGCTCTTTTAGCGAGGTCAGTCGATCGTCGTTCGGACCGCCAAATTCGCGCTTCATTACGGCGGTCGGCATAACCCTGACATATGTGACCAACTTTAAATCCCATTGTCACTAGGATTTTGAGAATGCCATTGAGTCCATCATTGAAAATAATTAAAGCCAGAAAAGTGGCTATTTCTCCGACCTTGGCCCCAGAATGAAGGTGTTTAGCAGCGAAAGTCCAGATCAATGCATTTAACGACTCATTGTTATTCTGGGTCTCTGTTCGTAAACATCTGCTCAAGAGATCATCTCGTGCAAATCTTCGTAGATTGGTTTGATGACTGTTTGAACTTCTTCAGTCAAAGGTGCCTTCTCGTGGTGAAAACTATCGAGTTCTCCTTTAGCTTCCGCTTTGCGCCATTTGCACCAACTTTCCTCGCCTGCTGGACAATTTTGATGCTGAGTATTTTCGTCTGTAGAACATTTATGGAAGAAAGTTTCCCAAATTTCTTGCTTCATTCCTTCTATCGAATTTGCGTGTCGACGAATAGCCAGCCCAGAAAATCTAGTGAGGTCCTTATCAGTAAGTTTTCCAGCCCCTCTCCCACCAATGCCTTTGTGATTCTTCTTTGCATTTCTAAGCCGCGTTCCCATTCTTTTCTCGACATGTCCTACGCATTCCTTTTTTACTACTACGTATATTTTATTATTTGCAGAAATTTGCAGAAATACCGGAGAAAACTCCAGCAAAATCCAATATACAATATACAAAACTTGTCGCAATTGGAACATCCATGTTCATGCTTGCTAAAAGTTTCTTTGCTGATGTTGATGCGAAGTCCTTTTTCTTCTCTGATAACTATCGATTCCCATGAAATACTCGTTTTTTAGTGCGAGCATGACGTCGAACGTTAAAGCGATCTCCCTTCGTACGATCCATTTAAAAAAATCACTGAACACACAAACAGCACAATACTTACAACAAAATATAACTGACTGAATATGACTAGACTGGATTATCCTTTTTATTCCAAACAGCAAATAAGTTTAGACAATTGATTGGTTTTTAATCTTTTTATATTTATACCTGTGTTCGAATTTATAAGGCTCAGGTAAAAAACTAACAGGTAAAACAAGATTCGATGCTCTTTCTCATGGAGTACTCTAGCCGCGGCTGCAAACTCCTTACCTGTTTAACACTGTAATTTCTGAACGACTCGGAATATCGGAAAATCCCTTTGTCCACATATTCTCCACTATATATAGATACAATTCATGCAAAAAAAAATCGATTTCTCCAACCCGACACACGAGATGACCCCCTTAAGTCAGGAAACCTCACTGGAAATTTGAGGACATCAGTGTGTTACTGCTGAAAATACTGGTTAAGGAGGTCATCCCGTGTGAAAGCAGTTTTTTTTTGGCTTTTTTTTAGAAATTTTTTGTGCAGAACTAGAGAAAGATACAAATACGAATTTTTCACCATAGATTTACTAATATCTTGAGCGTGTATAGTAATTTTTCCAGCCCGACCGCATGGTTCGTTATTAAAATACAGAGCAATATATACACCCATCTCCAAAAAAGGTGTTTTCCTGCTGCCGCGCTGGAGGGCGCTGCGGTCATCTTAAAGAAAAAAAGTAAACGGCATTGTAACGTACAGACTTAATTACAGTCTGCAAACTAGGATTATTAAAAAATATTAAAAACTAAATTTTTGGTGCCGTATTAAACTTTTTTTTTGTGAATTTTGGTGGTTTTTTACACTTCTTCAATGAATAAAAAAACTACTGAATGAATCGCAATTATCCTAGTTTGCGGACCGTAGAAATATGTTCTGAATAAGTTCTGAAAATTTCAAAGAATTTCGTTTGATAGATTTTGGGCTATGGTGGCAGCCGATTTTCAACATGCGGTTTCGAGCAAAACGCATTTAAAAAGTAGAATGCGATTTTTACCAATAAAACCTTAACTGACCATTAATCTGCTATACCTAGTCCATAAACTTTAGGTTTCTTCAAGAAATACATGTACAACCTTGACTTCAATTTTTGTCCTTTTAGCGAAGACATTCGAAAATCATTCGGACCCATAAATACGAGCTTTATTACGGCAATCGACTTAAATCTGACTTATCACGTGTATAGCACTATAATTTCCGAACGAATACGAATATGAAAAAATCACTTTGCCCATATATTCTACACTATATCTAGGTACAATTGATGCCAAAAAAAACGATTCCGCGGATCCGACACACGGGATGACCCCCTTAAGTCAGCTAAAACCATCGGGTTCGTCGAGGTTAAATTTTTTCTCATCTGTAAAAATTACACGGCGCCATTTTTTCTTCCAACGCAAGCGATTTTCTGCAAAAGCCATTCTGGCCAGTTTGTGCTTTTCTGTGGGAGGTGGTTTTCTCTGCAATTTGCGGCGCTTAAGATGATTTGCTCGTGCGATAATGTTTCGGACATTTCTAATGTTAGTGTCAACGCCTGCCTTGGCTGCAATTTGCCGTGCGGTTAGCCTAGAATTGGATGCTAATCTAATAATCCTGCGTTTAGACCGAGGACTTACTGTTCTTGACCGCCCTGTAGACATTTTTTTCCCAAAATTTTCGGGATCCCGAATAACATTAGGGACGGCACATCTGCTGCGTTTCGTAATTCGAGCAATATCCGCTATGGGCTTACCTTCGTCATGTAATGTTTGTATAGTCTTTGATTCCGGCGTACTCATCCGCTTTCCTCTACCCATTATCACGTATTCACTAAACAAAATTTACTAAAAATCACCTTCAAATGTTAAAAGCCAATTCTATCAATATCTTACGTCTTCTTTACTGGTCAAATATTCACACTCGAATGCCCAGAGAATGATTTTTCCTTGCTGTCTTATCTTTTTTACCTACCTGAAGTTTGTTGCATAAATACAGGTGTGAAATCTGCACCGCTAGATTGTAGTTTCTTGCAATGGCAAATTTTTTAAGTGCGTTAATTAAAAAAAATGGCAAAAAATATGTAGAATGAGTGATATCGACAAAGGAGAAATAATTACGTTATTTCATAAAAAAAATATAGCACACAACAAATAGCGGTCGTTGTGGGTTTCAGTCAGTCCTCTGTAGCAGATTTTTCAAAAGAATCCCGGGGCACTGGGTCTACTGCTCGGAAACGGGGTTCTGTAAGGCCGAGAAAGACTACATCAGCCAAAGACAGACTGGTGCGGTGATTCTGCCTGCGGGATCGGTTTAAAAGCTCATCGGACATTAAGAAAGAGTTGAAGGATGCCATTGGGACAGAAATTGATGCTTTAACAGTTCGGGGCTCAGAGAAGGCCGACGTCCCGCAAAGAAGACTTTTTTAAATAGAATAATGCGGAAGCAGTGCTATTTATGAGCAAAGGACCGCGAAAATTGAACCCTGGAAAAGTGGCAAACTGTAATATTCTCCGATGAATCCCAATTTGATATTTTTGGGTCGGATGGTATCCACCACGTATGAAGAAGACCAGGTGAGCAATACAGTGGGAAGTGTCTTCAGACCACAGTACGCCAGCCGATGAGGAGGATGATCTGGGGCTGCTTTTCGTTTTATGGTTGGGAAGGACTTTCATTAATTTATGGAAGGGTCAATCGTGCAGCCTGTAAACGAATCTTGGAGGAGCATATGATACCTTGAATTCAAGAGCAAAACGATTCTGCGCCCTGTCGCAGGTCCTACATTGTAAGTAATAATTTTCTTCAGTTTCTCTACCTGTTTTATACGAAATATTGAAGGTTTTCCAATTATTTGGTCATCTTTGCTTTGGAAGTGCGCAACTTTCTGGCCGAAAATTCAGTAAAGCAGCTGACTTGACCCGGGAACAGCCCGGATTGAAACCCCATAGAAAACTTGTGGGCATTAATGAAAAAAAAAGATTGCTGAACGGAAGCCGAAAAGCCAACATGAGCTTGATTTAAATCCTCTTAAGGACGTGGAATGATGAAGTTGACCTGCGGATTCTGCAGAATCTTATTTCATCAATGCCGATGACGATTAGAGTCGTAATTAAGGCAAAAGGAGGTGCAACGAAATACTAATTAAATATTTATGAGTTTATTGTTTAGTTATTAAGTAAACAAAAAGAAATTATTGTGATACCAAGAATTTTGTGATTGATATGAAACAGAAGCAAATTTACCTATTTTTCGTAAAGTAGACTACTTTTGGATAAAAGTCCATCCTGAAAAATTTTACACAGGTTCTTTTTTCTCCAACAACTATTTTTAACGCTAAATATCAATGCAAAAAAACCCTTATGTTTACTTTTTTTATCAGCTCAATATTTTTTCTCAAAAATCAGTTTTTCCTAATGATCGGATTTTTTTGCCCAGTACTGTACAGCGTAATTTTCTTTCTTCCTTCTGAAATAGTAATTGAGATTTGTATGGTATGGTATATGTATATATAAGTATCTTCCTGCCAGACTTTCAATGCATTTAAGGGGAACATTCATATCCTATATAACATAATCAAGCAGGTGTACTAGCTTCACCTCCGTTTCGGAATAATGGTCGCTACTGTCAAGCCCCACGTTGGGCGCCTTTTATAATAACCAAATGATCATTCAAGTTAAGTTTTATTCAAGCTCCAAATCTTATCTGGTTTTCTCGGAAATGGTTATAGTGATTGAAACCAAATTTTATGGAAAGGTGGAAACTCTGAACCCTCACGCATAGAGTGACTTACATCCTTCTATGTCGAATTTAAGGGGGAATACATTCAAAAGGGGGATGTACATTTTTTTTGTCATCACATATAGTCATGTGAGGTATCAAATGAAAGATCTCGATTAGTACTTTCCAAAGCCGGTATTAGTTTTGACATTTGTTGGAAAGGTGAGAAGTGCGGGAGGTCGAAAGTGACCATTTTTTTTAACGGGCTCATTCTCGGAAACTACTGAACCGAAAAATCTGAAAAATGTCAAAAGGCTACCACTATATGATACCTAGGCTTCGAAATACCTTTCATACCGATACCTGTTCAAATAAAGTAATAATAGTATATAACTATAATTTTTAGTAATTGGCTGTAAAACCCCCCTTAAGTTCATCCTACGCCGATTATCACGAAAATTAGTGTACTTTTTCAAACTATCCCCCCCCCCCCGATATAAAATTCGGGTGAGACGTAAAGGATTAAAGGGTCAAAAAGCGACCCTCACTAGGTGTAACAGGTCCCGTTCTCAGAACCTATTTTATCGGTTTATTAGAAGCTTTTGCGCAGATGGACATAGTTTTGGCTAACGGAGGTTCGGTTGTAGACCTGGCGCGGTATGTCCTGGTGCGTCAGCGAACGCTACGCCCACAGCGATCACCAAGCAATCTTCTTTGAGACATGTGTCGAACCACAGGGCAAAGAATCATCATCCCCGAAACCGAGAAAGAAGGCTGGTCTGCAAAAGCTTTAGATGTGCAGACCTTCATAGAAGTGTGGTTAGATCAACCTAATAAAACAAGCTCCTCTACGCCAAAGCATGTGGCGCGTCCATGCCTAGAAGGTACTCATTCGCCACTAGAAGGCCAAATTACTTGTGGAAGAGTGAACTGGGCAGCCTTCGATCAGCCTGGCACCGAGCCAGAACAGCGGTTCAGAGGGCGGTATCTAGTGTCGATCAGGGCAAAAAGAGTGCGCTTATAAGGCAGCCCGTAAAACCCTCAAGCTTGCCATGTAGCGAAGCAGGAAGAAATGCTTTATGGAGCTCTGCTCACACTGCCGGTGGGGAAGTGCCTACAGAATCATAATAGGACCATTCTGAAGCCGCAGATTACGTGTCCTACCTTCTTTCTGAAAATCATGCAGGGATTATTACCCAAGCAAGAGGAGGGCACCGACATATTCCAGCAACCTATGAAAGTGACGGCAATTCCGCCAGTCACTAGAGACGAGATGCGGTAGAATAGGAGACATATGTTTTTGGTCACTTTAGGGAAAATGTGAGAGCGGGTAATCTATAATATATTACTCCCGGTTGTTGAGAGCCAAGGTGGTCAAGATCGGCAATAATAATAATAATAATCGTTGGCGCAACAATCCATATTGGATCAGAGCCTTGAAGTGTGTTAGAGCACATCATTCAAGAACGTAACGGTACCCTACAATACACTATAGGAGGCAATGTGGTCAGCAGCCGAGATAATTACCCTGATTTGACTCAGGTACTCATTCACAATTGAGTCGACTGGTATCCGATGTCAAATCACGATACAAATCCCACTGCCGCCAGTGAGATTTGAACCGCGACGTTCCGTACAACAACCTTGCGCTCTAACCACTCAGCTATCCGGACACTGAGATCGGCGATAAGTGTTCCGTAAAGCCAGATCGACCATTGATGCGATCAAATTGGTTACTGGCTTGGCTGAAGATTTTTTCTCCTTCAGCTGTGTGTGTCATTTTTACGGCTTATTTTATAATGAAAAAAAAATACAATTTGTTTTTTTTTTTTTCCGGTATTTTGAGGACCAGTTGTCTGCGAAGCAAAAATCCACTGAGGAAGGGGACAGCTGGTCCTCGAAATACCGGTATATGAGGAATAAAAAACTCACTATTCAGCATTTAAAAAATAAAATTTGTCTTTTTTGTATTATTAGCCAAAAATTCAATTCACGGAAAGGGTAGTACCAGCAAATATTGCGTGTTAGTTACCATGGACGTGAAAAGCGCATTCAATTTGGTCAATTGGAATCTAATACGGAAATCACTAGCGAAGATTGGTATTCCCGCCTATCTCACTGCTATCGTCGATAGTTATTTAACTGAAAGGAGGCTTTAGTATGACACTGATGACGGACCCCAGGAGTACGTTGTTTCCGCAGGGTTCCTGCTACCGTGGAACATCGTGTACAACGATGCACTTAATCTTCCCCTCCCGGAGGAAGCCACGGTGGTAAGTTATGCTGACGGGATAGCTGTGGTTGTTGTCACAAATCGTGTAGAAGATGCAGAGTTATACTCAGGCGAGACAATCAGTGCTATTAAAAGTTTGCTAGAGAGCTCTGGTTTGACACTTGTGAGGAAGAAAACGGAAGCGCTGGAAGAGAAATTACGCCTATATTAGAATCGGAAATCATATCATCACTTCCAAGCCCAACCATCAAATACTAAGGAGTGATGATAGACAGGAAGCTCAGTTATTGGCAACACGAGATTCGGAGAAGAATGGAGGAATCTAGCTGAGACTCTAGAAGAGGTACTGGTACTAGAAAATCTGGTGCCGAAAATGGTAGCATATCAAGAGGGTTGGGATGCAATAAACTCCATGATCGCATTTATCCAGAAACAACTGCGAAAGGAGTTTTCTCCTCTTCTGCAGAGGAGCGCGGTGACGTATGAAAGAAAGGTGACCAAGCTAGATTGAGCTGACTCCGCCCCGTGATATAATACCTTATGGTAGTTCCGCGGAGCAGGGGGGAGTCGGGGTTGGTTTTAGTGGGTAAAAATGCCACACACTAGTTTGTCGAGCCCAGTGTCTTTTGAAGATTTCCACCTCCTCAAAAAAAAAAATAGACAGGGAGACATTGAACCGATTTTAATCAGGTTTTCCTTTAAAAAAAAAAGACATTAAAAAAGTGAAGAGTGTAACTATGCGGTGTTTCCATCGATTAATTATTTGAACAGGTTTTTTATTATTTCAAATTAAAAAAGAACTGGAAACTAGGAAAAGAGTTGTGCTTAGAAGCTACAGTAACGTGGCCAGTGGAAACCTTCAAAACACTGAAATAACCCGGAGTGGATGGTATCTTCCCAGCACTACTGCAGGGTGGCTAATAAATCATCTTGGAATCTCTTTTAAGGGTAGAAAGAACTGAATTCAGCAGAACAGCTAGGGAGTTATGCAAATTTCAAAGACTAGCTTGCGTGTGTATCAGTGGAGCAGTGAGGACATGCTCAACGTCATCTTTGGTGGTCCTTCTATGATTAGCTTCTCTCCATCTGCACATATAGATGCAGGCATGGAGGGTGATCTTCAAAATGGCCGGAAGTACCAGTGAGGCGGAGAGTTGCCTAAATCGAGGGAAAATTGATATTCTTTCTAGGCGGTTCCTCGAATTACTGATACCAAGGGATAATATGACAACGAGTTTTCACTTCGATAAGATGTTTGAAACACGTTGAGGTAACAGGGCATGCTGGGAGTGCGTAGTTACGACACTCGGCTTAAACCAGCAACTACTTACCTAGTACATTGGGAATCCCTGATAGCAGAGGGAACGGGCGCCAATAGGTAAGCACACTAGTATATTCCAAGCGGAAGTAGAAACAATAGATAGATGTGCCCCCTTTAACCTCTAAACGAACTATAGGGGGTTGCTATTCTGATCGACAGCCAAGCGAAGATCAAGGGACTTAAGTCCACGCCATTGTTATGAACATGCTCGATATGCTCAATAGAGTCTGAGTTTCAGGCCAAATTTGATTAGAAGATAATGAGGCAGTAGACGAGTTGTTCAAGAAAGCAGCAGGGACGCCTCTACATGGACGAGAATCCTCCTGTTCAATCGGAAACGGGTTCATGCCTATGATATTAAAAAATGAAGACGAACGGCTGAGGGAACTGTACAGGACGTACCTAACATAAATAGAGCGATCTAGGCTACTCATGGTACGAATCCAAGCGCTCAAAGGATTGTTTAAACTTCACCGAGAAAAGTCCCAGACGCAGTGCAGCTTCCTTTACTAGTATAATAATAATGCGTACAAGATTTGCCTTTTATAACTATGGAGAAAATGTTAAAGAGGGTGATATACAGCAGGCTGCTCCCGTTCATCAAGGTAGCGGGTGGCTGTTCAGCTCAACAGTATGTTTTCTGACTACTCTGTAAAAGCGTGTGTGTGGTAGTAATGGTCACGAATCTGATTCAGGAAGCAATGATGGTATTTCCTCAATTTGGCCAACTCGAATTGGAATATGGCCACTTTGAATAAACTGGGGGTCTCTGCTCCATAACCTGGAGAATTGACAGATATCTCTCAGGGAGGCTTCCTGGTATAAAACGGACGGCAAGATAAAGGAATATATTGTTGCAACAGGTGTTCCCCATATTAGGGACTGTGTTGTCACACATTATTTCTGTTGGAATACTTGGCCCTTGCATGCTAGAATAGGCAATGTTGATAGGTTCTGCGGATGACCTGGGGGAAATCATTGATTTCATTCAGTTATGGTTACAAAAGGTCAAACTAAACCTGTCGAATCTGAAAACAGGCACGCTAACTGTTACCAATCGAAGATTGTTTATATTATGATTGCAAATAAGCCCTGAATGGGGCATAATGCGTCAGCCATGCTAAGGCAACATCATTGGTGGTTTGCTAGAATATGTCTGAGTTCCTTTGAGGACTTTCCGAGAAGCTTGTCCTTCTCTTCAACTTCTTCAACCACCGGCATCTATCTACTATACATTTCATTCCATGGCATAGCCAGCAACAGCATTACCACCATTCCTTGATATGTGATGTATCCGCTCACACTTCTGTCTTCTGACTAGCTATCTAAGGGTTCGACACTACTATAATTTGCGTCGTGCACGGGATAATATTCCTTCTTCTACCACTATTCAATATCGGTCACTTGTCTCCCAAAGCTTTCTGTCCCCATTTTCAGTTTTGCGAGGTGTAAATGCGTTCTCCAGTTATGACTTTCATTTATTCCTGGATTTATCATTTAGCAATTTTCCTTCCAACTTGCTTTTAAGCTTCATATGTCCTGAGCCTGCAACTCTTTCTCTGTTCGCGCCTGAGTTCTACCGACCTAAGCATGGTCAAACATGAACTGATGTATACCTTCTCGCTTTACATGGCGCACGATCGATCAGCCACAGTAGAAGAACTACAACGACGTAGATAATTGCAGCGAGGAAAGCCAACCTGTTGACATACACTCCAACCTATTCGTAGAAATGTATTGGGATGCCTTGCCTCGGAAATCAACGTAAACCAACCGGAATGTATGTGGAGAGTATCTGATCAGAGATCCCTGTCAGATGCAGATGGATACTATCCATTCTAAATCTCACTGTGAATTCAGCAGAATGTTCAAATTAACGTCCGATCCGGTTACTTTCCCATACCATAAAGATTTTTGAAAGCATTCTTGACAACCGTATTCGCGAAATCGTTGAAATAACCGTGAATCAAGCCAACTTTGTCAAGAACTGTGGAACTACTGACACAATACACGCTGCACGATCACGAAATGGAGAAACACCGGGAGAAGCATCGCCCTCTTCAAATTGCATGTCTGAATCTAGAGAAAGCGTTTGACCGTCTGCCACACGGACTCATCTGGTATGCTCTACGACAACACTTAGTGCCAGAAGAACTCGTGCGCTGGATTCAATGCTCTACCACGATCCGAAAAGTAAATTTGGAAGTGTGGCGGGTGTATCAAAACCGTTTCGTGCCTCTGTTGGTGTTTATCCAGAAAGCGCCCTCTCACCACTCCTCTTTCTTCTTGTTATGGACACCGTCACAAGGGGCATCCAATGTCCGGCGTCCTATATACTGCTTTTATATAATCTCGAGCAACTTGTCCAAAAATGAAATGGTCGCCTCATGCAACACGGTCTCAGATTGAATTTAAATAAAACTGAATTTTTGACGACCGATCCGTATGAAAGAGGCAAAATCACTGTCAATTGCAGTGATTTGCTCAGAACTGAGCGATTTAAATACCTCGGATCAACGCTATCAGCCAATGGAGAACTGCGTTATGAAATTGCTTCACGCATTAACGCAACCTGGATGAAGTGGCGTTCCACAACTAGTGTTCTTTGTTATCGACGTATCAACGAACGTCTCAAATTTAAAATTTACCGCAATGTCGTCCGTCCTGTCGCCCTCTATGGTTCTGAGTGTTGGCTGACTATAAAAGACAATGAACGGCGTCTTGCAGTAATGGAGACGAAGATGCTACGTTGGACTAGTGGCGTCACACGTTTAGATCACATCCGAAATGAGGATATCCGCGATCGTTATGGGGTTGCACCGATCGTGGAAAAGTTGCGAGAGAGGCGTCTTCGATGGTATGGTCACGCAGTTCGTGCAAATGAGAATTCACTTGCCAAGATTGGTCTGAACATCGAAGTCGATGGTAAACGACCAAAAGGCAGACCTAAGCAACGGTGGCTTGATACGCTGGATGGCGATTTGAAAGCCTCGAGATTGCACCCAGATCAGGCATTCGATAGAGCCAAATGGCGAAGCCGATCACGACGAGCCGACCCCGCTTGTGAACGGGACAAAGGCTGAAGAAAAAAGAAAAAGATTATTGACGCATGCTAGGAGTCAGGCATGGGTTAACACAAATCTCCATCAAAGTTTGGGTCTGAGGTAGGATTAGGTGCTGGTTAAGGGTCCTCTTCGCAGCTTTGAACCCACTTGCAGATGGGGATCCAGTGAGAACCGTTTCCACGAGATATCTTCTGGTGTACTAAGGTAAAAGGATGCCGCAGTTGACAGCTCAAATGCGACCTATTCGCTGCCGAGATATCCTTACCACTTACATTATTTCAGCACTAGACTTAGACTAGCCAGCGGCTAGTTAGGTCTACTACCCATTGGGCGGGGAGACTTAAATGGGAAATAACCAGGGAACGTTGCCACCAGTAATTTTTCCATATGTAACTACATACATCGATCACTCAACCAGAGCAAAAATCGCACCGTACGTGTCACACACGACTTGCTAAACTATTATATAAAGGGCTCATCTCAGCAAAATAAAAACCAGAACATAAAATTAGGCATTACAAACTAAACTTCGCTAAACTGAATGCAGCACTAAATTCTGCAGGTGGTCAAATTGGAATGAAGAAAAAACTCCTACAGAATCGTAAAATATTTATGTCTTCAGACTCTGAAATCCAGATAGCAAACTGATTGAATTAATAGTCATACATAAAAGCGAGATTCCTCTTAACAATTTGCCCTCAATCGGACAGTTCTAATTAAAAGCAATCCACCATTGAGCTGCGTTTTGCCTCCTAGCCTTTTAGAAGTCTAGGTCTGGCTCTAGCTCGCATTAATTCTGGCTCACTTTCATTGCGGCATTAATTAACTCAAGTGAAACAGAATATATCTTATCTACACGACTCAAATTACAAGTTCTTTGTACTATTCATCAATGACACCAGATCTCAGCAACAAAATAAAAGTGAAAAGCCTCGGTGAACATTAAGAACGCATGAAACAAGAACACTGAATGCAAACGCCCGGGGGTAGGGACCACACAACTCCAATTCGCAACCACATTCCACCACGTTGGTCGCACTATGTCCAGCGCACTCCGTTCCTTTTCCCACAACCTGGACCTGGTCATGCCGACTAACTTATGACTGGTTTCTCGAGCCTCTACCCTTTCCGCATCTCCAGATATCGCGAAATCGCAGCACAATCGCGACTTCAGGTTTCGCAGGTCCATTAAACGCAGAAATGTATCTAGAAGTGTCCATTTGCCTCTTTTTTTCGACTCTAGCCACTTAAAAGAGGTCCACCAGGAAGACACTGATGAGAGTGGTCATAGGAGAGATGATGATGGGGCGGCGCGATCCATAGATTATCGCCGCTAAGTCCTCAGGCGTGTGAGATCAAGGACTAAGTTTATTTACATGCACGTCCACCAAGGTAGTTAGTTGTTCTTCATATTGCGAGTGTGTTCAAAAGTGGACATGATCCCACACCGCTGCGGAGCTGGGTCTGAAATCTGAATCTGAAACAGGTTTTAAATTTGTTGTTAGTTAATTTAATGGTTGCCCGGTCTTTTCAGGTGATATCACGATGGGGCTGCAATGAATTTCGCAACGATTCAGGTGGCAAATCTTCTTTCGCGCTGTTGCATTAAGATTAGCACCTTCCCAAGACCTCGTTGAAACAGGTCTATTGGATGCGTATCGTGGTGCTATTTGTCGGAGACTAATATTTCAAAATTAGAATATGTCCCTCGACTCCAACTCCGAATATTGCTCCTCCGGACCTCTTTCAATCCAGTTTCTCGGTCCAAGGGAGAAGAGGACATTGCCTGACCCAGCTGCATATATAGTGCACCGAAGTATGCACAAACTCGTCTGTATCTAACTCAATCTCATTTCTTAAGTAACCACGGCTAAGTCTGTCTTCGGATTCATGATTCATGGAGCTCGTCAGCAGTCTATCACTATAGACTGTATAGCAAGTCCGCGGACACGGACTGCAAATTCACGGAGTCAAGAAGACGCTAATGAAACGAGTTCTGCAATTCCAGAACAGCAATTGGTGGAAACACGAGAAATTTTTCGACACCAAACTAGTCCGGATGAGCGTGGGATGAATCATGGCACTGGAAATTGGGATTAGCAGAGATTAAGTGATCTGACCATAATATTCTGACCGAGAACCGAAGTAATTAGGAGCAAAGAAAATTCGCCTTTTTGGGTCAAGACATAATTTTTCAAGTGTCGCATTGAAAGCACAATGAGTAGCGCGAATCGTGTGCGTGCAAAGAAAAACCACGCATTGCGATAACCGTGAGAATCTTGGGGTCTCCTTCTGTTGATATTTTATTAGTTAAATTTATTATATTTGGAGCGGAAATCTAATTTACATATGTATACTGATGAACACGCTAATATGGTGTGTATTCTTCAGAACAGTGAAATCCTTTTGGAAACCTGTTGGAAGAGAAACAGTAAAAACTGCAACCACCTCGCCTATTAGTCGCCACAGAAATAACCCCTTGGGGGGAATATAGCCTTGGATGTTTATTGACACGGTTAGAATATCTTTTTTTTTAACTGAAGATCTCTAGCGCCAATTAACACTTCCTTTTCACTATGTGAAGATGTCGAATATTCTCACTATAATTTTGGAGTTAAGATTAATAATCTCTGGGTTTTTTGCTTGCTTAATTGGTCCTCAGAATGCAGAATCAAAAGTGTCCGAACATGACTATGTCATCCTGAAGGAAATATGGCTAAATTGATTGCCTTAACTCCTGCGAAAACATTTGAGTCCTGCTTGAAACAGGTGGAAAAAAACAGGACCTCCTTAAATTTGAAGCATCAGGCGCCAAGTCAGGTCTAATATTAAGTGAAACTACAGGTTTTAAGGTTTCATGTGAAACAGAACCTTATTAAATCGGTCTACTGTCGGTCTGTCTCTTTTTAAGGTTTTGTTCGAAACAAAACCTTGTTAGAATCGATTCAATGTCTGTCTGTCCATCTGTCTTTTTTTGCCGATGGAAGGTGGAAAGCTTCAAAAGCTACCGCAGGCTCCTCCTCCTCCTTACCCACTAAAACCACCTCCTTCTCCTTCTACTCTCCCCACGGGACTCCCATTTGGTATTACATCGCGAGGCTGGATCAGAATTTATCCTGGAGTCGTGATAACATTCGTGTTTCTCTGGCGATCATTCTTTCGGATGACTTCTTCTTGCCTAAGCTTCTTTCCGATGGCTGCAATCACTTTCGCGACTTCGGTCCATATCCCCTTTGCTTTCACCATAAGTTCCATTATATTTTCGGGTGTAAAGTGTTCCCCGGTTGTAGCTTCTAATGTAGCCCTTTGGTTTCCGAATCTGGAGCTGAATGTAAGCGCTGAAAACAAAACGTGTACTACGTCCTCTGCAATATTTGGGCACTTTTGACAATATGGCGGATCATCACGCCCAAATCGATACAGATATGCTCGATAGCCTCCGTGTCCGCTCAAGAATTGAGTTAGGTCGAAACCTACTTCGCCGTGAGGTCGCTCGATCCATTTCCGGATATTCCATATGATTTTGTGAGTACAGCGGCCTTTTTCTGACTTGTCCCACTTCTCCTGCCATTCCGCGACAGTTTCAGTTCATGCGAACTGTCGCCGACGGGCAAAAGATTCTCCGGTGAGATACGCTCGATGATAGAGTCGCTGTATTTCTTTCGCCAGAATCTCAATCGGGACCATTCCTGCTATCACGCAAGCTGCTTCACTAGATATTGTTCTGTAAGCGCAATATGTTCGGAGTACACTTATGTGATACGCAGCTCCAATGTTTCTCTTATTTGCTATATATTTGCCTCTGCCTCTGCCCATACTGGGGCTGCATACAGTAGGATCGAACTGACCACCTTCAAAATAAGGAGTCGACGGCTCGGCCTTGGGCCACTTTATTTGATAGCATTTTCGCAACCAGCGCTTCGATGTTATATGCCTTGGTTGCTGCACCCTCCACATGCAATCTGAAGTTTAACCTGTGGCCAATCAATGCGCCTTAGCACTTAAGCCCAGGCTTGGAATGAATTGTTTGCGTTCCAACTTTGATCTTCATGGAAGTGCACTTTCCCCGCTTGGTAATAGTTACTACTTTCGTCTTATGCTCTGCGAGCTATAAACCAGCATCCTCTAACCAGGATTTAATCTCATAGACTGCTTCATTTGCGTAAAGCTCTTCGAGAAGGCGCGCAGCTACCGTCACACCAATATCATCAGTGCAAACAAAGGAGGCCACACCAGTAGGAAGGTCTAAGATCAGTACTCCATTATACTTAATAATCCATAGGAGTGGCCCTAGAACGGACCCTTGTGAAACTCCGCATGTCGTTTGGTATAATTTCATTCCTTCATCTGATTCGCAACACAGAACCCTATCTATTAGGAAATCGGCAATGATACGCATCAGAAACTTGGCACTCCCAGGTTGATTAGGGACTCAAGTATCTTGCTCCATCTAGCGGAATTGAAGGCGTTCTACACACCAAGTGTGACCACTGCACAACATTTGTCCTCGTCAAGTGTGGTCTTAGCTGTGTTAGCTACAAGGACAACTGCATCCGTTGTAGACCTCGACTTTCGAAAACCGAACTGATTATCGGAGAGACCGCCATCCTTTTTGACAATTGGAAGTAATCAGTTACAGATTACTCGTTCGAATAGTTTCATCATCATCAACGGCGCAACAACCGGTATTCGGTCTAGGCCTGCCTTAATAAGGAACTCCGGGCATCTCGGTTATGCGCCAAGGTTCACTAATTCGATATCTCTAAAAGCTATTTGCCGTCTGGACTTACGCCATCGCTCCATCTCAGACAGGGTCTGCCTCGTCTTGTTTTCCTCCCATAAATATTGCACTTATATACTTTCCGGGCTGAATCATCCTCATCCATACGGATTAGGTGACCCGCGCACCGCAATCTGTTGATTCGGATTTTATCCACAACTAGACGGTTGTGGTATCGCTCATAGATTTCGTCGTTATGTAGGCTACGGAATTGTCCATCGTCATGTAGGGGACCAAAAATTCATCACAGGATTCTTCTCCCAAACTCGGGCAAGAGTTCGCAATTTTTCTTGCTACGAACCCAAGCTCCAAGGAATACATGAGGACTGGCAAGATCATAGTCTTGTACATAAGAGCTTTGACCCTATGGTGAGACGTTTCGAGCGGAACAGTCTTTGTAAGCTGAAATAGGCTCTGTTGGCAGCCAACAACCATGTGCGGATTTTATCGTCATAGCTGTTATCGGTTGTGATTTTCGACCCTAGATAGGAGAAATTATCAACGATCTCAAAGTTGTAGTCCCCTATCTTTATTCTTCCCGTTTGACCATTTCAAACTTATCGCTAAGAATAAATTCTAAAAGGTGCTCACCTCATCGATTGGTGTCGCTGCTTCCCCAAACTTCGTGTTGAGCGTTGGCATCTGGGGAGAAGCGGTAACGTCCTCTTCTCACAGTACTTAACCAGTTTAGCGACTAGCTCCGATGGAACCCGGATGCCGTCTCCTAGGAAGTAGGCCCCGACCCCGCCGACTGCCTCCAGTGCCCCTCTCGGCTTCCAGTAAGACTTGGATAGCCACAAGGTCCCCGGTGAGGAACTCTGAAAGAAATATATATTTTCAATAACGTTTAAGAATTATATAAGCTCTTGGTTTTTCACACGAGGAGCCCCAAATTACCTGCATGCTTCCTCCTTGCAGACCGCGAATCTGCCCCAGGTACACCCAGAACTCCTGAGCCAGCACTATTCCAATGTTCTCCTTGGAACTTGCCTTTGCAATTACAGCAGATGCAGCTTTCGCATGGTGGAGGTTTTTCTGGACTATCTTAGTACTGGCCATTTCCTCCTTCGACATTGCGCTTTCCTGCGCTTCGCTATTCCATCCTAAGCTCTAGATGTTCTAGATTTAGGCCGTCCAGCTTCCACTCTTCACTGAGCAGCAGGTCCACTTCCCTGGCTGGTCCAGTCCTTTCCGTCCCTATGGCTTTCGAGAGTTCTTAGGGGACCTCAGTATGCTTTTCACCCAGTATCTCCTCCGAGATGTCTTTCCTCGGCTTTTCCCTGACAACGTGCGCGGGTATGATGCGAAATCGATAATCGAGATGGCAACTCTAACGTTTGATTGCCTCCAGGGATCGGTCATTTACCCCGATCGTGAGAAGTCTACCTTTGCCCTCCACCTTGCTTCTGAAGACTCTCCATAATCGCGTCCACGAGATCTTCCATCTCTATTGTTGCGGCTTTCGGGAGAAACACTGTCACCATATCTGCTATGTATGCTCCTATAATAGTATATCATCCCCAGCACATGTTGACAGTTCTGCTTCTTCCCAGCCTAGCAATTTAGGAACTATGGTCCGAAACCACTCTGCAGTGTCTTGCTTTCCGTAGTCCACCAGTATATGACTTGGTCGAAAGCGCATCCGTGTGAACACAAGTTTCGCAGTCCATCTCTTGCATGTATGCATGACGACAAGGTCTTCAATGGTTTCCTGCTCCTTACGAGTAAGTATTTGCTTGGGAATCATTTTTGGCAGTATGGTCAGTCGAATGCCTTTGACCGCACTAGCATAGCTAATGACAGGCTTCCTGTTTCCTGCCTTCGTCCCTTACCTACCCGGGTTTTCTCCTCCCTTGGGTTCAGATTCGGATTTTTTTTTTGAGCATTTCCTTCAAACGGGCTAATCTCTGCTGCTCCGATAAAGATGGCTTAGGTCCATCCTAAGCCTTCTTAAGGGTCCAATCTGGTTTCAGGCCTCCTTTCTAAGTGCGCAGGGGCAACTTAGCACCTGCGGTGTTTGAGGAAGGATCCCTTAGTTGCGACAGAGGTATTAGATAAGCCTCGCATTCACTGGGATGAATACTGGTGCTGCTCTCAATATAAACCAATGCCGTGATGCTAATTACGATGGAGCCCTGATTGTGGCCTCCAAATCAATCCGTGTTTGAACGAGACCGCTAGCTTTTTTCTAGTTGTTGTGGATACTACTTCCAAGTCTTCTATGAAATTAGTGCACAAGATATTCTGTGTTTTTTTTGAGTGACTGTTTCACAACCCTCTAGAGACGTACCAAAAACTTATGCTCGTCTCTCCTTTACTGCGGTTAAAAAAACAACTTGAAATTTCTTTAGTCTTTTTATAGGCTTGTTAATCTATCGCCCTTTTAGCAAATTTGTGACTTGTTGGGAACGCGAGTATTAGACCGTTTACCACTCCACAAAAAGTTAGGTTTCCAGCAATAGCTTCCGCCGCCCAGCTTAACAGCCTTTCAATTTTTTTGTCATCCAGATTATTGGTGGATAATACTGATTAAAGTGTTAAGATTTGTTA